>NC_057797.1:331333317-331684328 GCF_018294505.1 Triticum aestivum
GCCTAAATTGGATACATTTGTTTTGCTTACAAATGAAGGGCCTAGCTTGGAGAAGGATGAACATTGGAGCAAGAACAAGCATGGAGATGATGGCATGCGCAAGGGGAACAAGAACGGAGTTACAAGTGATGATTTCAGGACTTTGAAGCCACCATAATGGGTGCATGAAGCCTTGGACGAAATATACAAGATGCCACTTCATAAATTTCGTCCCGAGGCTATTTTAGGTGCTGCGTCACCTTATTATTGGGCCAGGCCCATGTAATTTCGAAATACATAAGTATAGGCTATTTTTAGAGTCCGTATGTGTGGGGAAACAAGAGATAGGGTTGATTTCGGACCCCTCCACCAAGGGCCACGAAATTCCCCCCTCTTCCTCCATATATACAGCCCTTAGGGCATCGTTTAGACTTTGGGTTTTGTTTAGATTAAAAGTTCACCATAGCTGCAACTTCGCGTACTTCGTTTGTGTTCAACGACCAGACAGAGGCGTCACAGAACCCCACCTTGATCAATAAAGCTTTCATCTTATATTCGCAATATCCAGATTGCACTCTTAGTTTCTTGCTTGTTCTTCGTTTGCTCGCAGGAAACAGACCCTCGTGGTCAGGTTGATCGTGCTCCGGCGTGGTCAATAACCTCTTGGAGTTGGTTTAGCGATTGCTAAGGCGCGACGTCCTCACACGTTCGTAGTCGGATCGTCAAAGTCGACTTCCACCAAAGCGATATTCATCATCTCATCGAAAGACGGGACACCTTTGCCTCTATCAAGTGGTATCAGATTTCCAGGTTGCTCGGTGAGATTTTACAGTTTTTCGTAGTTTAGATCGAGTCTGTTCTTCATACCTACAGTCCACGAAAAAGCCACAAAAAAATTAGGGTTAGTTCATCATATCCGAACCAATCTGAGCCTTTGCATAATCTTTTTAGGGTTTTGCTTTGTTGAATTTGCGGTTGCATCGTCGCGTCTAGTTGCTGGTCTTAGAGTCTAGTCTTTTAGAGTTTCGAGTTCTGGTCATAAGTTGTCACGCCGCCGCCGCTGCACCATCATCATCGCCCCTGCCATCTACCACCACCGCTTATCCGCCACCGCTCCGAATCCGTATCCATATACCACCACCGATTCATATACCACCACCGATTCATATCCATATCCATATACTACCACCGCTACCACCACCGCTGCCATATACCACCACCATATATCCACCACCAATCCGAGTTCCTTGCTTATTAGGTTTGTTTTCGAGATCCATCTAGATTCCGATTCGTGTTTCCTTGCCGGAGTAGGTTTCGGAAAAAAAAAAGTCGGGTAGCCACGCTCCGTTTAGGCCCAAAATTTTTCGAAAACGCATTTTTCGAAAAAATTTCTGGCTATCCTATTTTTAGGTGTTTCTGAGTGTTTTGAGACAGGTGCCATTATAGGAAGTTTTTTTTGACCCGTTTCCAGTTTTTGGGTCCGGGCAGTCAAAAAAAAAAAATTGGTCGAAAAAATTTCATGCCCATCCTGTCAGTTTGAGCTAAGAAGAGTTTTGAGACACTCGCCATTATAGTGATTTTTCGCACAAAAAAAAAAGAGCGCAAAAAAAAAGCAGCGCAAAAAAAAAGAGCGAAAAAAAAAATTCAGAGTGTGCTTTCCCTTGTTTACGTGCCGCGCCGTGATTTTGTTGGTGTTCTAGGCTCGCGTCTCTAGCACAGTCTAGCCTAGGACCAGCACAGTACCGTCGTTGAGCGTTTATTCAACTTTGCATCTCTGAATTGATTATTGCTGACCCTTTTTGCTACCATACTATAAGCCTTCCCAGCTCCACATACATCTACGTCGTGTGTTTGACTCTCCCTGGTAATCGCTCTATCCAAGCTTTGAGAGTTTTTGACTACAACGGTTGCCGATCACCGCCTGCTGCTGGGTAAGAACTGGTAAGAATTTGAGATTTGCTTGACGGATTTGTGATACACCACCACCACTTCTTAGTAGTCTGTAGGATCATATTCTTGTGTGTTTCTATTGCTGCTAACCATGCCAGGATCACAAGCCGACGAGATTGACTGGGAGAACTTATCGAACAAGGAGCTTCATGATAAGTTTCAGCAAATGATGACTGAACAGGTACAAGATGTGCTGAACAATTTTGAAGAGGCCATGGAGAGGATCACTGGCCTTGAGAAGACGTTCGAAACAAAGCTCGATAACAGATTTAATGAACTGCTTGCGCGTCTTCCACCACCGGCTGCACCTGTCGCACCTCTGCAACAACAACAACAACGACTACCTCCACGTCGCGAAGCAGACCTCCGCCGAGCAAGCCGTGTTCCTCTTGCGTTTGGCCAAACTGTTGGTGCTGCTGTTGATACTTCTGTGGCTCCTGCTGCTGATGCGGAGGAGGATGATTATGTGGGAGATTATGAGGATGAGGTTGATCAAAATCAACACTACGTGCAGCCACCTGTACCACCACCAGCAGGTCGACCTCAGGTATATATTCGTAATGGTAGGCCTGCACCACCACCTCAGGTACGAGATGATGTCCATATTCCTAAACTGAAATTGAATATTCCACCATTTGAGGGTAGATATGTTCCTGATATATATCTTACTTGGGAGTTAGAAACTGAACAACGATTTACATGTTTACAATATCCTGAGGATAGACGAGTTGCTGCTGCCGTTTGTGCTTTCACTAGTTTTGCATGTGTATGGTGGTCTGAACATTGTAGATTATATCCTATTCCAACTACTTGGGCTGCTTTGAAAACTGCTATGCGTACGCGTTGGGTTCCACCATATTATCAACGTGAATTGCTTCAAAAATTGCAGCGTTTAAGACAAGGGAAAAATTCTGTAGAAGAATATTATCAGGAATTACAAACTGGCATGATTAGATGTGGTATTGTTGAGGAGAATGAAGCTATGCTTGCACGTTTTCTGGGTGGATTAAATAGAGAGATTCAGACCATTCTAGACTATAAGGAGTATACTAATATCACTCGTTTATTCCATCTTGCTTGTAAAGCTGAACGTGAAGTGCAGGATCGACAAGCATTGGGGCGAACTAACTTTTCTGCAGGCCGACCTTCATCATGGACACCACGTGCATCTTCTACTTCAACTGCACCAGCACCTCCATCCGGTGCCACCTCCAGCCGTGATACCAGAAAACAGGCACAACCACCATTATCTGCCAAGAGCGCACCTGCGGGGCCTGCACAGCGTTCTTCTTCTTCCATGGCATCAACAGGGCACACAAGTGATATTATTTGTCGTCGTTGTAAGGGAGGAGGTCATTATGCGAGAGAATGCAAATCTCCGCGTGTGATGATTGCTACCGCGGATGGTGGATATGAGTCCGCTAGTGACTATGATGAGGAGACTTTGGCTCTTATTACACGTGAAGAACATGGTGGAGATGATTCTGATCATGAGACGCAATACATGGCTCCTGAAGACGCTGACAGGTATGAATGTTTAGTTGCTCAACGTGTTTTGAGTGTGCAGGTCACACAAGCTGAGCAAAATCAGAGGCACAATTTGTTCCATACCAAGGGAGTTGTGAAGGAACGTTCTGTGCGCGTCATCATAGACGGAGGGAGCTGCAACAACTTGGCTAGCATGGAGATGGTGGAGAAGCTTTCTCTCACCACAAGACCACATCCACATCCTTACTACATCCAATGGTTCAACAACAGCGGCAAGGTTAAGGTAACACGTACTGTTCGTGTGCATTTTAGTATCTCTACATATGCTGATTATGTTGATTGTGATGTGGTACCTATGCAAGCATGTTCCTTATTACTTGGTAGACCATGGCAATTTGATAAAAATTCTGTACACCATGGTAGAAACAATCACTATACTCTTGTTCATAAGGATAAAAATATTACTTTGCTTCCTATGACTCCTGATTCCATTTTGAAAGATGATATTAATAGAGCTAATAAAGCACAACAGGAGAAGAATAAGAGTGAAAATCAGATTGTGGCAAAAGAATTTGAGCAACAAATGAAGCCTAATAATAAACCATCTAGTGTTGCTTCTGAAATTAAATTGAAAAGTGCATGTTTATTTGCCACCAAATCTGATATTGATGAGCTAGATTTCAGCAAATCTGTTTGCTATGCTTTTGTGTGCAAAGAGGCATTATTTTCATTCGAGGACGTGCCTTCCTCTTTGCCTCCTGCTGTCACTAACATTTTGCAGGAGTTCGCTGACGTTTTTCCACAAGACGTGCCACCGGGATTACCGCCTATTCGAGGGATTGAGCATCAGATTGACTTAATTCCCGGTGCTTCACTGCCAAACCGTGCACCATACCGTACCAATCCAGAGGAGACGAAGGAGATTATGCGTCAAGTACAAGAGCTTCTCGACAAAGGTTATATACGCGAATCCCTTAGTCCTTGTGCTGTTCCTATTATTCTAGTGCCGAAAAAGGATGGTACATCACGTATGTGTGTTGATTGTAGAGGCATTAATAATATTACTATTCGTTATCGTCATCCTATTCCTAGGCTAGATGATATGCTTGATGAATTGAGTGGCTCTACAATATTCTCCAAAGTTGATTTGCGTAGTGGCTACCATCAAATTCGTATGAAATTGGGAGATGAATGGAAAACAGCATTTAAAACTAAGTTTGGATTATATGAGTGGTTAGTCATGCCTTTTGGGTTAACTAATGCACCTAGTACTTTCATGAGATTAATGAACGAAGTTTTACGTGCTTTCATTGGACGATTTGTGGTAGTTTACTTTGATGACATATTGATTTATAGCAGATCTTTGGAAGAACATTTGGAACATTTACGTGCTGTTTTTATTGCTCTACGTGATGCACGTTTGTTTGGTAACCTTGGGAAGTGCACCTTTTGCACCGACCGAGTATCTTTTCTTGGCTATGTTGTTACTCCACAGGGAATTGAAGTTGATAAAGCCAAGATTGAAGCTATTGAGAGTTGGCCGCAGCCCAAAACGGTCACACAAGTGAGGAGTTTTCTTGGCCTCGCTGGATTCTATAGGCGTTTTGTGAGAGATTTCAGCACCATTGCTGCACCTCTCAATGAGCTTACAAAGAAAGATGTGCCTTTTCTTTGGGGTACCGCACAGGAAGAAGCCTTCACGGTATTGAAAGATAAGTTGACACATGCTCCTTTACTCCAACTTCCTGATTTTAATAAGACTTTTGAGCTTGAATGTGATGCTAGTGGAATTGGATTAGGAGGTGTGTTATTACAAGATGGCAAACCTGTTGCATACTTTTCTGAAAAATTGAGTGGGCCTAGTCTGAATTATTCTACTTATGATAAAGAATTATATGCTCTTGTTCGGACTTTAGAAACATGGCAACATTATTTATGGCCCAAAGAATTTGTTATACATTCTGATCATGAATCTTTGAAACATATTAAAAGTCAAGCTAAACTGAATCGTAGACATGCTAAATGGGTTGAATTCATTGAGACTTTCCCTTATGTCATTAAACACAAGAAGGGAAAAGAAAATGTTATTGCTGATGCATTGTCTCGTCGCTATACTATGCTTTCACAACTTGACTTCAAAATATTTGGTTTGGAGACCATCAAAGATCAATATGTGCATGATGCTGATTTTAAAGATGTAATGCAGAATTGTAAAGAAGGAAGAATGTGGAACAAGTTTGTTGTTAACGATGGATTTGTGTTTCGTGCTAACAAGCTATGCATTCCAGCTAGCTCCGTTCGTCTTTTGTTGTTGCAGGAGGCGCATGGAGGAGGATTAATGGGACACTTTGGCGTGAAGAAGACGGAGGACGTACTTGCTACACATTTCTTTTGGCCAAAGATGAGACGGGATGTTGAGCGTTTTATTGCTCGCTGCACTACATGTCAAAAAGCTAAGTCACGACTCAATCCTCATGGTTTATATATGCCTTTGCCTGTACCTAGTGTTCCTTGGGAGGATATATCTATGGACTTTGTTTTAGGTTTACCTCGAACAAAGAAGGGGAGGGATAGCATATTTGTTGTCGTGGATAGATTCTCGAAAATGGCACACTTTATACCATGTCATAAAAGCGATGATGCTGTTAATGTTGCTGATTTGTTCTTTCGTGAAATTATTCGCTTGCATGGTGTGCCAAATACTATTGTTTCAGATCGTGATACTAAATTTCTTAGCCACTTTTGGAGATGTTTATGGGCTAAGTTGGGGACTAAACTGCTTTTTAGTACTACTTGTCACCCCCAAACTGATGGACAAACTGAAGTAGTCAATAGAACGTTGTCTACTATGCTTAGGGCTGTTTTGAAGAATAATAAGAAAATGTGGGAGGAATGCTTGCCTCATATTGAATTTGCTTATAATCGTTCATTGCATTCTACTACTAAGATGTGCCCTTTTGAAGTTGTGTATGGTTTCCTACCTCGTGCACCTATTGATTTGTTGCCTCTTCCATCTTCGGAGAAGGTTAATTTTGATGCTAAACAACGTGCTGAATTGATTTTAAAAATGCATGAGTTAACTAAGGAAAACATTGAGCGCATGAATGCTAAATATAAACTTGCTGGAGATAAGGGTAGAAAACATGTTGTGTTTGCACCTGGAGATCTTGTTTGGTTACATTTGCGTAAGGATAGATTTCCTGATTTGCGCAAATCAAAGTTAATGCCACGTGCTGATGGTCCCTTTAAGGTGTTAGAGAAAATAAATGATAATGCATATAAACTTGAGCTGCCTGCAGATTTTGGGGTTAGTCCCACTTTTAACATTGCAGATTTGAAGCCTTATTTGGGTGAGGAAGATGAACTTCCGTCGAGGACGACTTCATTTCAAGAAGGGGAGGATGATGAGGACATCAATACAATTGTTACACCCACAGCCCCTGCTGCTATACATACTGGACCAATTACTAGAGCTCGTGCACGCCAACTAAATTACCAGGTACTTTCGTTTCTTGGTAATGATTCTAATGTTCATGAGAATATGATGCTGCCTAAATTGGATACATTTGTTTTGCTTACAAATGAAGGGCCTAGCTTGGAGAAGGATGAACATTGGAGCAAGAACAAGCATGGAGATGATGGCATGCGCAAGGGAAACAAGAACGGAGCTACAAGTGATGATTTCAGGACTTTGAAGCCACCATAATGGGTGCATGAAGCCTTGGACGAAATATACAAGATGCCACTTCATAAATTTCGTCCCGAGGCTATTTTAGGTGCTGCGTCACCTTATTATTGGGCCAGGCCCATGTAATTTCGAAATACATAAGTATAGGCTATTTTTAGAGTCCGTATGTGTGGGGAAACAAGAGATAGGGTTGATTTCGGACCCCTCCACCAAGGGCCACGAAATTCCCCCCCTCTTCCTCCATATATACAGCCCTTAGGGCATCGTTTAGACTTTGGGTTTTGTTTAGATTAAAAGTTCGCCATAGCTGCAACTTCGCGTACTTCGTTTGTGTTCAACGACCAGACAAAGGCGTCACAGAACCCCACCTTGATCAATAAAGCTATCATCTTATATTCGCAATATCCAGATTGCAATCTTAGTTTCTTGCTTGTTCTTCGTTTGCTCGCAGGAAACAGACCCTCGTGGTCAGGTTGATCGTGCTCCGGCGTGGTCAATAACCTCTCGAAGTTGGTTTAGCGATTGCTAAGGCGCGACGTCCTCGCACGTTCGTAGTCGGATCGTCAAAGTCGACTTCCACCAAAGCGATATCCATCATCTCATCGAAAGACGGGACACCTCTGCCTCTATCAGTGGGTTGTGTGGTCAGCATCAGCAAATGAAAAATTACTAAAGAACAACATGATTACATGATCTCCACATCGAGAAGCTTAGTCCATACTTAGTAGTAGTGAAGTAAGCTATGTGGCAAACCAGAATGTGGTGTCCCTGGGAAGACGGCGCTACTGATGGAACCGGCCTCCTCGCAAACGATGATGATAGTAGAGCTGATGAGGACATGACTACCTTGGATATGACCAAAAATATTGCATATATGCATATTTGTCAGGTGATTTCTAGTGCAAACTATTCAATAATCTATTTATGTTATCCAGAACAAAAATACTTCACACACTTTTGTGTTTTGTCTAATTGCAGGTGTATGGGACATTTGTACAATCCACATATGAAGATAAGGAAGAAAGAGATGTTTATTTGCTGTCCAAAAAGTTCTCTCACGTCACTTTTGGCCCAAGAGAAGATAGAGTCCAAGTCTCTCACGTTCTGGATTCAGATTCGGACTGCACAGACATACCTGACTCAAAACGCACACAAGTTTTTCATACGGACTCCGAATTGGGTGATTCTTTTTTTGTTGGAAACTAGATTTCGTGCACTTTCCAACCCAATTGGAATCACCTTCAAATTCGTCCGGAGCGTTGAGTTGTGGACGAAACAATCTGATGCTGCAGCAGAATCCGAGTCAAACTACAAGTCCAAAGGTGTTACATCACCTCCACTTGGGCCCATTGGCCTTGTACGACCTAGATTTAGTTTTAGGCTGCCTTGGGACGTCCTCCCACCTCCTTGGCCGCCACCCCTTGCTCCTATATAAGTAGATCCATCTAGTAGCTTTTCCTTGGGATTTGTTTAGTTAAAAGTTAGCCATCGCAACTTCGTGTACTTCGTTTGTGTCCAACGACCAGACCAAGACCGCTTTCGGATCCCCACCTTTATCAATACTTCATACATATTCGCAATATTCAGATTGCTTTATCATATTCTTGCTCGTTCTTCGATTGCTTGCAGGAATAGACCTTCGTGGTCAGGTTGATCGTGCACCGGCGTGGTCAATAACCTCTGGAGATTGGTTTAGCGATTGCTAAGGCGCAACGTCGTGCACGTTTGTAGTCGGATCGTCAAAGTCGTCTCCACCAAATCGATAGTTATCATCTCATCGAAAGATCGGGACACCCCGCCTCTATCAAGTGGTATCAGTTTTCAGGTTGCTCGGTGAGAATTTCCAGTTTTCCTAGATTAGATTTATTTTCTTACCTATTGTCCAAGAAAAAGCCACAAAAAAAAGTTAGATCTGTTCATCCTTTATCCAAGCCAGTCTGAGCCTTTGCAATTTTCTATTCATTGCTTGCATAGTTGAATTATCGGTTGCATCGTCGTGTCAGTTGCTGGTCTTAGTGTCTAGTTCCTTTAGAGTTTCGAGTTCTGTTCACATTAGTCACGCCGCCGCTGCATCATTATCCGTTCCGCTGTCCACCATCCCATCTATTAATTTCCACCGTTCATTGTCATAATCATAGTTGAGATCGTTCCCATCTTCGCTTGATCCAATCTACATCTTATCTAGTTTGTTTTGGAAAGAGGGAGAGAGAAAAAAAAGATAGAGAAAAAAACGAGAGAAAAAAAGTAAAAAAAAGTCAGAAAAAAAAGAAAGGAAAAGAAAAAAAAGTGTGAGAAAAAAAAGAGAGGAGAAAAAAAAACAAAATTCGGATCTATTTAGACTCAATCTCGTAGTTGAATTCGGATTGGAATCTGTTTTGTGCACTGTTCAGTAAAACAGGCATAACTTCCTCATATGAAGTCTGTTTTGGCTCCGCGAGTACTCAAATGAAAGCTAGCGACGAGCCGCATCTAAATAGTTACAGAAGCTAGTTCAGTATTTGGCACCTCAACAGCAGCTTCTAAATAGGTCTACTGCTATTGTGATCTTCACTTATATCTTGCTGTCCAGAGCTACTTCATATCCTTTATTGATGCTAGTTGTGCTACGACGTGACCTCATTAGTGTTCTAGGCTCGCGTCTCTAGTTTGGTCTAGCCTAGGACCAGCACAGTACCGTCGTTGAGCGTTTATTCAACATTGCATCTTTGAATTGATTATTGCTAATCTTTTGCTACCATATATAGCCAACCCAGCTCCACATATTTCTACACCGTGTATACGTACGCTCCCCTGGCAATCGCTTTACTCAATATTCGGAGTTACTTGACACCGCTGGTTGCCGATCACCGCCTGCTGCATGGTAAGAACTTGTAAGACATTGATATTTGCTTTACTGTGAGCGTTTTACCACCACATCCTAGTAGTTACAGGAACATTATTTTTGGGTTTTGTTTCTTGTTCTACTAATCATGACAGGATCCAGAGTCAGTTCATGGGCTTTGTCGATCGCGGGAGACGTGCCACCACCTTTGCAAATACCACAACCGTCACGAGAGGTGCACAAACATCCAAATGCACATGATCAGGTTAATGTATCTATACCACCATTTAATGGCCGTTTTAAACCTGCTTTATATATTGAATGGGAGTTCGACATAAAAAATATATTTGCTTCCCATAATTTCGATGAACATAAAAAGGTTAAGGTTGCGGTTGGTTCTTTCACTGGTTATGCTTTGGTTTGGTGGAGTGGATATTGTCGGTTACACCCTGATTATATACCTACTACTTGGAATGATTTGAAACTTGTCATGCGACATACTTTCGTCCCTGCTTATTATACTCGTGACATGATTAAGAAGTTGCAACACTTAAAACAAGGTAGTGAAACTGTAACAAAATATTATGATGATTTACAAACTACCTTGTTGCATTCCTCTTTAGAAGAAAGTGAAGATGATTTTATGGATAGATTTTGGGGAGGATTAAACCGTGATATTCAAGAGATACTAATTCATGAAGAGTGTTATCCTATGGACCATTTGTTTCATCTTGCTTGCAAAGCTGAACAGGAAATAAAACGACGTGTTGGCCACGAGGAGAACAAGCGCACGGTGCACATTCCAAGAGTTGATATGATTGTTCCTTCAACTACTAGGCATACTATGACAACCACATCCGTTGTTGTCAGGACTACATCACCTCCACCATGTGACACATCGCCCCCGAGAGTGGCTACATCATCTGAGTTGATCATAAGAGGTAATGACAAAGGTACTGATCTTCCATCTCTACATGAGAATGATGAATGCCTTGTCAATTTGAATGCACCATCTGATGAGCTACCCACTACTTTGATCACACCACCTATTTTAGAGGACTACGTTGATAATTTGACTTTGCCATGTGATCAAACAACTGAAATACCAACAATTTTGAGTGCACCCATTGAATTAACTATTGATGCAAAAGAACCAATCTATAATCATTTTGATATGACCTCTAATCTTGGTGATGATTCTGTGTTGAATGACTTATTGCATGTTTGCTTATTTAAGCATGTTGTAGCATGTAAATTTGATGCAAGTAAGGTTTATTCACCAATGTTGGGATGGTTTAATGATGAACATTGTCAATCTTTTGAAATAAATAAGAGCTTCACTTATATGTGCAAACTGAGTTGCAATATTTTCATGCCTTCTACTTCTTGTGCTAATTTTTTGGCTTTAGATTTTATGAACTATGCAAGTTACTCATCTATTCATGTGTCATATATGCAAAAATCAAGGGAAGTAAAAATGGATGACATATACATATACAACATGTACACCTTGTCTCTTTTGTTAGCCACATTTCAGATTAAGCAACGCCGAGGACGGCTTTATTTTCAAGAAGGGGAGGATGATGAGGACATGACTACCTTGGATATGACCAAAAATATTGCATATATGCATATTTGTCAGGTGATTTCTAGTGCAAACTATTCAATAATCTATTTATGTTATCCAGAACAAAAATACTTCACACACTTTTGTGTTTTGTCTAATTGTAGGTGTATAGGACATTTGTACAATCCACATATGAAGATAAGGAAGAAAGAGATGTTTATTTGCTGTCCAAAAAGTTCTCTCGCGTCACTTTTGGCCCAAGAGAAGATAGAGTCCAAGTCTCTCACGTTCTGGATTCAGATTCGGACTGCACAGACATACCTGACTCAAAACGCACACAAGTTTTTCATACGGACCCCGAATTGGGTGATTCTTTTTTTATTGGAAACTAGATTTCATGCACTTTCCAACCCAATTGGAATCACCTTCAAATTCGTCCGGAGCGTTGAGTTGTGGACGAAACAATCTGATGCTGCAGCAGAATCCGAGTCAAACTACAAGTCCAAAGGTGTTACATCACCTCCACTTGGGCCCATTGGCCTTGTACGACCTAGATTTAGTTTTAGGCTGCCTTGGGACGTCCCCCCACCTCCTTGGCCGCCACCCCTTGCTCCTATATAAGTAGATCCATCTAGTAGCTTTTCCTTGGGATTTGTTTAGTTAAAAGTTAGCCAACGCAACTTCGTGTACTTCGTTTGTGTCCAACGACCAGACCAAGACCGCTTTCGGATCCCCACCTTTATCAATACTTCATACATATTTGCAATATTCAGATTGCTTTTATCATATTCTTGCTCGTTCTTCGATTGCTTGCAGGAATAGACCTTCGTGGTCAGGTTGATCGTGCACCGGCGTGGTCAATAACCTCTGGAGATTGGTTTAGCGATTGCTAAGGCGCAACGTCGTGCACGTTTGTAGTCGGATCGTCAAAGTCGTCTCCACCAAATCGATAGTTACCATCTCATCGAAAGATCGGGACACCCCGCCTCTATCAAGAGCAGAACAACAACGTTAATGACCAAACGGCAGACGGCCCGCGTCCAACCGCGCCTAGAAGATCGGAGCAGAGGAACGAGTGTGCCCAGCCCGATTCATGTTGCTCCTCAACGACTTGGGGTAGCAGCAACGGAGTCGCGCCCAGCCCCAACCCAGCGCCCAGGAGACGTCATACTGGTGGCGGCCGGTCGGTCGAAGCAGACGGCTGATGGTGGCAGCGCGCGGTGCTGGACGGGTAGCGCGAGCAGGACGGTGTGTTGTGAGGAGAGCGGCGCGCGAGCGAGGGCGGCGGCCATGGCGTGGTGAGGAGCGGTGCTGACCTCGAGGTGGTGGCCAGATTTGGCCGGGCTGTAGAGGAGGCCTACAGTGGCGGCGATGCACATATGAGGCGCGATGGAGATGTGGTCGCCATGGGCGCGCAACGCATGACGGGAGGAGAAGGAAACTGGATGGAAGAGAGGAGGAAGGGCAGCGAACTGGTGGCGCTCTAGTGGTGTCAGGTTGGGTTGGTATCGCATGCGCGGGAGGACCGGCGGCCGTGCGGGAGAACGATGGGCAGATTGGGTTGCCCTGTGCTGGATGAGCGATGGTATTGTGGGACGTTCTTTTTTTTACTATTTCTACCCTCGTCCGTTTAAGACTCTGAAAGCGGGGGAGATGGGCTAGGCTGGATGATGTGTGTGCGGAGGCTCTCTCGTGGGTCCAAGCGATAGAAACTGAAGCGAACATGTCTGTTTTGAACTGTGGTGTGTCCCATATGTAAGTCTCTAACTAATCGTTGACGTGGCAATGTTGCTGATGTGGATAGGCTGCATGTCAAGAGAAATAACATAGTGGGGATGAACTATTTAGGTATTATAGATAAGTATGTGAGTTCTTTATGACTAATGTTGAGTCCATGGATTATACGCACTCTCACCCTTCCACCATTGCTAGCCTCTCTAGTACCGCACAACTTTCGCCTGTGCATTAAACCCGCCATATACCCTTCCTAAAAACATCAACCATACCTACCTATTATGGCATTTCCATAGCCATTCCAAGATATATTGCCGTGCAACTTCCACTGTTCCGTTTATTATCACATGCACCATCATTGTCATATTGCTTTGCATGATCATGTAGTTGGCATAGTATTTGTGGCTTGTCCACCGTTCGTATTTTTTATACAGGCTATGCTAGATCATTGCGCATCCCGGTACACCGTCTGAGGCATCCATATAGAGTCATATCTTTGTTCTAGTATCGAGTTGTAATTCTTGAGTTGTAAGTAAATAAAAGTGTGATGATGATCATTATTAGAGCATTGCTCCATATGAGGAAAGGATGATGGAGGCTATGATTCTCCCACAAGTTGAGATAAGGCTCCAGACTTAAAACAAAAAAAGAGGCCAGAGAGCCCAATAAAAAATAAAAAAGAGGCCAGAGAGCCCAAAAGAAAAAAAAAAGGAAAAAAGAGAGAAAAATATAGAAGGGACAATGTTGCTATCCTTTTCCACACTTGTGCTTCAAAAATAGCACCATGTTCTTCATGATAGAGAGTCTCCTATTTTATCACTTTCATATACTAGTGGGAATTTTTCATTATAGAACATGGCTTGTATATTCCAATGATGGGCTTCCTCAAATTTCCCTAGGTCTTTGTGAGCAAGCAAGTTGGATGCACACCCACTTAGTTTTATTTTGAGCTTTCATACACTTATAGCTCTAGTGCATCCATTGCATGGCAATCCCTACTCACTTGCATCGATATCAATCGATGGGCATATCCATAGCCCATTAATTTGCCTAGTTGATGTGAGACTTTCTCCCTTTTTTGTATTCTCCTCACAACCTCCACCATATTCTATTCCACCTATAGTGCTATATCCATGGCTCACGCTCATGTATTGTGTGAAAGTTGAAAAATCTTGAGAATATTAAAAGTGTGAAACAATTGCTTGGCTTGTCATCGGGGTTGTGCATGATAAATACTTTGTGTGATGAAGATAGAGCATGACAAGACTTTATGATTTTGTAGGGATAACTTTCTTTAGCCATGATATTTTGAGAAGACATGATTGCTTTTTAAGTATGATTGAAGTATTATTATTTTTATGTCAATATTAAACTTTTATTTTGAATCTTATGGATCTGAACATTCATGCCACAATAAGAAGAATTGCATTGATAAATAGTTAGGTAGCATTCTGTTGGGGAACACGGTAATTTTGAAAAAAATTCCTATGCACACGCAAGATCATGGTGATGCATAGCAATGGGAGGGGAGAGTGTTGTCTGCGTACCCTCGTAGACCGTAAGCGGAAGCGTTATGACAACGCGGTTGATGTAGTCGTATGTCTTCATGATCGACCGGTCCTAGTACTGAAAGTACGACACCTCCGCGATCTGCACACATTTGGCTCGATGACATCCCACGAACTCACGATCCGGCAGAGTGTCGAGGGAGAACTTTGTCGGCACGATGGCATGATGACAGTGATGATGATGCTACCGGAACAGGGCTTCGCCTAAGCGCCGCTATGATATGACCGAGGTGGATTATGGTGGAAGGGGGCACCGCACACGGCTAAGAGATCAATGATCAACTTGTGTGTCTATGGAGTGCGCCCTGGACACGTATATAAAGGATGGAGGGAGGAGGAGGCCGGCCCTCATAGGGTGCGCCCAAAGTGTGGAGTCCTACTAGGACTCCCTAGTCCTAGTAGGATTCCACCTCCCACATGGAATAGGAAAAAGGGAAGGGAGAATGAGAAGGAAGGAAGGGGGCGCCCCCTTTCCCTAGTCCAATTCGGACCACTCCATGGGGAAGGGGTGTAGCCACCCTTGAGGCCTTTCTCTCCTTTCCTGTATGGCCCATTAAGGCCCAATACGAATTCTCGTAACTCTCTGGTACTATGAAAAATACCCGAATCATTCGGAACCTTTCCGATGTCCAAATATAGCCTTCCAATATATCGATCTTTATGTCTCGACCATTTCGATACTCCTCGTCATGTCCCCGATCTCATACAGGACTCCGAACAAACTTCGGTCATCAAATCACATAACTCATAATACAAATGATAGAGGCAAAGGTGTCCCGTCTTTCGATGAGATGATGGATATCGCTTTGGTGGAAGTCGACTTTGACGATCCGACTACGAACGTGCGAGGACGTCGCGCCTTAGCAATCGCTAAACCAACTCCGAGAGGTTATTGACCACGCCGGAGCACGATCAACCTGACCACGAGGGTCTGTTTCCTGCGAGCAAACGAAGAACAAGCAAGAAACTAAGATTGCAATCTGGATATTGCGAATATAAGATGAAAGCTTTATTGATCAAGGTGGGGTTCTGTGACGCCTTTGTCTGGTCGTTGAACACAAACGAAGTACGCGAAGTTGCAGCTCTGGCGAACTTTTAATCTAAACAAAACCCAAAGTCTAAATGATGCCCTAAGGGCTGTATATATGGAGGAAGAGGGGGGAATTTCGTGGCCCTTGGTGGAGGGGTCCGAAATCAACCCTATCTCTTGTTTCCCCACACATACGGACTCTAAAAATAGCCTATACTTATGTATTTCGAAATTACATGGGCCTGGCCCAATAATAAGGTGACGCAGCACCTAAAATAGCCTCGGGGCGAAATTTATGAAGTGGCATCTTGTATATTTCGTCCAAGGCTTCATGCACCCATTATGGTGGCTTCAAAGTCCTGAAATCATCACTTGTAACTCCGTTCTTGTTCCCCTTGCGCATGCCATCATCTCCATGCTTGTTCTTGCTCCAATGTTCATCCTTCTCCAAGCTAGGCCCTTCATTTGTAAGCAAAACAAATGTATCCAATTTAGGCAGCATCATATTCTCATGAACATTAGAATCATTACCAAGAAACGAAAGTACCTGGTAATTTAGTTGGCGTGCACGAGCTCTAGTAATTGGTCCAGTATGTATAGCAGCAGGGGCTGTGGGTGTAACAATTGTATTGATGTCCTCATCATCCTCCCCTTCTTGAAATGAAGTCGTCCTCGACGGAAGTTCATCTTCCTCACCCAAATAAGGCTTCAAATCTGCAATGTTAAAAGTGGGACTAACCCCAAAATCTGCAGGCAGCTCAAGTTTATATGCATTATCATTTATTTTCTCTAACACCTTAAAGGGACCATCAGCACGTGGCATTAACTTTGATTTGCGCAAATCAGGAAATCTATCCTTACGCAAATGTAACCAAACAAGATCTCCAGGTGCAAACACAACATGTTTTCTACCCTTATCTCCAGCAAGTTTATATTTAGCATTCATGCGCTCAATGTTTTCCTTAGTTAACTCATGCATTTTTAGAATCAATTCAGCACGTTGTTTAGCCTCAAAATTAACCTTCTCCGAAGATGGAAGAGGCAACAAATCAATAGGTGCATGAGGTAGGAAGCCATACACAACTTCAAAAGGGCACATCTTAGTAGTAGAATGCAATGAACGATTATAAGCAAATTCAATATGAGGCAAGCATTCCTCCCACATTTTCTTATTATTCTTCAAAACAGCCCTAAGCATAGTAGACAACGTTCTATTGACTACTTCAGTTTGTCCATCAGTTTGGGGGTGACAAGTAGTACTAAAAAGCAGTTTAGTCCCCAACTTAGCCCATAAACATCTCCAAAAGTGGCTAAGAAATTTAGTATCACGATCTGAAACAATAGTATTTGGCACACCATGCAAGCGAATAATTTCACGAAAGAACAAATCAGCAACATTAACAGCATCATCGCTTTTATGACATGGTATAAAGTGTGCCATTTTCGAGAATCTATCCACGACAACAAATATGCTATCCCTCCCCTTCTTTGTTCGAGGTAAACCTAAAACAAAGTCCATAGATATATCCTCCCAAGGAACACTAGGTACAGGCAAAGGCATATATAAACCATGAGGATTGAGTCGTGACTTAGCTTTTTGACATGTAGTGCAGCGAGCAATAAAACGCTCAACATCCCGTCTCATCTTTGGCCAAAAGAAATGTGTAGCAAGTACGTCCTCCGTCTTCTTCACGCCAAAGTGTCCCATTAATCCTCCTCCATGCGCCTCCTGCAACAACAAAAGATGAACGGAGCTAGCTGGAATGCATAGCTTGTTAGCACGAAACACAAATCCATCGTTAACAACAAACTTGTTCCACATTCTTCCTTCTTTACAATTCTGCATTACATCTTTAAAATCAGCATCATGCACATATTGATCTTTGATGGTCTCCAAACCAAATATTTTGAAGTCAAGTTGTGAAAGCATAGTATAGCGACGAGACAATGCATCAGCAATAACATTTTCTTTTCCCTTCTTGTGTTTAATGACATAAGGGAAAGTCTCAATGAATTCAACCCATTTAGCATGTCTACGATTCAGTTTAGCTTGACTTTTAATATGTTTCAAAGATTCATGATCAGAATGTATAACAAATTCTTTGGGCCATAAATAATGTTGCCATGTTTCTAAAGTCCGAACAAGAGCATATAATTCTTTATCATAAGTAGAATAATTCAGACTAGGCCCACTCAATTTTTCAGAAAAGTATGCCACAGGTTTGCCATCTTGTAATAACACACCTCCTAATCCAATTCCACTAGCATCACATTCAAGCTCAAAAGTCTTATTAAAATCAGGAAGTTGGAGTAAAGGAGCATGTGTCAACTTATCTTTCAATACCGTGAAGGCTTCTTCCTGTGCGGTACCCCAAAGAAAAGGCACATCTTTCTTTGTAAGCTCATTGAGAGGTGCAGCAATGGTGCTGAAATCTCTCACAAAACGCCTATAGAATCCAGCGAGGCCAAGAAAACTCCTCACTTGTGTGACCGTTTTGGGCTGCGGCCAACTCTCAATAGCTTCAATCTTGGCTTTATCAACTTCAATTCCCTGTGGAGTAACAACATAGCCAAGAAAAGATACTCGGTCGGTGCAAAAGGTGCACTTCCCAAGGTTACCAAACAAACGTGCATCACGTAGAGCAATAAAAACAGCACGTAAATGTTCCAAATGTTCTTCCAAAGATCTGCTATAAATCAATATGTCATCAAAGTAAACTACCACAAATCGTCCAATGAAAGCACGTAAAACTTCGTTCATTAATCTCATGAAAGTACTAGGTGCATTAGTTAACCCAAAAGGCATGACTAACCACTCATATAATCCAAACTTAGTTTTAAATGCTGTTTTCCATTCATCTCCCAATTTCATACGAATTTGATGGTAGCCACTACGCAAATCAACTTTGGAGAATATTGTAGAGCCACTCAATTCATCAAGCATATCATCTAGCCTAGGAATAGGATGACGATAACGAATAGTAATATTATTAATGCCTCTACAATCAACACACATACGTGATGTACCATCCTTTTTCGGCACTAGAATAATAGGAACAGCACAAGGACTAAGGGATTCGCGTATATAACCTTTGTCGAGAAGCTCTTGTACTTGACGCATAATCTCCTTCGTCTCCTCTGGATTGGTACGGTATGGTGCACGGTTTGGCAGTGAAGCACCGGGAATTAAGTCAATCTGATGCTCAATCCCTCGAATAGGCGGTAATCCCGGTGGCACGTCTTGTGGAAAAACGTCAGCGAACTCCTGCAAAATGTTAGTGACAGCAGGAGGCAAAGAGGAAGGCACGTCCTCGAATGAAAATAATGCCTCTTTGCACACAAAAGCATAGCAAACAGATTTGCTGAAATCTAGCTCATCAATATCAGATTTGGTGGCAAATAAACATGCACTTTTCAATTTAATTTCAGAAGCAACACTAGATGGTTTATTATTAGGCTTCATTTGTTGCTCAAATTCTTTTGCCACAATCTGATTTTCACTCTTATTCTTCTCCTGTTGTGCTTTATTAGCTCTATTAATATCATCTTTCAAAATGGAATCAGGAGTCATAGGAAGCAAAGTAATATTTTTATCCTTATGAACAAGAGTATAGTGATTGTTTCTACCATGGTGTACAAATTTTTATCAAATTGCCATGGTCTACCAAGTAATAAGGAACATGCTTGCATAGGTACCACATCACAATCAACATAATCAGCATATGTAGAGATACTAAAATGCACACGAACAGTACGTGTTACCTTAACCTTGCCGCTGTTGTTGAACCATTGGATGTAGTAAGGATGTGGATGTGGTCTTGTGGTGAGAGAAAGCTTCTCCACCATCTCCATGCTAGCCAAGTTGTTGCAGCTCCCTCCGTCTATTATGACGCGCACAGAACGTTCCTTCACAACTCCCTTGGTATGGAACAAATTGTGCCTCTGATTTTGCTCAGCTTGTGTGACCTGCACACTCAAAACACGTTGAGCAACTAAACATTCATACCTGTCAGCGTCTTCAGGAGCCATGTATTGCGTCTCATGATCAGAATCATCTCCACCATGTTCTTCACGTGTAATAAGAGCCAATGTCTCCTCATCATAGTCACTAGCGGACTCATATCCACCATCCGCGGTAGCAATCATCACACGCGGAGATTTGCATTCCCTCGCATAATGACCTCCTCCCTTACAACGACGACAAATAATATCACTTGTGTGCCCTGTTGATGCCATGGAAGAAGAAGAACGCTGTGCAGGCCCCGCAGGTGCGCTCTTGGCAGATAATGGTGGTTGTTCCTGTTTTCTTGTATCACGACTGTAGGAGGCACCTAATTGAGGTGCTGGTGCAGTTGAGGTAGAAGATGCACGCGGCGTCCATGAGGAAGGTCGGCCTGCAGAAAAGTTAGTTCGCGCCAATGCTTGTCGATCCTGCACTTCACGTTCAGCTTTACAAGCAAGATGGAATAAACGAGTGATATTAGTATACTCCTTATAGTCTAGAATGGTCTGAATCTCTCTATTTAATCCACCCAGAAAACGTGCAAGCATAGCTTCATTCTCCTCAACAATACCACATCGAATCATGCCAGTTTGTAATTCCTGATAATATTCTTCTACAGAATTTTTTCCTTGTCTTAAACGCTGCAATTTTTGAAGCAATTCACGTTGATAATATGGTGGAACCCAACGCGTACGCATAGCAGTTTTCAAAGCAGCCCAAGTAGTTGGAATAGGATATAATCTACAATGTTCAGACCACCATACACATGCAAAACTAGTGAAAGCACAAACAGCAGCAGCAACTCGTCTCTCCTCAGGATATTGTAAACATGTAAATCGTTGTTCAGTTTCTAACTCCCAAGTAAGATATATATCAGGAACATATCTACCCTCAAATGGTGGAATATTCAATTTCAGTTTAGGAATATGGACATCATCTCGTACCTGAGGTGGTGGTGCAGGCCTACCATTACGAATATATACCTGAGGTCGACCTGCTGGTGGTGGTGCTGGTGGCTGCTCGTAGATCTGATTTTGATCAACCTCATCCTCATAATCGCCCGCATACTCATCATCCTCCTGGGTACCAGCAGGAGCAGTAGCAGGAGCCAAAGAAACACCAACAGCAGTAACAGCGGCACCAGAATTTTGTCCTGGCACAATAGGAACACGCTGTGCTCGTCCATACTGATTCGGAAGGGGGCGTAGTTGTTGTTGTTGCAGAGGTGCGACAGGTGCAGCCGGTGGTGGAAGACGTGCAAGCAGTTCATTAAATCTGTTATCGAGCTTTGTTTCGAACGTCTTCTCAAGGCCAGTGATCTTCTCCATGGCCTCTTCAAAATTGTTCAGCACATCTTGTACCTGTTCAGTCATCATTTGCTGAAACTTATCATGAAGCTCCTTGTTCGATAAGTTCTCCCAGTCAATCTCGTCGGCTTGTGATCCTGGCATGGTTAGCAGCAATAGAAACACACAAGAATATGATCCTACAGACTACTAAGAAGTGGTGGTGGTGTATCACAAATCCGTCAAGCAAATCTCAAATTCTTACCAGTTCTTACCCAGCAGCAGGCGGTGATCGGCAACCGTTGTAGTCAAAAACTCTCAAAGCTTGGATAGAGCGATTACCAGGGAGAGTCAAACACACGACGTAGATGTATGTGGAGCTGGGAAGGCTTATAGTATGGTAGCAAAAAGGGTCAGCTGATGAGGACATCAATACAATTGTTACACCCACAGCCCCTGCTGCTATACATACTGGACCAATTACTAGAGCTCGTGCACGCCAACTAAATTACCAGGTACTTTCGTTTCTTGGTAATGATTCTAATGTTCATGAGAATATGATGCTGCCTAAATTGGATACATTTGTTTTGCTTACCAATGAAGGGCCTAGCTTGGAGAAGGATGAACATTGGAGCAAGAACAAGCATGGAGATGATGGCATGCGCAAGGGGAACAAGAACGGAGTTACAAGTGATGATTTCAGGACTTTGAAGCCACCATAATGGGTGCATGAAGCCTTGGACGAAATATACAAGATGCCACTTCATAAATTTCGTCCCGAGGCTATTTTAGGTGCTGCGTCACCTTATTATTGGGCCAGGCCCATGTAATTTCGAAATACATAAGTATAGGCTATTTTTAGAGTCCGTATGTGTGGGGAAACAAGAGATAGGGTTGATTTCGGACCCCTCCACCAAGGGCCACGAAATTCCCCCCTCTTCCTCCATATATACAGCCCTTAGGGCATCGTTTAGACTTTGGGTTTTGTTTAGAATAAAAGTTCGCCATAGCTGCAACTTCGCGTACTTCGTTTGTGTTCAACGACCAGACAAAGGCGTCACAGAACCCCACCTTGATCAATAAAGCTTTCATCTTATATTCGCAATATCCAGATTGCAATCTTAGTTTCTTGCTTGTTCTTCGTTTGCTCGCAGGAAACAGACCCTCGTGGTCAGGTTGATCGTGCTCCGGCGTGGTCAATAACCTCTCGGAGTTGGTTTAGCGATTGCTAAGGCGCGACGTCCTCGCACGTTCGTAGTCGGATCGTCAAAGTCGACTTCCACCAAAGCGAAATCCACCATCTCATCGAAAGACGGGACACCTTTGCCTCTATCAAGTGGTATCAGATTTCCAGGTTGCTCGGTGAGATTTTACAGTTTTTTCGTAGTTTAGATCGAGTCTGTTCTTCATACCTATAGTCCACGAAAAAGCCAAAAAAAAATTAGGGTTAGTTCATCCCATCCGAACCAATCTGAGCCTTGCATAATCTTTTCTGTATTTGCTTTGTTGAATTTGCGGTTGCATCGTCGTGTTCAGTTGCTGGTCTTAGCGTCTAGTCTTTTAGAGTTTCGAGTTCTGTTCACAAGTTGTCACGCCGTCGCCGCACCATCATCATCGCCCCTGCCATCTACCACCACCGCTCCGAATCCGTATCCATATACCACCACCAATCCGTGTCCATATACCACCACCGATCCATAACCATATACTACCACCGCTGCCATATACCACCACCATATATCCACCACCAATCCGAGTTCCTTGCTTATTAGGTTTGTTTTCGGGATCAATCTAGATTCCGATTCGTGTTTCCTTGCCGGAGTAGGTTTCGGAAAAAAAAAAAAAAGAGTCGGGTAGCCACGCTCCGTTTAGGCCCAAAATTTTTCGAAAACGCATTTTTCGAAAAAATTTCTGGCTATCCTATTTTTAGGTGTTTCTGAGTGTTTTGAGACAGGTGCCATTATAGGAAGTTTTTTTGACCCGTTTCCAGTTTTTGGGTCCGGGCAGTCAAAAAAAAAAATTTTTGGTCGAAAAAATTTCGTGCCCATCCTGTCAGTTTGAGCTAAGAAGAGTTTTGAGACACTCGCCATTATAGTGATTTTTCGCAAAAAAAAAAAGCAGCGCAAAAAAAAGAGCGCAAAAAAAAAGCAGCGCAAAAAAAAAGAAGAGCGAAAAAAAAAATTCAGAGTGTGCTTTTCCCTTGTTTACGTGCCGCGCCGTGATTTTGTTGGTGTTCTAGGCTCGCGTCTCTAGCACAGTCTAGCCTAGGACCAGCACAGTACCGTCGTTGAGCGTTTATTCAACTTTGCATCTCTGAATTGATTCTTGCTGACCCTTTTTGCTACCATACTATAAGCCTTCCCAGCTCCACATACATCTACGTCGTGTGTTTGACTCTCCCTGGTAATCGCTCTATCCAAGCTTTGAGAGTTTTTGACTACAACGGTTGCCGATCACCGCCTGCTGCTGGGTAAGAACTGGTAAGAATTTGAGATTTGCTTGACGGATTTGTGATACACCACCACCACTTCTTAGTAGTCTGTAGGATCATATTCTTGTGTGTTTCTATTGCTGCTAACCATGCCAGGATCACAAGCCGACGAGATTGACTGGGAGAACTTATCGAACAAGGAGCTTCATGATAAGTTTCAGCAAATGATGACTGAACAGGTACAAGATGTGCTGAACAATTTTGAAGAGGCCATGGAGAAGATCACTGGCCTTGAGAAGACGTTCGAAACAAAGCTCGATAACAAGTTTAATGAATTGCTCGCGCGTCTTCCACCACCACCACCCACTGCACCTAACGCACCTCTCCAACAACAACAACAACAACGACTACCTCCACGTCGCGAAGCAGACCTCCGCCGAGCAAGCCGTGTTCCTCTTGCGTTTGGCCAAACTGTTGGTGCTGCTGTTGATACTTCTGTGGCTCCTGCTGCTGATGCAGAGGAGGATGATTATGTGGGAGATTATGAGGATGAGGTTGATCAAAATCAACACTACATGCAGCCACCTGTACCACCACCAGCAGGTCGACCTCAGGTATATATTCGTAATGGTAGGCCTGCACCACCACCTCAGGTACGAGATGATGTCCATATTCCTAAACTGAAATTGAATATTCCACCATTTGAGGGTAGATATGTTCCTGATATATATCTTACTTGGGAGTTAGAAACTGAACAACGATTTACATGTTTACAATATCCTGAGGAGAGACGAGTTGCTGCTGCTGTTTGTGCTTTCACTAGTTTTGCATGTGTATGGTGGTCTGAACATTGTAGATTATATCCTATTCCAACTACTTGGGCTGCTTTGAAAACTGCTATGAGTACGCGTTGGGTTCCACCATATTATCAACGTGAATTGCTTCAAAAATTGCAGCGTTTAAGACAAGGGAAAAATTCTGTAGAAGAATATTATCAGGAATTACAGACTGGCATGATTAGATGTGGTATTGTTGAGGAGAATGAAGCTATGCTTGCACGTTTTCTGGGTGGATTAAATAGAGAGATTCAGACCATTCTAGACTATAAGGAGTATACTAATATCACTCGTTTATTCCATTCTAGAACAAGCATGGAGATGATGGCATGCGCAAGGGGAACAAGAACGGAGTTACAAGTGATGATTTCAGGACTTTGAAGCCACCATAATGGGTGCATGAAGCCTTGGACGAAATATACAAGATGCCACTTCATAAATTTCGTCCCGAGGCTATTTTAGGTGCTGCGTCACCTTATTATTGGGCCAGGCCCATGTAATTTCGAAATACATAAGTATAGGCTATTTTTAGAGTCCGTATGTGTGGGGAAACAAGAGATAGGGTTGATTTCGGACCCCTCCACCAAGGGCCACGAAATTCCCCCCTCTTCCTCCATATATACAGCCCTTAGGGCATCGTTTAGACTTTGGGTTTTGTTTAGAATAAAAGTTCGCCATAGCTGCAACTTCGCGTACTTCGTTTGTGTTCAACGACCAGACAAAGGCGTCACAGAACCCCACCTTGATCAATAAAGCTTTCATCTTATATTCGCAATATCCAGATTGCAATCTTAGTTTCTTGCTTGTTCTTCGTTTGCTCGCAGGAAACAGACCCTCGTGGTCAGGTTGATCGTGCTCCGGCGTGGTCAATAACCTCTCGGAGTTGGTTTAGCGATTGCTAAGGCGCGACGTCCTCGCACGTTCGTAGTCGGATCGTCAAAGTCGACTTCCACCAAAGCGAAATCCACCATCTCATCGAAAGACGGGACACCTTTGCCTCTATCATCAGCAATAATCAATTCAGAGATGCAAAGTTGAATAAACGCTCAACGACGGTACTGTGCTGGTCCTAGGCTAGACTGTGCTACAGACGCGAGCCTAGAACACCAACAAAATCACGGCGCGGCACGTAAACAAGGGAAAAGCACACTCTGAAAATTGTTTTTTCGCTCTTTTTTTTTTTGCGCTCTTTTTTTTGTGCTGCTTTTTTTTTGCGAAAAATCACTATAATGGCGAGTGTCTCAAAACTCTTCCTAGGTCAAACTGACAGGATGGGCACGAATTTTTTTTTCGACAATTTTTTTTTCGACTGCCCGGACCCAAAAACTGGAAACAGGTCAAAAAAAACTTCCTATAATGGCACCTGTCTCAAAACACTAAGAAACACCTAAAATAGGATAGCCAGAAAATTTTTCGAAAAATGCGTTTTCGAAAAATTTTGGGCCTAAACGGAGCGTGGCTACCCGACTCTTTTTTTTTCGAAACCTACTCCGGCAAGGAAACACGAATCGGAATCTAGATGGATCTCGAAAACAAACCTAATATGCAAGGAACTCGGATTGGTGGTGGATATATGGTGGTGGTATATGGCAGCGGTGGTGGTAGCGGTGGTAGTATATGGATATGGATATGAATCGGTGGTGGTATATGGATACGGATTCGGAGCGGTGGCGGATAAGCGGTGGTGGTAGATGGCAGGGGCGATGATGATGGTGCGGCGGCGGCGTGACAACTTATGACCAGAACTCGAAACTCTAAAAGACTAGACTCTAAGACCAGCAACTAGACACGACGATGCAACCGCAAATTCAACAAAGCAAAACCCTAAAAAGATTATGCAAAGGCTCAGATTGGTTCGGATATGATGAACTAACCCTAATTTTTTTTGTGGCTTTTTCGTGGACTGTAGGTATGAAGAACAGACTCGATCTAAACTACGAAAAACTGTAAAATCTCACCGAGCAACCTGGAAATCTGATACCACTTGATAGAGGCAAAGGTGTCCCGTCTTTCGATGAGTTGATGGATATCGCTTTGGTGGAAGTCGACTTTGACGATCCGACTACGAATGTGCGAGGACGTCGCGCCTTAGCAATCGCTAAACCAACTCCGAGAGGTTATTGACCACGCCGGAGCACGATCAACCTGACCACGAGGGTCTGTTTCCTGCGAGCAAACGAAGAACAAGCAAGAAACTAAGATTGCAATCTGGATATTGCGAATATAAGATGAAAGCTTTATTGATCAAGGTGGGGTTCTGTGACGCCTTTGTCTGGTCGTTGAACACAAACGAAGTACGCGAAGTTGCAGCTATGGCGAACTTTTAATCTAAACAAAACCCAAAGTCTAAACGATGCCCTAAGGGCTGTATATATGGAGGAAGAGGGGGGAATTTCGTGGCCCTTGGTGGAGGGGTCCGAAATCAACCCTATCTCTTGTTTCCCCACACATACGGACTCTAAAAATAGTCTATACTTATGTATTTCGAAATTACATGGGCCTGGCCCAATAATAAGGTGACGCAGCACCTAAAATAGCCTCGGGGCGAAATTTATGAAGTGGCATCTTGTATATTTCGTCCAAGGCTTCATGCACCCATTATGGTGGCTTCAAAGTCCTGAAATCATCACTTGTAACTCCGTTCTTGTTCCCCTTGCGCATGCCATCATCTCCATGCTTGTTCTTGCTCCAATGTTCATCCTTCTCCAAGCTAGGCCCTTCATTTGTAAGCAAAACAAATGTATCCAATTTAGGCAGCATCATATTCTCATGAACATTAGAATCATTACCAAGAAACGAAAGTACCTGGTAATTTAGTTGGCGTGCACGAGCTCTAGTAATTGGTCCAGTATGTATAGCAGCAGGGGCTGTGGGTGTAACAATTGTATTGATGTCCTCATCAACAAATCATCACAGAACGTTAAGCGTGCGGACCCTACGGGTTCGAGAACTATGTAGACATGACTGAGACTCATCTCTGGTCAATAACCAATAGCAGAACCTGGATGCTCATATTGGTTCCTACATATTCTACGAAGATCTTTATTGGTCAAACCGCATAACAATATATGCTGTTCCCTTTGTTCTCGGTATGCTACTTACCCGAGATTCGATCGTCGGTATCTCAATACCTAGTTCAATCTCTCGTTCCGTAATGCATCATCCCGCAACTAACTCATTAGTAACATTGCTTTCAAGGCTTATAGTGATGTGCATTACCGAGAGGGCCCAGAGATACCTCTCCGGCAATCGGAGTGACAAATCCTAATCTCGATCTATGCCAACTCAACAAACACCATCGGATACACCTGTAGAGCACCTTTATAATCACCCAGTTACGTTGTGATGTTTGGTAGCACACAAAGTGTACCTCCGGTATTCGGGAGTTGTATGATCTCATAGTCATAGGAACATGTATAAGTTATGGAGAAAGCAATAGCAACAAACTAGACGATCATCGTGCTAAGCTAACGGATGGGTCAAGTCAATCACATCATTCTCTAATGATGTGATCCTGTTAATCAAATGACAACACATGTCTATGGTTAGAAAACATAACCATCATTGATTCAATGAGCTAGTCAAGTAGGGGCAAACTAGTGACACTCTGTTTGTCTATGTATTCACACATGTACTAAGTTTCTGGTTAATAAAATTCTAGCATGAATAACAAACATTTATCATGATATAAGGAAATATAAATAACAACTTTATTATTGCATCTAGGGCATATTTCCTTCAGTCTCCCACTTGCACTAGAGTCAATAATCTAGTTCACATCGTCATGTGATTTCACACCAATAGTTCACATCTTTATGTGATTAGTTCACATCTTCATGTGACTAATAACCAATGGGTTTACTAGTGTCAATAATCTAGTTCACATCGCT
Source organism: Triticum aestivum (assembly GCF_018294505.1). NCBI lineage: Eukaryota > Viridiplantae > Streptophyta > Magnoliopsida > Poales > Poaceae > Triticum > Triticum aestivum. The sequence continues at coordinate 331,361,589 of NC_057797.1, forward strand.
ATGTGATTAATACCCAAAGAGTGATCATGTTTTTCTTGTGAGAGAAGTTTAGTCTACGGGTCTGCAACATTCAGATCTGTATGTATTTCGCAAATTTCTATGTCTACAATACTCGGCATGGAGCTACTCTAGCTAATTTCTCCCTCTTTCAATATGTATCCAGATCGAGACTTAGAGTCATCTAGATTGATGTAAAAATCTTACATCAACGTAACTCTTTATGACGAACTCTTTTATCACCTCCATAACCGAAAAATATTTCCTTAGTCCTCTAAGGATAATTTTGACCGTTGTCCAGTGATCTACTCCTAGATCACTATTGTACTCCCTTGCTAGAATCATGCTAAGGTATACAATAGGACTGGTACATAGCATAGCATACTTTATAGAACCTATGATTGAGGCATAGGGAATGACTTTTCATTCTCTTTCTATTTTCTCCTGTGGTCGGGTTTTGAGTCTTTACTCAACTTCCCACCTTGCAACACAGGAAAGAACTCCTTCTTTGACTATTCCATTTTGAACTACTTCAAAATCTTGTCAAGGTATGTACTCATTGAAAAAATCTTATCAAGCGTCTTGATCTATCTCTATAGATCTTGATGCTCAATGTGTAAGCAGCTTCACCGAGCTATTTTCTTTGAAAAACTCCTTTCAAACACTCCTTTATGCTTTCCAGAAAATTCTACATTATTTCCAATCAACAATATGTCATTCACATATACTTATCAGAAATGTTGTAGTGCTCCCACTCACTTTCTTGTAAATACAGGCTTCACCGCAAGTCTGTATAAAACCATATGCTTTGATCACTTTATCAAAGCATATATTCCAACTCTGAGATGCTTGCACCAGTCCATAGATGGATCGCTGGAGCTTGCTCACTTTGTTAGCACCTTTAGGATCAACAAAACCTTCTGGTTGCATCATATACAACTCTTCTTTAAGAAATCCATTAAGGAATGCAGTTTTGACATCCATTCGCCAGATTTCATAAAATGCGGTAACTGCTAACATGATTCGGACAGTCTTTTAAGCATCAATACGAGTGAGAAAATCTCATCGTAGTCAACACCTTGAACTTGTTGAAAACATTTTTGCGACAATTCGAGCTTTGTAGATAGTAACACTACTATCAGCGTCTGTCTTCCTCTTGAAGATCCATTTATTCTCAATGACTCACCGATCATCGGGCAAGTCAATCAAAGTCCATACTTTGTTCTCATACATGGATCCCATCTCGGATTTCATGGCCTCAAGCCATTTTGCGGAATTTGGGCTCATCATCGCTTCCTCATAGTTAGTAGGTTCGTCATGGTCTAGTAACATGACTTCTAGAACAGGATTACCGTGCCACTCTAGTGCGGACCGTACTCTGGTTGACCTACGAGGTTCGGTAGTAACTTGATCTGAAGTTTCATGATCATCATCATTAGCTTCCTCGCTAATTGGTGTAGGAATCACTGGAACTGATTTCTGTGATGAACTACTTTCTAATTCGGGAGAAGGTACAATTACCTCATCAAGTTCTACTTTCCTCCCAGTCACTTCTTTTGAGAGAAACTCCTTCTCTAGAAAGGATCCATTCTTAGCAACAAAATATCTTGCCTTCGGATCTGTGATAGAAGGTCTACCCAACAGTTTCTTTTGGGTATCATATGAAGACGCACTACTCTGATTTGGGTTCGAGACTACCAGTTTGAAACTTTTTCACATAAGCGTCGCAACCTCAAACTTTAAGAAACAACGGCTTTGGTTTCTTGCCAAACCATAGTTCATACGATGTCATCTCAACGGATTTAGATGGTGCCCTATTTAACGTGAATGCAGTTGTCTCTAATGCATAACCCCAAAATGATAGTGGTAAATCGGTAAGAGACATCATAGATCGCATGATACGTCTCCAATGTATCTATAATTTTTGATTGCTCCATGCTATATTATCTACTGTTTTGGACTATATTGGGCTTTATTTTCCACTTTTATATTATTTTTGGGACTAACCTATTAACTGGAGGCCCAACCCAGAATTGCTGTTTTTTGCCTATTTCAGTGTTTCGGAGAAACAGAATATCAAACGGAGTCCAAACGGAATAAAAACTTCGGGAACGTGATTTTCTCACCGAACGTGATCCAGGAGACTTGGACCCTACTCCAGGGGGTCAAAGAGGAGGTCACGAGGGTGGGGCCCCCCTAGGGCGTGCCCCCTGCCTCGTGGGCCCCTCGGTGCTCCACCGACGTACTCCTTCCTCCTATATATACCTACGTACCCCCAAATGATCAGAAGGGGAGCCAAAAACCTAATTCCACCGCCGCAACTTTCTGTATCCACGAGATCCCATCTTGGGGCCTGTTCCGGAGCTCCGTCGGAAGAGGGCCGTCATCACGGAGGGCTTCTACATCATCCTAGCCCCTCCGATGAAGTGTGAGTAGTTTACCTCAGACCTTCGGGTCCATAGTTAGTATCTAGATGGCTTCTTCTCTCTCTTTGAATCTCAATACAAAGTTCTCCCCCTCTCTTGTGGAGATCTATTCGATGTAATCTTCTTTTTGCGGTGTGTTTGTTGAGATCGATGAATTGTGGGTTTATGATCAAGTCTATCTATGAATAATATTTGAATCTTCTCTGAATTCTTTTATGTATGATTGGTTATCTTTGCAAGTCTCTTCGAATTATCCATTTGGTTTGGCCAACTAGATTGGTAGTTCTTGCCATGGGAGAAGTGCTTAGCTTTGGGTTCGATCTTGCGGTGTCCTTACCCAGTGATAGAAGGGGCAGCAAGGCACGTATTGTATCGTTGCCATCGAGGATAACAAGATGGGGTTTATTTCATATTGCATGAATTTATCTCTCGACATCATGTCATCTTGCTTAAGGCGTTACTCTATTTTTAACTTAATACTCTAGATGCATGCTGGATAGCGGTCGATGAGTGGAGTAATAGTAGTAGATGCAGAATCGTTTCGGTCTACTTGTCACGAACGTGATGCCTATATACATGATCATGCCTAGATATTCTCATAACTATGCTCAATTCTGTCAATTGCTCAACAGTAATTTGTTCACCCATCGTAGAATACTTACGCTCTTGAGAGAAGCCACTAGTGAAACCTATGGCCCCGGGGTCTGTTCTCATCATATCAATATCCATCACTTTAATCTTACTTTGCTTTTTACTTTGCATTTACTTTTTACTTTGCATCTTTATACCAAAAATACCAAAAATATTATATCTATCAGATCTCACTCTCGTAAGTGACCGTGAAGGGATTGACAACCCCTAATCGCGTTGGTTGCGAGTAGCTATCGTTTTGTGCAGGTACGAGGGACTTGAGTGTGGCCTCCTACTGGATTGATACCTTGGTTCTCAAAAACTGAGGGAAATACTTACGCTACTCTGCTGCATCATCCCTTCCTCTTCAGGGAAAACCAACGCAAGCTCAAGACGTAGCAAGAAGGATTTCTGGCACCGTTGCCGGGGAGTCTACGCAAAAAGTCAACATACCAAGTACCCATCACAATCCCTATCTCTCGCATTACATTATTTGCCATTTGCCTCTCGTTTTCCTCTCCCCCACTTCACCCTTGCCATTTTATTCGCCCTCTCTCTCCCTGTCCTCCCTCTCTATTTGCCTCTTTTGCCCGCTTGCCTTTTTGTTTGCTCGTGTGCTAGTTTGCTTGTTTGTCGTGATGGCTCAAGATAATACCAAATTGTGTGACTTCACCAATACCAATAATAATGATTTCCTTAGCACTCCGATTGCTACTTTTACCGATGCTGAATCTTGTGAAATTAATACTGCTTTGTTGAATCTTGTTATGAAAAATCAATTCGCCGGCCTTCCTAGTGAAGATGCCGCTACTCATCTGAATAGCTTCGTTGATTTATGTGATATGCAAAAGAAAAAAGATGTCGATAATGATGTTGTTAAATTGAAGCTATTTCCTTTTTCGCTTAGAGATCGTGCTAAAGCTTGGTTTTTGTCTTTGCCTAAGAATAGTATTGATTCATGGAACAAGTGCAAAGATGCTTTTATCTCTAAGTATTTTCCTCCCGCTAAGATCATCTCTCTTAGAAACGATATTATGAACTTTAAACAACTTGATCATGAACATGTTGCACAAGCTTGGGAGAGAATGAAATTAATGATACGTAATTGCCCTACTCATGGTTTGAATTTGTGGATGATTATACAAAAATTTATGCCGGATTGAATTTTGCTTCTAGAAATCCTTTAGATTCGGCCGCGGGAGGCACTTTTATGGAAATCACTTTAGGAGATGCTACTAAACTCCTAGATAATATTATGGTTAGTTATTCTCAATGGCATACTGAAAGATCTTCTAATAAAAAGGTGCATGCGATAGAATAAATTAGTGTGTTGAGTGGAAAGATGGATGAACTTATGAAATTATTTGCTACTAAGAGTGTTTCTTCTGATCCTAATGATATGCCTTTGTCTACTTTGATTGAGAATAACAATGAATCTATGGATGTGAATTTTGTTGGTAGGAATAATTTTGGTAACAACGCTTATAGAGGGAATTTTAATCCTAGGCCATATCCTAGTAATCCTTCTAATAATTATGGGAATTCCTACAACAACTCCTATGGAAATTATAATAAGATGCCCTCTGAATTTGAGAATAGTGTTAAAGAATTTATGAATTCACAAAAGAATTTTAATGCTTTGCTTGCGGAGAAATTGCTTAAAGTTGATGATTTGGCTAGAAACGTTGATAGAATTTCTCTTGAGGTTGATTCTTTAAAGCTTAGATCTATTCCTCCTAAACATGATATCAATGAGTCTCTCAAAGCCATGAGAATTTCCATTGATGAGTGCAAGGAAAGAACCGCTAGGATGCGTGCTTCCAAAGATGCTTTTATTAAAGTGTGTTCTTCCAATTCCTATGAAAATCAAAATGATGATCTAAAAGTTATTGATGTGTCCCCTATTAAATCTTTGTTTTGCAATATGAATCTTGATGAAACTGAATATGATCTTCCTTTACCTAGAAGGCGTCCTAAAAATTCGGAGTATTTAGATCTTAATGATGAAATTGATGAAAGTGGGATTGAAAGAAATAAAAATCTAGATGTTGCTAAACCCACTATATTGGATTTCAAGGAATTTAATTATGAAAGTTGCTCTTTAATTGATTGTATTTCCTTGTTGCAATCTGTGCTAAATTCTCCACATGCTTATAGTCAAAATAAAGCCTTCACCAAACATATTGTTGATGCCTTGATGAAATCTGATGAAGAAAAACTTGAGTTGAAAGTTTCTACCCCTAGAAAACTCTATGATGAGTGGGAACCAACTATTAAAATTAAAATTAAAGATTATGAGTTTTATGCTTTGTGTGATTTGGGTGCTAGTGTCTCTACTATTCCCAAGACTTTGTATGATTTGCTAGATTTTCGTAATTTTGATGATTGCTCTCTAAACTTGCATCTTGCGGATTCCACTATTAAGAAACCTATGGGAAGGATTAATGATTTTCTTATTGTTGCAAATAGGAATTATGTGCCTGTAGATTTCATTGTTCTTGATATAGATTGCAATCCTTCTTGCCCTATTATTCTTGGTAGACCTTTCCTTAGAACGGTTGGTGCAATTATTGATATGAAGGAAGGGAATATTAGATTTCAATTTCCATTAAAAAAGGGCATGGAACACTTTCCAAGAAACAAAATAAAATTACAATATGAAACTTATGGATTGCCTACCAAAGATGGCAATACCTAGATCTATCCTCGCTTTTATGCCTAGCTAGGGGCGTTAAACGATAGCGCTTGTTGGGAGGCAACCCAATTTTATTTTTATTCCTTGCTTTTTGCTCCTGTTTAGTAATAAATAAATTATATAGCCTCTGTTTTGGTTGTGTTTTTTGTGTTTAATTAGTGTTTGTGCCAAGTAGAACCGTTGGGAAGACTTGGGGAAAGTCTTGTTGAACTTGCTGTAAAAAACAGAAACTTTAGCGCTCACGAGAACTGCTATCATTTTTATTTGAAGAGTGCTATTTAGTTAATTCTTTTTTAATATTATTAATAGATAAATTCCTCACGTCCATCAATTTATTTTAGAATTTTTGGGGTTCCAGATCTTGCGCTAGCTACAGATTACTACACAATGTTCTGTTTTTGACAGATTCTGTTTTTCGTGTGTTGTTTGCTTATTTTGATGAATCTATGGTTAGTAAAATAGTTTATAATCCATAGAGAAGTTGGAATACATTAGTTTTAACACCCATATAAATAAATAATGAGTTCATTACAGTACCTTGAAGTGGTCTTTTGTTTTCTTTCGCTAACGGAGCTCACGAGTTTTCTATTTTGAGTTTTGTGTTGTGAAGTTTTCAAGTTTTGGGTGAATTCTTTTGATGGATCATGGAACAAGGACTAGAAAGAGCCTAAGTTTGGGGATGCCCATGGCACCCCCAAGATAATCCAAGGACACCAAAAAGTCAAAGCTTGGGGATGCCCCGGAAGGCATCCCCTCTTTCGTCCACTTCCATTGGTAATTTACTTGGAGCTATATTTTTATTCACCAGTGACAGAAGGGGCAGCAAGGCACGTATTGTATCGTTGCCATCGAGGATAACAAGATGGGGTTTATTTCATATTGCATGAATTTATCTCTCTACATCATGTCATCTTGCTTAAGGCGTTACTCTGTTTTTAACTTAATACTCTAGATGCATGCTGGATAGCGGTCGATGAGTGGAGTAATAGTAGATGCAGAATCGTTTCAATCTACTTGTCATGGACGTGATGCCTATATACATGATCATGCCTAGATATTCTCATAACTATGCTCAGTTCTGTCAATTGCTCAACAGTAATTTGTTCACCCACCGTAGAATACTTATGCTCTTGAGAGAAGCCACTAGTGAAACCTATGGCCCCCGGGTCTATTCTCATCATATCAATCTCCATCACTTTAATCTTGCTTTGCTTTTTTACTTTGCCTTTACTTTTTACTTTGCATCTTTATACCAAAATATTATATCTATCAGATCTCACTCTCGTAAGTGACCGTGAAGGGATTGACTACCCCTAATCGAGTTGGTTGCGAGTAGCTATCGCTTTGTGCAGGTACGAGGGACTTGAGCGTGGCCTCCTACTGGATTGATACCTTGGTTCTCAAAAACTGAGGGAAATACTTACGCTACTCTGCTGCATCATCCCTTCCTCTTCGGGGAAAACCAACGCAAGCTCAAGACGTAGCATCGCACCATATCCAATAAAGTACGATTACAACGATCGGACACACCATTATGTTGTGGTGTTCCAGGCGGCGTGAGTTGCGAAACTATTCCACATTGTTTCAAATGAAGACCAAACTCGTAACTCAAATATTCGCCTCCGCGATCAGATCGCAGAAACTTTATTTTCTTGTTATGATGATTTTCCACTTCACTCTGAAATTCTTTGAACTTTTCAAATGTTTGAGACTTATGTTTCGTTAAGTAGATATACCCATATCTGCTCAAATCATCTGTGAAGATCAGAAAATAGAGATACCCGCTGCGAGCCTCAACACTTATCGGATCGCATACATCCGTATGTATTATTTCCAATAAGTCAGTTGCTCGCTCCATTGTTCCGGGGAATGGAGTCTTAGTCATCTTGCCCATGAGGCATGGTTCGCAAGCATCAAGTGATTCATAATCAAGTGATTCCAAAAGTCCATCAGCATGGAGTTTCTTCATGCGCTTTACACCAATATGACCTAAACGGCAGTGCAACAAATAGGCACTATCATTATTAACTTTGGATCTTTTGGCTTCAATATTATGAATATGTGTATCACTACGATCAAGATTCAATAAACCATTCACCTTGGTTGTACGACCACAGAAGGTTTTATTCATGTAAACAGAATAACAATTATTCTTTGACTTAAATGAATAATTGTATTGCAATAAACATTATCCAATCATATTATGCTCAACGCAAACACCAAATAACATTTATTTTAGGTTCAACACTAATCTCGAAGGTAAAGGGAGTGCGCGATGGTGATCTTATCAACCTTGGAATCATTTCCAACACAATTATCACCTTGTCCTCAACTAGTCTTTGCTTATTTTGCAACTCCCGTTTTGGGTTACTACTCTTAGCAACTGAACTAGTATCAAATACCGAGGGGTTTGCTATAAACACTAGTAAAGAACACATCAATAACATGTATATCAAATATACTTTGTTCACTTTGCCATCCTTCTTATCCGCTAAGTATCTAGGGCAGTTCCACTTCCAGTGACCATTTCCTTTGCATTAGAAGCACTCAGTTTCAGGCTTGGGTCTAGCTTTGGGCTTCTTCATGGGAATGGCAACTTGCTTGCCATTCTTCTTGAAGTTCCCTTTCTTTCTCTTGCCCTTTTACTTGAAACTAGTGGTCTTGTCAACCATCAACACTTGATGCTTTTTCTTCATTTCTACCTTCGCCGATTTCGGCATCGCGAAGAGCTTTGGGAATCGTTTCCATTATCCCTTGCATATTATAGTTCATCATGAAGTTCTAGTAACTTGGTGATAGTGACTAGAGAACTCTGTCAATCCCTATCTTATCGGGAAGATTAACTCCCACTTGATTCAAGTGATTATAGTACGCAGACATTCTGAGCACATGCTTACTCGTTGAGCTATTCTCCTCCATCTTGTAGGCAAAGTACTGTCAGAGGTCTCATACCTCTTGACACGGGCATGAGTATGAGATACCAATTTCAACTCTTGGAACATCTTATATGCTCTGTGGCATTCAACACATTTTTGAAGTCCCAGTTCTAAGCTGTAAAGCATGGTGCACTAAACTATCAAGTAGTCATCATACCGAGCTTGTCAAACGTTCATAACGTCTGCATCTGCTCCTGCAATAGGTCTGTCACCTAGCGGTGCATCAAGGACACAATTCTTCTATGCGGCAATGAGGATATAACCCTCAGATCACGGACCTAGTCTGCATCATTGCTACTATCATCTTCCAACATAGTTTTTCTCTAGGAACATATCAGAAAAAAAACGGGGAGCTACACTGCCAGCTATTGATCTACAACATAATTATGCAAATACTATCAGGACTAAGTTCATGATAAATTAAAGTTCAATTAATCATATTACTTGAGAAATCCCACTTAGATAGACATCCCTCTAGTCATCTAAATGATCACGTGATCCAAATCCACAAAACCATGTCCGATCGTCACGTGAGATGGAGTAGTTTTCAATGGTGAACATCATTATGTTGATCATATCTACTATACGATTCACGCTCGACCTTTTGGTCTCTAGTGTTTCTAGGCCATATCTGCACATGCTAGGCTCGTCAAATTTAACCCAAGTATTCCGCGTGTGCAAAACTGGCTTGCACCCGTTGTATGTGAATGTAGAGCTTATCACACCCGATCATCACGTGGTGTCTCGGCACGATGAACTGTCGCAACGGTGCATACTCAGGGAGAACACTTATACCTTGAAATTTAGTGAGAGATCATCTTATAATGCTACCGCCTAACTAAGCAAAATAAGATGCATAAAGGATAAACATCACAAACAATCAAAATATGTGACATGATATGGCCATGATCATCTTACGCCTTTGATCTCCATCTCCAAAGTACCGTCATGATCTCTATCGTCACCGGCATGACACCATGATCTCCATCATCTTGATCTCTATCAATGTGTCATCACATGGTCACCTCGCCAACTATTGCTCTTGCAACTATTGCTATCGCACAACGATAAAGTAAAGCAATTATTTGGCGCTTGCATCTTATGCAATAAAGAGACAACCATAAGGCTTATACCAGTTGCCGATAACTTCAACAAAACATGATCATCTCATACAACAACTTATATCTCATCACGTCTTGACCATATCACGTCACAACAAGCCCTGCAAAAACAAGTTAGACATCCTCTACTTTGCCGTTGCAAGCTTTACGTGGCTGCTATAAGCCGAGCAAGAACCGTTCTTACCTACGCATCAAAAACCACAACACGGTATAGTGATTGCTTTTTGATATTCAGAAAGAACCCTGTTCATTGAATCCGATTCAACTAAAGTTGGAGAAACAGACACCCACTAGCCACCTGTGTGCGAAGCACGTCGGTAGAACCAGTCTCGTGTAAGCGTACGCGTAATGTCGGTCTGAGCCGCTTCATCCAACAATACTGATGAATCAAGAATCAACTAGTGACAGCAAGCAATATGTATATACCCACGCCCACAACTCCTTTGTCTTCTACTCGTGCATATAACATCTACGCATAGACTTGGCTCGGATGCCACTGTTAGGGAACGCAGTAATTTCAAAAAAAATCCTACGCACACGCAAGATCATGGTGATGCATAGCAACGAGAGGGGAGAGTGTTTTTTTGACAAAAAGACTGTAAGGGAACCCCCTACAGTATAATTGGTGCAACAAACCCAAATTGCAAGTACCATGCCTTGAACTTGGGTGGGTGGGAAGGCATCAGCCCCTTCCCACCACTAGGCTATGCCTTAGTCTGCGAGAGGGGAGAGTGTTGTCTACGTACCCTCGTAGACCGTAAGCGGAAGCATTATGACAACGCGGTTGATGTAGTCATACGTCTTCACGATGGACCGATCCTAGTACCGAAAGTATGACACCTCCGTGATCTACACACGTTCGGCTCGGTGACGTCCCATTAACTCATGATCTAGCAGAGTGTCGAGGGAGAGCTTTGTCAGCATGACGGCGTGATGACGGTGATGATGATGCTACCAGAATAGGGCTTCGCCTAAACACCGCTATGATATGACCGAGGTGGATTATGATGGAGCGGGGCACCGCACATGACTAAGAGATCAATGATCAACTTGTGTGTCTATGGGGTGCCCCCTGGCCACGTATATAAAGGATGGAAGGAGGAGGAGGCCGGCCCTCATAGGGCGTGCCCAAAGTGTGGTGATGAGGACATTAATACCATTGTTACACCCACAGCCCCTACTGCTACATATACGGGACCAATTACTAGAGCTCACGCACGCCAATTAAATTATCAGGTACTTTCGTTTCTTGGTAATGATTCTAATGTTCATGAGAATATGATGCTGCCTAAATTGGATACATTTGTTTTGCTTACAAATGAAGGGCCTAGCTTGGAGAAGGATGAACATTGGAGCAAGAACAAGCATGGAGATGATGCCATGCGCAAGGGGAACAAGAACGGAGTTACAAGTGATGATTTCAGGACTTTGAAGCCACCATAATGGGTGCATGAAGCCTTGGACGAAATATACAAGATGCCACTTCATAAATTTCGTCCCGAGGCTATTATAGGTGCTGCGTCACCTTTTTATTGGGCCAGGCCCATGTAATTTCGAAATACATAAGTATAGGCTATTTCTAGAGTCCGTATGTGTGGGGAAACAAGAGATAGGGTTGATTTCGGACCCCTCCACCAAGGGCCACGAAATTCCCCTCTCTTCCTCCATATAGACAGCCCTTAGGGCACCGTTTAGACTTTGGGTTTTGTTTAGATTAAAGTTCGCCATAGCTGCAACTTCGCGTACTTCGTTTGTGTTCAACGACCAGACAAAGGCGTCACAGAACCCCACCTTGTTCAATAAAGCTTTCATCTTATATTCGCAATATCCATATTGCAATCTTAGTTTCTTGCTTGTTCTTCATTTGCTCGCAGGAAACAGACCCTCGTGGTCAGGTTGATCGTGCTCCGGCGTGGTCAATAACCTCTCGGAGTTGGTTTAGCGATTGCTAAGGCGCGACGTCCTCGCACGTTCGTAGTCGGATCGTCAAAGTCGACTTCCACCAAAGCGATATCCATCATCTCATCGAAAGACGGGACACCTTTGCCTCTACCAAGTGGTATCAGATTTCCAGGTTGCTCGGTGAGATTTTACAGTTTTTCATAGTTTAGATCGAGTCTGTTCTTCATACCTATAGTCCACGAAAAAGCCAAAAAAATTAGGGTTAGTTCATCCCATCCGAACCAATCTGAGCCTTGCATAATCTTTTCTGTATTTGCTTTGTTGAATTTGCGGTTGCATCGTCGTGTCCAGTTGCTGGTCTTAGCGTCTAGTCTTTTAGAGTTTCGAGTTCTGTTCACACGTTGTCACGTCGCCGCTGCCATATATCACCACCGCATCATCATCGTCGCTGTTGCCATATACCACCACCACATATTCACCGCCAATCCGAATCCATATACGCCACCACATATCCGCCGCCATCACGCCAATCCGAGTTCACCTGCAACATATATCCGCCACCTGTCCGTGTTCCACCAGATTCATCTCCGCCACCAGTCCGAGTTCCATCAGATTCATCTCCGCCACCAGTCCTAGTCCGAGTCCAGTAATTGTTGCATTGTTCTCGATTTCCAGATCACGCGATACTCCGAGTCGTGACAGAGAAGGACTCCCCAACTTCCGAGCCATCCGCAGAAGAAAAATAGTTCCAATTTCAAAAAAAAAAACTAAGTCTGGAAAATTCTGGCTAGGCAGTTTTTAGACCATTTGTAGACTTTTTCGAAAAAAAATTGTTGCGGAGCAAAAAAAAGAGAGGAAAAAAAGTGCAAAAAAAAAGAGAAAAAAAATTTCAGAGTGTGCACCTCCCTTGTTTACGTGCCGCGCCGTGATTTTGTTGGTGTTCTAGGCTCGCGTCTCTAGCATAGTCTAGCCTAGGACCAGCACAGTACCGTCGTTGAGCGTTTATTCAACTTTGCATCTCTGAATTGATTATTGCTGACCCTTTTTGCTACCATATTATAAGCTTTCCCAGCTCCACATACATCTACGTCGTGCGTTTGACTCTCCCTGGTAATCGCTCTATCCAAGCTTTGAGAGTTTTGACTACAACGGTTGCCGATCACCGCCTGTTGCTGGGTAAGAACTGGTAAGAATTTGAGTTTTGCTTGACGGATTTGTGACACCCACCACCACCACTTGTTCATAGTCTGTAGGATCATATTCTTGTGTGTTTCTATTGCTGCTAACCATGCCAGGATCACAAGCCGACGAGATTGACTGGGAGAATTTATCGAACAAGGAGCTTCATGATAAGTTTCAGCAAATGATGACTGAACAGGTGCAAGATGTGCTGAACAATTTTGAAGAGGCCATGGAGAAGATCACTGGCCTTGAGAAGACATTCGAAACAAAGCTCGATAACAAGTTTAATGAATTGCTCGCGCGTCTTCCACCACCACCACCCGCTGCACCTAACGCACCTCTCCAACAACAACAACGACGACTACCTCCACGTCGCGAAACAGACCTCCGCCGAGCAAGCCGTGTTCCTCTTGCGTTTGGCCAAACTGTTGGTGCTGCTGTTGATACTTCTGTGGCTCCTGCTGCTGATGCGGAGGAGGATGATTATGTGGGAGATTATGAGAATGAGGTTGATCAAAATCAGCACTACGTGCAGCCACCTGTACCACCACCAGCAGGTCGACCTCAGGTATATATTCGTAATGGTAGGCCTGCACCACCACCTCAGGTACGAGATGATGTCCATATTCCTAAACTGAAATTGAATATTCCACCATTTGAGGGTAGATATGTTCCTGATATATATCTTACTTGGGAGTAAGAAACTGAACAACGATTTACATGTTTACAATATCCCGAGGAGAGACGAGTTGCTGCTGCTGTTTGTGCTTTCACTAGTTTTGCATGTGTATGGTGGTCTGAACATTGTAGATTATATCCTATTCCAACTACTTGGGCTGCTTTTAAAACTGCTATGCGTACGCGTTGGGTTCCACCATATTATCAACGTGAATTGCTTCAAAAATTGCAGCGTTTAAGACAAGGGAAAAATTCTGTAGAAGAATATTATCAGGAATTACAAACTGGCATGATTAGATGTGGTATTGTTGAGGAGAATGAAGCTATGCCTGCACGTTTTCTGGGTGGATTAAATAGAGAGATTCAGACCATTCTAGACTATAAGGAGTATACTAATATCACTCATTTATTCCATCTTGCTTGTAAAGCTGAACGTGAAGTGCAGGATCGACAAGCATTGGGGCGAACTAACTTTTCTGCAGGCCGACCTTCATCATGGACACCACGTGCATCTTCTACTTCAACTGCACCAGCACCTCCATCTGGTGCCACCTCCAGCCGTGATACAAGAAAACAGGCACAACCACCATTATCTGCCAAGAGCGCACCTGCGGGGCCTGCACAGCGTTCTTCTTCTTCCATGGCATCAACAGGGCACACAAGTGATATTATTTGTCGTCGTTGTAAGGGAGGAGGTCATTATGCGAGAGAATGCAAATCTCCGCGTGTGATGATTGCTACCGCAGATGGTGGATATGAGTCTGCTAGTGACTATGATGAGGAGACTTTGGCTCTTATTACACGTGAAGAACATGGTGGAGATGATTCTGATCATGAGACACTATACGTGGCTCCTGAAGACGCTGACAGGTATGAATGTTTAGTTGCTCAACGTGTTTTGAGTGTGCAGGTCACACAAGCTGAGCAAAATCAGAGGCACAATTTGTTCCATACCAAGGGAGTTGTGAAGGAACGTTCTGTGCGCGTCATAATAGACGGAGGGAGCTGCAACAACTTGGCTAGCACGGAGATGGTGGAGAAGCTTTCTCTCACCACAAGACCACATCCACATCCTTACTACATCCAATGGTTCAACAACAGCGGCAAGGTTAGGGTAACACGTACTATTCGTGTGCATTTTAGTATCTCTACATATGCTGATTATGTTGATTGTGATGTGGTACCTGTGCAAGCATGTTCCTTATTACTTGGTAGACCATGGCAATTTGATAAAAACTCTGTACACCATGGTAGAAACAATCACTATACTCTTGTTCATAAGGATAAAAATATTACTTTGCTTCCTATGACTCCTGATTCCATTTTGAAAGATGATATTAATAGAGCTAATAAAGCAAAACAGGAGAAGAATAAGAGTGAAAATCAGATTGCGGCAAAAGAATTTGAGCAACAAATGAAACCTAATAATAAACCATCTAGTGTTGCTTCTGAAATTAAATTGAAAAGTGCATGTTTATTTGGCACCAAATCTGATATTGATGAGCTAGATTTCAGCAAATCTGTTTGCTATGCTTTTGTGTGCAAAGAGGCATTATTTTCATTCGAGGACGTGCCTTCCTCTTTGCCTCCTGCTGTCACTAACATTTTACAGGAGTTCGCTGACGTCTTTCCACAAGACGTGCCACCGGGATTACCGCCTATTCGAGGGATTGAGCATCAGATTGACTTAATTCCCGGTGCTTCACTGCCAAACCGTGCACCATACCGTACCAATCCAGAGGAGACGAAGGAGATTATGCGTCAAGTACAAGAGCTTCTTGACAAAGGTTATATACGCGAATCCCTTAGTCCTTGTAATGTTCCTATCATTCTAGTACCGAAAAAGGATGGTACGTCGCGTATGTGCGTTGATTGTAGAGGCATTAATAATATTACTATTCGTTATCGTCATCCTATTCCTAGGCTAGATGATATGCTTGATGAATTGAGTGGCTCTACAATATTCTCCAAAGTTGATTTGCGTAGTGGATACCATCAAATTCGTATGAAATTGGGTGATGAATGGAAACAGCATTTAAAACTAAGTTTGGATTATATGAGTGGTTAGTCATGCCTTTTGGGTTAACTAATGCACCTAGTACTTTCATGAGACTAATGAACGAAGTTTTACGTGCTTTCATTGGACGATTTGTGGTAGTTTACTTTGATGACATGTTGATTTATAGCAGATCGTTGGAAGAACATTTGGAACATTTACGTGCTGTTTTTATTGCTCTATGTGATGCACGTTTGTTTGGTAACCTTGGGAAGTGCACCTTTTGCACAGACCGAGTATCTTTTCTTGGCTATGTTGTTACTCCACAGGGAATTGAAGTTGATAAAGCCAAGATTGAAGCTATTGAGAGTTGGCCGCAGCCCAAAACGGTCACACAAGTGAGGAGTTTTCTTGGCCTCGCTGGATTCTATAGGCGTTTTGTGAGAGATTTCAGCACCATTGCTGCACCTCTCAATGAGCTTACAAAGAAAGATGTGCCTTTTCTTTGGGGTACCGCACAGGAAGAAGCCTTCTCGGTATTGAAAGATAAGTTGACACATGCTCCTTTACTCCAACTTCCTGATTTTAATAAGACTTTTGAGCTTGAATGTGATGCTGGTGGAATTGGATTAGGCGGTGTGTTATTACAAGATGGCAAACCTGTTGCATACTTTTCTGAAAAATTGAGTGGGCCTAGTCTGAATTATTCTACTTATGATAAAGAATTATATCCTCTTGTTCGGACTTTAGAAACATGGCAACATTATTTATGGCCCAAAGAATTTGTTATACATTCTGATCATGAATCTTTGAAACATATTAAAAGTCAAGCTAAACTGAATCGTAGACATGCTAAATGGGTTGAATTCATTGAGACTTTCCCTTATGTCATTAAACACAAGAAGGGAAAAGAAAACGTTATTGCTGATGCATTGTCTCGTCGCTATACTATGCTTTCACAACTTGACTTCAAAATATTTGGTTTGGAGACCATCAAAGATCAATATGTGCATGATGCTGATTTTAAAGATGTAATGCAGAATTGTAAAGAAGGAAGAATGTGGAACAAGTTTGTCGTTAACGATGGATTTGTGTTTCGTGCTAACAAGCTATGCATTCCAGCTAGCTCCGTTCGTCTTTTGTTGTTGCAGGAGGCGCATGGAGGAGGATTAATGGGACACTTTGGCGTGAAGAAGACGGAGGACGTACTGGCTACACATTTCTTTTGGCCAAAGATGAGACGGGATGTTGAGCGTTTTATTGCTCGCTGCACTACATGTCAAAAAGCTAAGTCACGACTCAATCCTCATGGTTTATATATGCCTTTGCCTGTACCTAGTGTTCCTTGGGAGGATATATCTATGGACTTTGTTTTAGGTTTACCTCGAACAAAGAAGGGGAGGGATAGCATATTTGTTGTCGTGGATAGATTCTCGAAAATGGCACACTTTATACCATGTCATAAAAGCTATGATGCTGTTAATGTTGCTGATTTGTTCTTTCATGAAATTATTCGCTTGCATGGTGTGCCAAATACTATTGTTTCAGATCGTGATACTAAATTTCTTAGCCACTTTTGGAGATGTTTATGGGCTAAGTTGGGGACTAAACTGCTTTTTAGTACTACTTGTCACCCCCAAACTGATGGCCAAACTGAAGTAGTCAATAGAACATTGTCTACTATGCTTAGGGCTGTTTTGAAGAGTAATAAGAAAATGTGGGAGGAATGCTTGCCTCATATTGAATTTGCTTATAATCGTTCATTGCATTCTACTACTAAGATGTGCCCTTTTGAAGTTGTGTATGGTTTCCTACCTCGTGCACCTATTGATTTGTTGCCTCTTCCATCTTCAGAGAAGGTTAATTTGATGCTAAACAACGTGCTAAATTGATTTTAAAAATGCATGAGTTAACTAAGGAAAACATTGAGCGTATGAATGCCAAATATAAACTTGCTGGAGATAAGGGTAGAAAACATGTTGTGTTTGCACCTGGAGATCTTGTTTGGTTACATTTGCGTAAGGATAGATTTCCTGATTTGCGCAAATCAAAGCTCATGCCACGGGCTGATGGTCCCTTTAAGGTGTTAGAGAAAATAAATGATAATGCATATAAACTTGAGCTGCCTGCAGATTTTGGGGTTAGTCCCACTTTTAACATTGCAGATTTGAAGCCTTATTTGGGTGAGGAAGATGAGCTTCCGTCGAGGACGACTTCATTTCAAGAAGGGGAGGATGATGAGGAAATCAATACCATTGTTACACCCACAGCCCCTACTGCTACATATACGGGACCAATTACTAGAGCTCGCGCACGCCAATTAAATTATCAGGTACTTTCATTTCTTGGTAATGATTCTAATGTTCATCAGAATATGATGCTGCCTAAATTGGATACATTTGTTTTGCTTACAAATGAAGGGCCTAGCTTGGAGAAGGATGAACATTGGAGCAAGAACAAGCATGGAGATGATGCCATGCGCAAGGGGAACAAGAACGGAGTTACAAGTGAGGATTTCAGGACTTTGAAGCCACCATAATGGGTGCATGAAGCCTTGGACGAAATATACAAGATGCCACTTCATAAATTTCGTCCCGAGGCTATTATAGGTGCTGCGTCACCTTTTTATTGGGCCAGGCCCATGTAATTTCGAAATACATAAGTATATGCTATTTCTAGAGTCCGTATGTGTGGGGAAACAAGAGATAGGGTTGATTTCGGACCCCTCCACCAAGGGCCACGAAATTCCCCTCTCTTCCTCCATATATACAGCCCTTAGGGCACCGTTTAGACTTTGGGTTTTGTTTAGATTAAAGTTCGCCATAGCTGCAACTTCGCGTACTTCGTTTGTGTTCAACGACCAGACAAAGGCGTCACAGAACCCCACCTTGATCAATAAAGCTTTCATCTTATATTCGCAATATCCAGATTGCAATCTTAGTTTCTTGCTTGTTCTTTGTTTGCTCGCAGGAAACAGACCCTCGTGGTCAGGTTGATCGTGCTCCGGCGTGGTCAATAACCTCTCGGAGTTGGTTTAGCGATTGCTAAGGCGCGACGTCCTCGCACGTTCATAGTCGGATCGTCAAAGTCGACTTCCACCAAAGCGATATCCATCATCTCATCGAAAGACGGGACACCTTTGCCTCTATCATGTGGAGTCCTAATAGGACTCCCTAGTCCTAGTAGGATTCCACCACCCACATGGAATAGGAAAAAGGGAAGGGAGAACGAGAAGGAAGGAAGGGGGCGCCCCCTTTCCCTAGTCCAATTCGGACCAGTCCATGGGGAAGGGGTGTAGCCACCCTTGAGGCCTTTCTCTCTGATGAGGACATCAATACCATTGTTACACCCACAGCCCCTACTGCTACATATACGGGACCAATTACTAGAGCTCGCGCACGCCAATTAAATTATCAGGTACTTTCGTTTCTTGGTAATGATTCTAATGTTCATGAGAATATGATGCTGCCTAAATTGGTTACATTTGTTTTGCTTACAAATGAAGGGCCTAGCTTGGAGAAGGATGAACAGTGGAGCGAGAACAAGCATGGAGATGATGGCATGCGCAAGGGGAACAAGAATGGAGTTACAAGTGATGATTTCAGGACTTTGAAGCCACCATAATGGGTGCATGAAGCCTTGGACGAAATATACAAGATGCCACTTCATAAATTTCGTCCCGAGGCTATTATAGGTGCTGCGTCACCTTTTTATTGGGCCAGGCCCATGTAATTTCGAAATACATAAGTATAGGCTATTTTTAGAGTCCGTATGTGTGGGGAAACAAGAGATAGGGTGGATTTCGGACCCCTCCACCAAGGGCCACGAAATTCCCCCTCTCTTCCTCCATATATACAGCCCTTAGGGCACCGTTTAGACTTTGGGTTTTGTTTAGATTAAAAGTTCGCCATAGCTGCAACTTCGCGTACTTCGTTTGTGTTCAACGACCAGACAAAGGCGTCACAGAACCCCACCTTGATCAATAAAGCTTTCATCTTATATTCGCAATATCCAGATTGCAATCTTAGTTTCTTGCTTGTTCTTCGTTTGCTCGCAGGAAACAGACCCTCGTGGTCAGGTTGATCGTGCTCTGGCGTGGTCAATAACCTCTCGGAGTTGGTTTAGCGATTGCTAAGGCGCGACGTCCTCGCACGTTCGTAGTCGGATCGTCAAAGTCGACTTCCACCAAAGCGATATCCATCATCTCATCGAAAGATGGGACACCTTTGCCTCTATCACTCTCCTTTCCTGTATGGCCCATTAAGGCCCAATACGAATTCCTGTAACTCTCCGGTACTCCGAAAAATACACGAATCACTCAGAACCTTTCCGATGTCCGAATATAGCATTCCAATATATCAATCTTTACGTCTCGACCATTTCGAGACTCCTTGTCATGTCCCCGATCTCATCCGGGACTCCAAACAAACTTCGGTCATCAAATCACATAACTCATAATACAAATTGTCACAGAACATTAAGCGTGCGGACCCTATGGGTTCGAGAACTATGTAGACATGACCGAGACTCATCTCCGGTCAATAACCAATAGCGAAACCTGGATGCTCATATTGGTTCCTACATATTCTACGAAGATGTTTATCCGTCAAACCGCATAACAACATACGTTGTTCCCTTTGTCATCGGTATGTTACTTGCCTGAGATTCGATCGTCGGTATCTAAATACCTAGTTCAATATCGTTACCGGCAAGTCTCTTTACTCGTACCATAATGCATCATCCCGCAACTAACTCATTATTCACATTGCTTGCAAGGCTTATAGTGATGTGTGATACGTCTCCAACGTATCTATAATTTTTGATTGCTCCATGCTATATTATCTACTGTTTTGGACTATATTGGGCTTTATTTTCCACTTTTATATTATTTTTGGGACTAACCTATTAACCAGAGGCCCAGCCCAGAATTGCTGTTTTTTGCCTATTTCAGTGTTTCGGAGAAACATAATATCAAACGGAGTCCAAACGGAATAAAATCTTCGGGAACGTGATTTTCTCACCGAACGTGATCCAGGAGACTTGGACCATACTCCAGGGGGTCAAAGAGGTCACGAGGGTGGGGGCGCGCCCCCCCTAGGGTGCGCCCCCTACCTCATGGGCCCCTCGGTGCTCCACCGACGTACTCCTTCCTTGTATATATACCTACGTACCCCCAAACGATCAGAATAGGAGCCAAAACCCTAATTCCACCACCGCAACTTTCTGTATCCACGAGATCCCATCTTGGGGCCTGTTCCGGAGCTCCGCCGGAAGAGGGCCGTCATCACGGAGGGCTTCTACATCATCCTAGCCCCTCCGATGAAGTGTGAGTAGTTTACCTCATACCTTCGGGTCCATAGTTAGTAGCTAGATGGCTTCTTCTCTCTCTTTGAATCTCAATACAAAGTTCTCCCCCTCTCTTGTGGAGATCTATTCGATGTAATATTCTTTTTGCAGTGTGTTTGTTGAGACCGATGAATTATGGGTTTATGATCAAGTGTATCTATGAATAATATTTGAATCTTCTCTGGATTCTTTTATGTATGATTGGTTATCTTTGCAAGTCTCTTCGAATTATCCATTTGGTTTGGCCAACTAGATTGGTAGTTCTTGCCATGGGAGAAGTGCTTAGCTTTGGGTTCGATCTTGAAGTGTCCTTACCCAGTGACAGAAGGGGCAGCAAGGCATGTATTGTATCGTTGCCATCGAGGATAACAAGATGGGGTTTATTTCATATTGCATGAATTTATCTCTCGACATCATGTCATCTTGCTTAAGGCATTACTCTATTTTTAACTTAATACTCTATATGCATGCTGGATAGCGGTCGATGAGTGGAGTAATAGTAGTAGATGCAGAATCGTTACGGTCTACTTGTCACGGACGTGATGCCTATATACATGATCATGCCTAGATATTCTCATAACTACGCTCAATTCTCTCAATTGCTCAACAGTAATTTGTTCACCCACCGTAAAATACTTATGCTCTTGAGAGAAGCCACTAGTGAAACCTATGGCCCCCGGGTCTATTCTCATCATATCAATATCCATCACTTTAATCTTGCTTTGCTTTTTTACTTTGCCTTTACTTTTTACTTTGCATCTTTATACAAAAAATACCAAAAATATTATATCTATCAGATCTCACTCTCGTAAGTGATCGTGAAGGGATTGACAACCCCTAATCGTGTTGGTTGCAAGTAGCTATTGTTTTGTGCAGGTACAAGGGACTTGAGCGTGGCCTCCTACTGGATTGATACCTTGGTTCTCAAAAACTGAGGGAAATACTTACACTACTCTGCTGCATCATCCCTTCCTCTTCAGGGAAAACCAACGCAAGCTCAAGACGTAGCAAGAAGGATTTCTGGCGTCGTTGCCGGGGAGTCTACGGAAAAAGTCAACATACCAAGTACCCATCACAATCCCTATCTCTCGCATTACATTATTTGCCATTTGCCTCTCGTTTTCCTCTCCCCCACTTCTCCCTTGCCGTTTTATTCGCCCTCTCTCTCTCTATCCTCCCTCTCTATTTGCCTCTTTTTGCCCGCTTGCCTTTTTGTTTGCTCGTGTGTTAGATTGCTTGTTTGTCGCAATGGCTCAAGATAATACCAAATTGTGTGACTTCACCAATACCAATAATGGTGATTTCCTTAGCACTCCGATTGCTCCTCTTACCGATGTTGAATCTTGTGAAATTAATACCGCTTTGTTGAATCTTGTTATGAAAGATCAATTCGCCGGCCTTCCTAGTGAAGATGCCGCTACTCATCTGAATAGCTTCGTTGATTTATGTGATATGCAAAAGAAAAAAGATGTCGATAATGCTGTCGTTAAATTGAAGCTATTTCCTTTTTCGCTTAGAGATTGTGCTAAAGCTTGGTTTTCGTCTTTGCCTAAGAATAGTATTGATTCATGGAACAAGTGCAAAGATGCTTTTATCTCTAAGTATTTTCCTCCCGCTAAGATTATCTCTCTTAGAAATGATATTATGAACTTTAAACAACTTGATCATGAACATGTTGCACAAGCTTGGGAGAGAATGAAATTAATGATACGTAATTGCCCTACTCATGGTTTGAATTTGTGGATGATTATACAAAAATTTATGCCGGATTGAATTTTGCTTCTAGAAATCTTTTAGATTCAGCCGTGGGAGGCACTTTTATGGAAATCACTTCAAGAGATGCTACTAAACTCCTAGATAATAGTATGGTTAATTATTCTCAATGGCATACTGAAAGATCTTCTAATAAAAAAGTGCATGCGATAGAAGAAATCAATGTTTTGAGTGGAAAGATGGATGAACTTATGAAATTATTTGCTGCTAAGAGTGTTTCTTCTGATCCTAATGATATGCATTTGTCTACTTTGATTGAGAATAACAATGAATCTATGGATGTGAATTTTGTTGGTAGGAATAATTTTGGTAACAACGCTTATAGAGGGAATTTTAATCCTAGGCCATATCCTAGTAATCCTTCTAATAATTATGGGAATTCCTACAACAACTCTTATGGAAATTATAATAATATGCCCTCTAAATTTGAGAATAGTGTTAAAGAATTTATGAATTCACAAAAGAATTTTAATGCTTTGCTTGAGGAGAAATTGCTTAAAGTTGATGATTTGGCTAGAAACGTTGATAGAATTTGATAGAGGCAAAGGTGTCCCGTCTTTCGATGAGATGATGGATATCGCTTTGGTGGAAGTCGACTTTCACGATCCGACTACGAACGTGCGAGGACGTCGCGCCTTAGCAATCGCTAAACCAACTCCGAGAGGTTATTGACCACGCCGGAGCACGATCAACCTGACCACGAGGGTCTGTTTCCTGCGAGCAAATGAAGAACAAGCAAGAAACTAAGATTGCAATCTGGATATTGCGAATATAAGATGAAAGCTTTATTGATCAAGGTGGGGTTCTGTGACGCCTTTGTCTGGTCGTTGAACACAAACGAAGTACGCGAAGTTGCAGCTATGGCGAACTTTTAATCTAAACAAAACCCGAAGTCTAAACGATGCCCTAAGGGCTGTATATATGGAGGAAGAGGGGGGAATTTCGTGGCCCTTGGTGGAGGGGTCCGAAATCAACCCTATCTCTTGTTTCCCCACACATACGGACTCTAAAAATAGCCTATACTTATGTATTTCGAAATTACATGGGCCTGGCCCAATAATAAGGTGACGCAGCACCTAAAATAGCCTCGGGACGAAATTTATGAAGTGGCATCTTGTATATTTCGTCCAAGGCTTCATGCACCCATTATGGTGGCTTCAAAGTCCTGAAATCATCACTTGTAACTCCGTTCTTGTTCCCCTTGAGCATGCCATCATCTCCATGCTTGTTCTTGCTCCAATGTTCATCCTTCTCCAAGCTAGGCCATTCATTTGTAAGCAAAACAAATGTATCCAATTTAGGCAGCATCATATTCTCATGAACATTAAAATCATTACCAAGAAACGAAAGTACCTGGTAATTTAGTTGGCGTGCACGAGCTCTAGTAATTGGTCCAGTATGTATAGCAGCAGGGGCTGTGGGTGTAACAATTGTATTGATGTCCTCATCATCCTCCCCTTCTTGAAATGAAGTCGTCCTCGACGGAAGTTCATCTTCCTCACCCAAATAAGGCTTCAAATCTGCAATGTTAAAAGTGGGACTAACCCCAAAATCTGCAGGCAGCTCAAGTTTATATGCATTATCATTTATTTTCTCTAACACCTTAAAGGGACCATCAGCACGTGGCATTAACTTTGATTTGCGCAAATCAGGAAATCTATCCTTACGCAAATGTAACCAAACAAGATCTCCAGGTGCAAACACAACATGTTTTCTACCCTTATCTCCAGCAAGTTTATATTTAGCATTCATACGCTCTACGTTTTCCTTAGTTAACTCATGCATTTTTAAAATCAATTCAGCACGTTGTTTAGCATCAAAATTAACCTTCTCCGAAGATGGAAGAGGCAACAAATCAATAGGTGCACGAGGTAGGAAACCATACACAACTTCAAAAGGGCACATCTTAGTAGTAGAATGCAATGAACGATTATAAGCAAATTCAATATGAGGCAAGCATTCCTCCCACATTTTCTTATTATTCTTCAAAACAGCCCTAAGCATAGTAGACAACGTTCTATTGACTACTTCAGTTTGTCCATCAGTTTGGGGGTGACAAGTAGTACTAAAAAGCAGTTTAGTCCCCAACTTAGCCCATAAACATCTCCAAAAGTGGCTAAGAAATTTAGTATCACGATCTGAAACAATAGTATTTGGCACACCATGCAAGCGAATAATTTCACGAAAGAACAAATCAGCAACATTAACAGCATCATCGCTTTTATGACATGGTATAAAGTGTGCCATTTTCGAGAATCTATCCACGACAACAAATATGCTATCCCTCCCCTTCTTTGTTCGAGGTAAACCTAAAACAAAGTCCATAGATATATCCTCCCAAGGAACACTAGGTACAGGCAAAGGCATATATAAACCATGAGGATTGAGTCGTGACTTAGCTTTTTGACATGTAGTGCATCGAGCAATAAAACGCTCAACATCCCGTCTCATCTTTGGCCAAAAGAAATGTGTAGCAAGTACGTCCTCCGTCTTCTTCACGCCAAAGTGTCCCATTAATCCTCCTCCATGCGCCTCCTGCAACAACAAAAGACGAACGGAGCTAGCTGGAATGCATAGCTTGTTAGCACGAAACACAAATCCATCGTTAACGACAAACTTGTTCCACATTCTTCCTTCTTTACAATTCTGCATTACATCTTTAAAATCAGCATCATGCGCATATTGATCTTTGATGGTCTCCAAACCAAATATTTTGAAGTCAAGTTGTGAAAGCATAGTATAGCGACGAGACAATGCATCAGCAATAACATTTTCTTTTCCCTTCTTGTGTTTAATGACATAAGGGAAAGTCTCAATGAATTCAACCCATTTAGCATGTCTACGATTCAGTTTAGCTTGACTTTTAATATGTTTCAAAGATTCATGATCAGAATGTATAACAAATTCTTTGGGCCATAAATAATGTTGCCATGTTTCTAAAGTCCGAACAAGAGCATATAATTCTTTATCATAAGTAGAATAATTCAGACTAGGCCCCCTCAATTTTTCAGAAAAGTATGCAACAGGTTTGCCATCTTGTAATAACACACCTCCTAATCCAATTCCACTAGTGATGAGGACATCAATACAATTGTTACACCCACAGCCCCTGCTGCTATACATACTGGACCAATTACTAGAGCTCGTGCACGCCAACTAAACTACCAGGTACTTTCGTTTCTTGGTAATGATTCTAATGTTCATGAGAATATGATGCTGCCTAAATTGGATACATTTGTTTTGCTTACAAATGAAGGGCCTAGCTTGGAGAAGGATGAACATTGGAGAAAGAACAAGAACGGAGTTACAAGTGATGATTTCAGGACTTTGAAGCCACCATAATGGGTGCATGAAGCCTTGGACGAAATATACAAGATGCCACTTCATAAATTTCGTTCCGAGGCTATTTTAGGTGCTGCGTCACCTTATTATTGGGCCAGGCCCATGTAATTTCGAAATACATAAGTATAGGCTATTTTTAGAGTCCGTATGTGTGGGGAAACAAGAGATAGGGTTGATTTCGGACCCCTCCAACAAGGGCCACGAAATTCCCCCCCTCTTCCTCCATATATACAGCCCTTAGGGCATCGTTTAGACTTTGGGTTTTGTTTAGATTAAAAGTTCGCCATAGCTGCAACTTCGCGTACTTCGTTTGTGTTCAACGACCAGACAAAGGCGTCACAGAACCCCACCTTGATCAATAAAGCTTTCATCTTATATTCGCAATATCCAGATTGCAATCTCAGTTTCTTGCTTGTTCTTCGTTTGCTCGCAGGAAACAGACCCTCGTGGTCAGGTTGATCGTGCTCCGGCCTGGTCAATAACCTCTCGGAGTTGGTTTAGCGATTGCTAAGGCGCGACGTCCTCGCACATTCGTAGTCGGATCGTCAAAGTCGACTTCCACCAAAGCGAAATCCACCATCTCATCGAAAGACGGGACACCTTGGCCTCTATCAAGTGGTATCAGATTTCCAGGTTGCTCGGTGAGATTTTACAGTTTTTCGTAGTTTAGATCGAGTCTGTTCTTCATACCTATAGTCCACGAAAAAGCCAAAAAAAAATTAGGGTTAGTTCATCCCATCCAAACCAATCTGAGCCTTGCATTATCTTTTCTGTATTTGCTTTGTTGAATTTGCGGTTGCATCGTCGTGTTCAGTTGCTGGTCTTAGCGTCTAGTCTTTTAGAGTTTCGAGTTCTGTTCACAAGTTGTCACACCGTCGCCGCACCATCATCATCGCCCCTGCCATCTACCACCACCGCTCCGAATCCGTATCCATATACCACCACCAATCCGTGTCCATATACCACCACCGATCCATATCCAAATACTACCACCGCTGCCATATACCACCACCATATATCCACCACCAATCCGAGTTCCTTGCTTATTAGGTTTGTTTTCGGGATCAATCTAGATTCCGATTCGTGTTTCCTTGCCGGAGTAGGTTTCGGAAAAAAAAAGAGCGGAAAAAAAAAATTCAGAGTGTGCTTTTCCCTTGTTTACGTGCCGCGCCGTGATTTTGTTGGTGTTCTAGGCTCGCGTCTCTAGCACAGTCTAGCCTAGGACCAGCACAGTACCGTCGTTGAGCGTTTATTCAACTTTGCATCTCTGAATTGATTATTGCTGACCCTTTTTGCTACCATACTATAAGCCTTCCCAGCTCCACATACATCTACGTCGTGTGTTCGACTCTCCCTGGTAATCGCTCTATCCAAGCTTTGAGAGTTTTTGACTACAACGGTTGCCGATCACCGCCTGCTGCTGGGTAAGAACTGGTAAGAATTTGAGATTTGCTTGACGGATTTGTGATACACCACCACCACTTCTTAGTAGTCTGTAGGATCATATTCTTGTGTGTTTCTATTGCTGCTAACCATGCCAGGATCACAAGCCGACGAGATTGACTGGGAGAATTTATCAAACAAGGAGCTTCATGATAAGTTTCAGCAAATGATGACTGAACAGGTGCAAGATGTGCTGAACAATTTTGAAGAGGCCATGGAGAAGATCACTGGCCTTGAGAAGACGTTCGAAACAAAGCTCGATAACAAATTTAATGAATTGCTCGCGCGTCTTCCACCACCACCACCCGCTGCACCTAACGCACCTCTCCAACAACAACAACAACGACTACCTCCACGTCGCGAAATAGACCTTCGCCGAGCGAGCCGTGTTCCTCTTGCATTTGGCCAAACTGTTGGTGCTGCTGTTGATACTTCTGTGGCTCCTGCTACTGCTGTTGCTGGTACCCAGGAGGATGATGAGTATGCGGGCGATTATGAGGATGAGGTTGATCAAAATCAGATCTACGAGCAGCCACCAGCACCACCACCAGCAGGTCGACCTCAGGTATATATTCGTAATGGTAGGCCTGCACCACCACCACCTCACGTACGAGATGATGTCCATATTCCTAAACTGAAATTGAATATTCCACCATTTGAGGGTAGATATGTTCCTGATATATATCTTACTTGGGAGTTAGAAACTGAACAACGATTTACATGTTTACAATATCCTGAGGAGAGACGAGTTGCTGCTGCTGTTTGTGCTTTCACTAGTTTTGCATGTGTATGGTGGTCTGAACATTGTAGATTATATCCTATTCCAACTACTTGGGCTGCTTTGAAAACTGCTATGCGTACGCGTTGGGTTCCACCATATTATCAACGTGAATTGCTTCAAAAACTTGCAGCGTTTAAGACAAGGAAAAATTCTGTAGAAGAATATTATCAGGAATTACAAACTGGCATGATTAGATGTGGTATTGTTGAGGAGAATGAAGCTATGCTTGCACGTTTTCTGGGTGGATTAAATAGAGAGATTCAGACCATTCTAGACTATAAGGAGTATACTAATATCACTCGTTTATTCCATCTTGCTTGTAAAGCTGAACGTGAAGTGCAGGATCGACAAGCATTGGGGCGAACTAACTTTTCTGCAGGCCGACCTTCATCATGGACACCACGTGCATCTTCTACTTCAACTGCACCAGCACCTCCATCCGGTGCCACCTCCAGTCGTGATACAAGAAAACAGGCACAACCACCATTATCTGCCAAGAGCACACCTGCGGGGCCTGCACAGCGTTCTTCTTCTTCCATGGCATCAACAGGGCACACAAGTGATATTATTTGTCGTCGTTGTAAGGGAGGAGGTCATTATGCGAGGGAATGCAAATCTCCGCGTGTGATGATTGCTACTGCGGATGGTGGATATGAGTCCGCTAGTGACTATGATGAGGAGACATTGGCTCTTATTACACGTGAAGAACATGGTGGAGATGATTCTGATCATGAGACGCAATACATGGCTCCTGAAGACGCTGACAGGTATGAATGTTTAGTTGCTCAACGTGTTTTGAGTGTGCAGGTCACACAAGCTGAGCAAAATCAGAGGCACAATTTGTTCCATACCAAGGGAGTTGTGAAGGAACGTTCTGTGCGCGTCATAATAGACGGAGGGAGCTGCAACAACTTGGCTAGCATGGAGATGGTGGAGAAGCTTTCTCTCACCACAAGACCACATCCACATCCTTACTACATCCAATGGTTCAACAACAGCGGCAAGGTTAAGGTAACACGTACTGTTCGTGTGCATTTTAGTATCTCTACATATGCTGATTATGTTGATTGTGATGTGGTACTGATGAGGACATCAATACAATTGTTACACCCACAGCCCCTGCTACTATACATACTGGACCAATTACTAGAGCTCGTGCACGCCAACTAAATTACCAGGTACTTTCGTTTCTTGGTAATGATTCTAATGTTCATGAGAATATGATGCTGCCTAAATTGGATACATTTGTTTTGTTTACAAATGAAGGGCCTAGCTTGGAGAAGGATGAACATTGGAGCAAGAACAAGCATGGAGATGATGGCATGCGCAAGGGGAACAAGAACGGAGTTACAAGTGATGATTTCAGGACTTTGAAGCCACCATAAT
This sequence comes from Triticum aestivum, assembly GCF_018294505.1. Taxonomy (NCBI): domain Eukaryota; kingdom Viridiplantae; phylum Streptophyta; class Magnoliopsida; order Poales; family Poaceae; genus Triticum; species Triticum aestivum. The sequence continues at coordinate 331,391,223 of NC_057797.1, forward strand.
GGGTGCATGAAGCCTTGGACGAAATATACAAGATGCCACTTCATAAATTTCGTCCCGAGGCTATTTTAGGTGCTGCGTCACCTTATTATTGGGCCAGGCCCATGTAATTTCGAAATACATAAGTATAGGCTATTTTTAGAGTCCGTATGTGTGGGGAAACAAGAGATAGGGTTGATTTCGGACCCCTCCACCAAGGGCCACGAAATTCCCCCCCTCTTCCTCCATATATACAGCCCTTAGGGCATCGTTTAGACTTTGGGTTTTGTTTAGATTAAAAGTTCGCCATAGCTGCAACTTCGCGTACTTCGTTTGTGTTCAACGACCAGACAAAGGCGTCACAGAACCCCACCTTGATCAATAAAGCTTTCATCTTATATTCGCAATATCCAGATTGCAATCTTAGTTTCTTGCTTGTTCTTCGTTTGCTCGCAGGAAACAGACCCTCGTGGTCAGGTTGATCGTGCTCCGGCCTGGTCAATAACCTCTCGGAGTTGGTTTAGCGATTGCTAAGGCGCGACGTCCTCGCACATTCGTAGTCGGATCGTCAAAGTCGACTTCCACCAAAGCGAAATCCACCATCTCATCGAAAGACGGGACACCTTTGCCTCTATCAAGTGGTATCAGATTTCCAGGTTGCTCGGTGAGATTTTACAGTTTTTCGTAGTTTAGATCGAGTCTGTTCTTCATACCTATAGTCCACGAAAAAGCCAAAAAAAAATTAGGGTTAGTTCATCCCATCCAAACCAATCTGAGCCTTGCATTATCTTTTCTGTATTTGCTTTGTTGAATTTGCGGTTGCATCGTCGTGTTCAGTTGCTGGTCTTAGCGTCTAGTCTTTTAGAGTTTCGAGTTCTGTTCACAAGTTGTCACACCGTCGCCGCACCATCATCATCGCCCCTGCCATCTACCACCACCGCTCCGAATCCGTATCCATATACCACCACCAATCCGTGTCCATATACCACCACCGATCCATATCCAAATACTACCACCGCTGCCATATACCACCACCATATATCCACCACCAATCCGAGTTCCTTGCTTATTAGGTTTGTTTTCGGGATCAATCTAGATTCCGATTCGTGTTTCCTTGCCGGAGTAGGTTTCGGAAAAAAAAAGAGCGGAAAAAAAAATTCAGAGTGTGCTTTTCCCTTGTTTACGTGCCGCGCCGTGATTTTGTTGGTGTTCTAGGCTCGCGTCTCTAGCACAGTCTAGCCTAGGACCAGCACAGTACCGTCGTTGAGCGTTTATTCAACTTTGCATCTCTGAATTGATTATTGCTGACCCTTTTTGCTACCATACTATAAGCCTTCCCAGCTCCACATACATCTACGTCGTGTGTTCGACTCTCCCTGGTAATCGCTCTATCCAAGCTTTGAGAGTTTTTGACTACAACGGTTGCCGATCACCGCCTGCTGCTGGGTAAGAACTGGTAAGAATTTGAGATTTGCTTGACGGATTTGTGATACACCACCACCACTTCTTAGTAGTCTGTAGGATCATATTCTTGTGTGTTTCTATTGCTGCTAACCATGCCAGGATCACAAGCCGACGAGATTGACTGGGAGAATTTATCAAACAAGGAGCTTCATGATAAGTTTCAGCAAATGATGACTGAACAGGTGCAAGATGTGCTGAACAATTTTGAAGAGGCCATGGAGAAGATCACTGGCCTTGAGAAGACGTTCGAAACAAAGCTCGATAACAAATTTAATGAATTGCTCGCGCGTCTTCCACCACCACCACCCGCTGCACCTAACGCACCTCTCCAACAACAACAACAACGACTACCTCCACGTCGCGAAATAGACCTTCGCCGAGCGAGCCGTGTTCCTCTTGCATTTGGCCAAACTGTTGGTGCTGCTGTTGATACTTCTGTGGCTCCTGCTACTGCTGTTGCTGGTACCCAGGAGGATGATGAGTATGCGGGCGATTATGAGGATGAGGTTGATCAAAATCAGATCTACGAGCAGCCACCAGCACCACCACCAGCAGGTCGACCTCAGGTATATATTCGTAATGGTAGGCCTGCACCACCACCACCTCACGTACGAGATGATGTCCATATTCCTAAACTGAAATTGAATATTCCACCATTTGAGGGTAGATATGTTCCTGATATATATCTTACTTGGGAGTTAGAAACTGAACAACGATTTACATGTTTACAATATCCTGAGGAGAGACGAGTTGCTGCTGCTGTTTGTGCTTTCACTAGTTTTGCATGTGTATGGTGGTCTGAACATTGTAGATTATATCCTATTCCAACTACTTGGGCTGCTTTGAAAACTGCTATGCGTACGCGTTGGGTTCCACCATATTATCAACGTGAATTGCTTCAAAACTTGCAGCGTTTAAGACAAGGAAAAAATTCTGTAGAAGAATATTATCAGGAATTACAAACTGGCATGATTAGATGTGGTATTGTTGAGGAGAATGAAGCTATGCTTGCACGTTTTCTGGGTGGATTAAATAGAGAGATTCAGACCATTCTAGACTATAAGGAGTATACTAATATCACTCGTTTATTCCATCTTGCTTGTAAAGCTGAACGTGAAGTGCAGGATCGACAAGCATTGGGGCGAACTAACTTTTCTGCAGGCCGACCTTCATCATGGACACCACGTGCATCTTCTACTTCAACTGCACCAGCACCTCCATCCGGTGCCACCTCCAGTCGTGATACAAGAAAACAGGCACAACCACCATTATCTGCCAAGAGCACACCTGCGGGGCCTGCACAGCGTTCTTCTTCTTCCATGGCATCAACAGGGCACACAAGTGATATTATTTGTCGTCGTTGTAAGGGAGGAGGTCATTATGCGAGGGAATGCAAATCTCCGCGTGTGATGATTGCTACTGCGGATGGTGGATATGAGTCCGCTAGTGACTATGATGAGGAGACATTGGCTCTTATTACACGTGAAGAACATGGTGGAGATGATTCTGATCATGAGACGCAATACATGGCTCCTGAAGACGCTGACAGGTATGAATGTTTAGTTGCTCAACGTGTTTTGAGTGTGCAGGTCACACAAGCTGAGCAAAATCAGAGGCACAATTTGTTCCATACCAAGGGAGTTGTGAAGGAACGTTCTGTGCGCGTCATAATAGACGGAGGGAGCTGCAACAACTTGGCTAGCATGGAGATGGTGGAGAAGCTTTCTCTCACCACAAGACCACATCCACATCCTTACTACATCCAATGGTTCAACAACAGCGGCAAGGTTAAGGTAACACGTACTGTTCGTGTGCATTTTAGTATCTCTACATATGCTGATTATGTTGATTGTGATGTGGTACTGATGAGGACATCAATACAATTGTTACACCCACAGCCCCTGCTACTATACATACTGGACCAATTACTAGAGCTCGTGCACGCCAACTAAATTACCAGGTACTTTCGTTTCTTGGTAATGATTCTAATGTTCATGAGAATATGATGCTGCCTAAATTGGATACATTTGTTTTGTTTACAAATGAAGGGCCTAGCTTGGAGAAGGATGAACATTGGAGCAAGAACAAGCATGGAGATGATGGCATGCGCAAGGGGAACAAGAACGGAGTTACAAGTGATGATTTCAGGACTTTGAAGCCACCATAATGGGTGCATGAAGCCTTGGACGAAATATACAAGATGCCACTTCATAAATTTCGTCCCGAGGCTATTTTAGGTGCTGCGTCACCTTATTATTGGGCCAGGCCCATGTAATTTCGAAATACATAAGTATAGGCTATTTTTAGAGTCCGTATGTGTGGGGAAACAAGAGATAGGGTTGATTTCGGACCCCTCCACCAAGGGCCACGAAATTCCCCCCCTCTTCCTCCATATATACAGCCCTTAGGGCATCGTTTAGACTTTGGGTTTTGTTTAGATTAAAAGTTCGCCATAGCTGCAACTTCGCGTACTTCGTTTGTGTTCAACGACCAGACAAAGGCGTCACAGAACCCCACCTTGATCAATAAAGCTTTCATCTTATATTCGCAATATCCAGATTGCAATCTTAGTTTCTTGCTTGTTCTTCGTTTGCTCGCAGGAAACAGACCCTCGTGGTCAGGTTGATCGTGCTCCGGCCTGGTCAATAACCTCTCGGAGTTGGTTTAGCGATTGCTAAGGCGCGACGTCCTCGCACGTTCGTAGTCGGATCGTCAAAGTCGACTTCCACCAAAGCGAAATCCACCATCTCATCGAAAGACGGGACACCTTTGCCTCTATCAAGTGGTATCAGATTTCCAGGTTGCTCGGTGAGATTTTACAGTTTTTCGTAGTTTAGATCGAGTCTGTTCTTCATACCTATAGTCCACGAAAAAGCCAAAAAAAAATTAGGGTTAGTTCATCCCATCCGAACCAATCTGAGCCTTGCATAATCTTTTCTGTATTTGCTTTGTTGAATTTGCGGTTGCATCGTCGTGTTCAGTTGCTGGTCTTAGCGTCTAGTCTTTTAGAGTTTCGAGTTCTGTTCACAAGTTGTCACACCGTCGCCGCACCATCATCATCGCCCCTGCCATCTACCACCACCGCTCCGAATCCGTATCCATATACCACCACCAATCCGTGTCCATATACCACCACCGATCCATATCCAAATACTACCACCGCTGCCATATACCACCACCATATATCCACCACCAATCCGAGTTCCTTGCTTATTAGGTTTGTTTTCGGGATCAATCTAGATTCCGATTCGTGTTTCCTTGCCGGAGTAGGTTTCGGAAAAAAAAAGAGCGGAAAAAAAAAATTCAGAGTGTGCTTTTCCCTTGTTTACGTGCCGCGCCGTGATTTTGTTGGTGTTCTAGGCTCGCGTCTCTAGCACAGTCTAGCCTAGGACCAGCACAGTACCGTCGTTGAGCGTTTATTCAACTTTGCATCTCTGAATTGATTATTGCTGACCCTTTTTGCTACCATACTATAAGCCTTCCCAGCTCCACATACATCTACGTCGTGTGTTCGACTCTCCCTGGTAATCGCTCTATCCAAGCTTTGAGAGTTTTTGACTACAACGGTTGCCGATCACCGCCTGCTGCTGGGTAAGAACTGGTAAGAATTTGAGATTTGCTTGACGGATTTGTGATACACCACCACCACTTCTTAGTAGTCTGTAGGATCATATTCTTGTGTGTTTCTATTGCTGCTAACCATGCCAGGATCACAAGCCGACGAGATTGACTGGGAGAATTTATCGAACAAGGAGCTTCATGATAAGTTTCAGCAAATGATGACTGAACAGGTGCAAGATGTGCTGAACAATTTTGAAGAGGCCATGGAGAAGATCACTGGCCTTGAGAAGACGTTCGAAACAAAGCTCGATAACAAGTTTAATGAATTGCTCGCGCGTCTTCCACCACCACCACCCGCTGCACCTAACGCACCTCTCCAACAACAACAACAACGACTACCTCCACGTCGCGAAATAGACCTTCGCCGAGCGAGCCGTGTTCCTCTTGCATTTGGCCAAACTGTTGGTGCTGCTGTTGATACTTCTGTGGCTCCTGCTACTGCTGTTGCTGGTACCAGGAGGATGATGAGTATGCGGGCGATTATGAGGATGAGGTTGATCAAAATCAGATCTACGAGCAGCCACCAGCACCACCACCAGCAGGTCGACCTCAGGTATATATTCGTAATGGTAGGCCTGCACCACCACCACCTCACGTACGAGATGATGTCCATATTCCTAAACTGAAATTGAATATTCCACCATTTGAGGGTAGATATGTTCCTGATATATATCTTACTTGGGAGTTAGAAACTGAACAACGATTTACATGTTTACAATATCCTGAGGAGAGACGAGTTGCTGCTGCTGTTTGTGCTTTCACTAGTTTTGCATGTGTATGGTGGTCTGAACATTGTAGATTATATCCTATTCCAACTACTTGGGCTGCTTTGAAAACTGCTATGCGTACGCGTTGGGTTCCACCATATTATCAACGTGAATTGCTTCAAAAATTGCAGCGTTTAAGACAAGGAAAAAATTCTGTAGAAGAATATTATCAGGAATTACAAACTGGCATGATTAGATGTGGTATTGTTGAGGAGAATGAAGCTATGCTTGCACGTTTTCTGGGTGGATTAAATAGAGAGATTCAGACCATTCTAGACTATAAGGAGTATACTAATATCACTCGTTTATTCCATCTTGCTTGTAAAGCTGAACGTGAAGTGCAGGATCGACAAGCATTGGGGCGAACTAACTTTTCTGCAGGCCGACCTTCATCATGGACACCACGTGCATCTTCTACTTCAACTGCACCAGCACCTCCATCCGGTGCCACCTCCAGTCGTGATACAAGAAAACAGGCACAACCACCATTATCTGCCAAGAGCGCACCTGCGGGGCCTGCACAGCGTTCTTCTTCTTCCATGGCATCAACAGGGCACACAAGTGATATTATTTGTCGTCGTTGTAAGGGAGGAGGTCATTATGCGAGGGAATGCAAATCTCCGCGTGTGATGATTGCTACCGCGGATGGTGGATATGAGTCCGCTAGTGACTATGATGAGGAGACATTGGCTCTTATTACACGTGAAGAACATGGTGGAGATGATTCTGATCATGAGACGCAATACATGGCTCCTGAAGACGCTGACAGGTATGAATGTTTAGTTGCTCAACGTGTTTTGAGTGTGCAGGTCACACAAGCTGAGCAAAATCAGAGGCACAATTTGTTCCATACCAAGGGAGTTGTGAAGGAACGTTCTGTGCGCGTCATAATAGACGGAGGGAGCTGCAACAACTTGGCTAGCATGGAGATGGTGGAGAAGCTTTCTCTCACCACAAGACCTGATGAGGACATCAATACAATTGTTACACCCACAGCCCCTGCTACTATACATACTGGACCAATTACTAGAGCTCGTGCACGCCAACTAAATTACCAGGTACTTTCGTTTCTTGGTAATGATTCTAATGTTCATGAGAATATGATGCTGCCTAAATTGGATACATTTGTTTTGTTTACAAATGAAGGGCCTAGCTTGGAGAAGGATGAACATTGGAGCAAGAACAAGCATGGAGATGATGGCATGCGCAAGGGGAACAAGAACGGAGTTACAAGTGATGATTTCAGGACTTTGAAGCCACCATAATGGGTGCATGAAGCCTTGGACGAAATATACAAGATGCCACTTCATAAATTTCGTCCCGAGGCTATTTTAGGTGCTGCGTCACCTTATTATTGGGCCAGGCCCATGTAATTTCGAAATACATAAGTATAGGCTATTTTTAGAGTCCGTATGTGTGGGGAAACAAGAGATAGGGTTGATTTCGGACCCCTCCACCAAGGGCCACGAAATTCCCCCCCTCTTCCTCCATATATACAGCCCTTAGGGCATCGTTTAGACTTTGGGTTTTGTTTAGATTAAAAGTTCGCCATAGCTGCAACTTCGCGTACTTCGTTTGTGTTCAACGACCAGACAAAGGCGTCACAGAACCCCACCTTGATCAATAAAGCTTTCATCTTATATTCGCAATATCCAGATTGCAATCTTAGTTTCTTGCTTGTTCTTCGTTTGCTCGCAGGAAACAGACCTTCGTGGTCAGGTTGATCGTGCTCCGGCGTGGTCAATAACCTCTCGGAGTTGGTTTAGCGATTGCTAAGGCGCGACGTCCTCGCACGTTCGTAGTCGGATCGTCAAAGTCGACTTCCACCAAAGCGAAATCCTCCATCTCATCGAAAGACGGGACACCTTTGCCTCTATCAAGTGGTATCAGATTTCCAGGTTGCTCGGTGAGATTTTACAGTTTTTCGTAGTTTAGATCGAGTCTGTTCTTCATACCTATAGTCCACGAAAAAGCCAAAAAAAAATTAGGGTTAGTTCATCCCATCCGAACCAATCTGAGCCTTGCATATCTTTTCTGTATTTGCTTTGTTGAATTTGCGGTTGCATCGTCGTGTTCAGTTGCTGGTCTTAGCGTCTAGTCTTTTAGAGTTTCGAGTTCTGTTCACAAGTTGTCACAGCCGTCGCCGCACCATCATCATCGCCCTGCCATCTACCACCACCGCTCGAATCCGTATCCATATACCACCACAATCCGTGTCATATATACCACCACCGCTGCCCATCTACCACCATATATCCACCACAATCCGAGTTCTTGTCTTATTAGGTTTGTTTTCGAGATCAATCTAGATTCCGATTCGTGTTTCCTTGCCGGAGTAGGTTTCGGAAAAAAAAAAAAAAAAAAAAAAAAAAAGAGTCGGGTAGCCACGCTCCGTTTAGGCCCCAAATTTTTCGAAAACGCATTTTTCGAAAAATTTTCTGGCTATCCTATTTTTAGGTGTTTCTGAGTGTTTAAAAAAATTGGTCGAAAAAATTTCGTGCCCATCCTGTCAGTTTGAGCTAGGAAGAGTTTTGAGACACTCGCCATTATAGTGATTTTTCGCAAAAAAAAAAAGCAGCGCAAAAAAAAAAAGAGCGCAAAAAAAAAAAGAGCGAAAAAAAAAATTTCAGAGTGTGCTTTTCCCTTGTTTCCGTGCCGCGCCGTGATTTTGTTGGTGTTCTAGGCTCGCGTCTCTAGCACAGTCTAGCCTAGGACCAGCACAGTACCGTCGTTGAGCGTTTATTCAACTTTGCATCTCTGAATTGATTATTGCTGACCCTTTTTGCTACCATATTATAAGCCTTCCCAGCTCCACATACATCTACGTCGTGCGTTTGACTCTCCCTGGTAATCGCTCTATCCAAGCTTTGAGAGTTTTTGACTACAACGGTTGCCGATCACCGCCTGCTGCTGGGTAAGAACTGGTAAGAATTTGAGATTTGCTTGACGGATTTGTGACACCCACCACCACCACTTGTTCGTAGTCTGTAGGATCATATTCTTGTGTGTTTCTATTGCTGCTAACCATGCCAGGATCACAAGCCGACGAGATTGACTGGGAGAACTTATCGAACAAGGAGCTTCATGATAAGTTTCAGCACATGATGACTGAACAGGTGCAAGATGTGCTGAATAATTTTGAAGAGGCCATGGAGAAGATCACTGGCTTTGAGAAGACGTTCGAAACAAAGCTCGATAACAAGTTTAATGAATTGCTCGCGCGTCTTCCACCACCACCAACCGCTGCAGCTAACGCACCTCTCCAACAACAACAACGTCTGCCTCCACGTCGCGAAGCAGACCTCCGCCGAGCAAGCCGTGTTCCTCTTGCGTTTGGCCAAACTGTTGGTGCTGCTGTTGATACTTCTGTGGCTCCTGCTGCTGATGCGGAGGAGGATGATTATGTGGGAGACTATGAGGATGAGGTTGATCAAAATCAACACTACGTGCAGCCACCTGTACCACCACCAGCAGGTCGACCTCAGGTATATATTCGTAATGGTAGGCCTGCACCACCACCTCAGGTACGAGATGATGTCCATATTCCTAAACTGAAATTGAATATTCCACCATTTGAGGGTAGATATGTTCCTGATATATATCTTACTTGGGAGTTAGAAACTGAACAACGATTTACATGTTTACAATATCCTGAGGAGAGACGAGTTGCTGCTGCTGTTTGTGCTTTCACTAGTTTTGCATGTGTATGGTGGTCTGAACATTGTAGATTATATCCTATTCCAACTACTTGGGCTGCTTTGAAAACTGCTATGCGTACGCGTTGGGTTCCACCATATTATCAACGTGAATTGCTTCAAAAATTGCAGCGTTTAAGACAAGGAAAAAATTCTGTAGAAGAATATTATCAGGAATTACAAACTGGCATGATTAGATGTGGTATTGTTGAGGAGAATGAAGCTATGCTTGCACGTTTTCTGGGTGGATTAAATAGAGAGATTCAGACCATTCTAGACTATAAGGAGTATACTAATATCACTCGTTTATTCCATCTTGCTTGTAAAGCTGAACGTGAAGTGCAGGATCGACAAGCATTGGGGCGAACTAACTTTTCTGCAGGCCGACCTTCATCATGGACACCACGTGCATCTTCTACTTCAACTGCACCAGCACCTCCATCCGGTGCCACCTCCAGCCGTGATACAAGAAAACAGGCACAACCACCATTATCTGCCAAGAGCGCACCTGCGGGGCCTGCACAGCGTTCTTCTTCTTCCATGGCATCAACAGGGCACACAAGTGATATTATTTGTCGTCGTTGTAAGGGAGGAGGTCATTATGCGAGAGAATGCAAATCTCCGCGTGTGATGATTGCTACCGCGGATGGTGGATATGAGTCCGCTAGTGACTATGATGAGGAGACTTTGGCTCTTATTACACGTGAAGAACATGGTGGAGATGATTCTGATCATGAGACGCAATACATGGCTCCTGAAGACGCTGACAGGTATGAATGTTTAGTTGCTCAACGTGTTTTGAGTGTGCAGGTCACACAAGCTGAGCAAAATCAGAGGCACAATTTGTTCCATACCAAGGGAGTTGTGAAGGAACGTTCTGTGCGCGTCATAATAGACGGAGGGAGCTGCAACAATTTGGCTAGCATGGAGATGGTGGAGAAGCTTTCTCTCACCACAAGACCACATCCACATCCTTACTACATCCAATGGTTCAACAACAGCGGCAAGGTTAAGGTAACACGTACTGTTCGTGTGCATTTTAGTATCTCTACATATGCTGATTATGTTGATTGTGATGTGGTACCTATGCAAGCATGTTCCTTATTACTTGGTAGACCATGGCAATTTGATAAAAATTCTGTACACCATGGTAGAAACAATCACTATACTCTTGTTCATAAGGATAAAAATATTACTTTGCTTCCTATGACTCCTGATTCCATTTTGAAAGATGATATTAATAGAGCTAATAAAGCACAACAGGAGAAGAATAAGAGTGAAAATCAGATTGTGGCAAAAGAATTTGAGCAACAAATGAAGCCTAATAATAAACCATCTAGTGTTGCTTCTGAAATTAAATTGAAAAGTGCATGTTTATTTGCCACCAAATCTGATATTGATGAGCTAGATTTCAGCAAATCTGTTTGCTATGCTTTTGTGTGCAAAGAGGCATTATTTTCATTCGAGGACGTGCCTTCCTCTTTGCCTCCTGCTGTCACTAACATTTTGCAGGAGTTCGCTGACGTCTTTCCACAAGACGTGCCACCGGGATTACCGCCTATTCGAGGGATTGAGCATCAGATTGACTTAATTCCCGGTGCTTCACTGCCAAACCGTGCACCATACCGTACCAATCCAGAGGAGACGAAGGAGATTATGCGTCAAGTACAAGAGCTTCTCGACAAAGGTTATATACGCGAATCCCTTAGTCCTTGTGCTGTTCCTATTATTCTAGTGCCGAAAAAGGATGGTACATCACGTATGTGTGTTGATTGTAGAGGCATTAATAATATTACTATTCGTTATCGTCATCCTATTCCTAGGCTAGATGATATGCTTGATGAATTGAGTGGCTCTACAATATTCTCCAAAGTTGATTTGCGTAGTGGATACCATCAAATTCGTATGAAATTGGGAGATGAATGGAAAACAGCATTCAAAACTAAGTTTGGATTATATGAGTGGTTAGTCATGCCTTTTGGGTTAACTAATGCACCTAGTACTTTCATGAGATTAATGAACGAAGTTTTACGTGCTTTCATTGGACGATTTGTGGTAGTTTACTTTGATGACATATTGATTTATAGCAGATCTTTGGAAGAACATTTGGAACATTTACGTGCTGTTTTTATTGCTCTACGTGATGCACGTTTGTTTGGTAACCTTGGGAAGTGCACCTTTTGCACCGACCGAGTATCTTTTCTTGGCTATGTTGTTACTCCACAGGGAATTGAAGTTGACAAAGCCAAGATTGAAGCTATTGAGAGTTGGCCGCAGCCCAAAACGGTCACACAAGTGAGGAGTTTTCTTGGCCTCGCTGGATTCTATAGGCGTTTTGTGAGAGATTTCAGCACCATTGCTGCACCTCTCAATGAGCTTACAAAGAAGGATGTGCCTTTTGTTTGGGGTACCGCACAGGAAGAAGCCTTCACGGTATTGAAAGATAAGTTGACACATGCTCCTTTACTCCAACTTCCTGATTTTAATAAGACTTTTGAGCTTGAATGTGATGCTAGTGGAATTGGATTAGGAGGTGTGTTATTACAAGATGGCAAACCTGTTGCATACTTTTCTGAAAAATTGAGTGGGCCTAGTCTGAATTATTCTACTTATGATAAAGAATTATATGCTCTTGTTCGGACTTTAGAAACATGGCAACATTATTTATGGCCCAAAGAATTTGTTATACATTCTGATCATGAATCTTTGAAACATATTAAAAGTCAAGCTAAACTGAATCGTAGACATGCTAAATGGGTTGAATTCATTGAGACTTTCCCTTATGTCATTAAACACAAGAAGGGAAAAGAAAATGTTATTGCTGATGCATTGTCTCGTCGCTATACTATGCTTTCACAACTTGACTTCAAAATATTTGGTTTGGAGACCATCAAAGATCAATATGTGCATGATGCTGATTTTAAAGATGTAATGCAGAATTGTAAAGAAGGAAGAATGTGGAACAAGTTTGTTGTTAACGATGGATTTGTGTTTCGTGCTAACAAGCTATGCATTCCAGCTAGCTCCGTTCGTCTTTTGTTGTTGCAGGAGGCGCATGGAGGAGGATTAATGGGACACTTTGGCGTGAAGAAGACGGAGGACGTACTTGCTACACATTTCTTTTGGCCAAAGATGAGACGGGATGTTGAGCGTTTTATTGCTCGCTGCACTACATGTCAAAAAGCTAAGTCACGACTCAATCCTCATGGTTTATATATGCCTTTGCCTGTACCTAGTGTTCCTTGGGAGGATATATCTATGGACTTTGTTTTAGGTTTACCTCGAACAAAGAAGGGGAGGGATAGCATATTTGTTGTCGTGGATAGATTCTCGAAAATGGCACACTTTATACCATGTCATAAAAGCGATGATGCTGTTAATGTTGCTGATTTGTTCTTTCGTGAAATTATTCGCTTGCATGGTGTGCCAAATACTATTGTTTCAGATCGTGATACTAAATTTCTTAGCCACTTTTGGAGATGTTTATGGGCTAAGTTGGGGACTAAACTGCTTTTTAGTACTACTTGTCACCCCCAAACTGATGGACAAACTGAAGTAGTCAATAGAACGTTGTCTACTATGCTTAGGGCTGTTTTGAAGAATAATAAGAAAATGTGGGAGGAATGCTTGCCTCATATTGAATTTGCTTATAATCGTTCATTGCATTCTACTACTAAGATGTGCCCTTTTGAAGTTGTGTATGGTTTCCTACCTCGTGCACCTATTGATTTGTTGCCTCTTCCATCTTCGGAGAAGGTTAATTTTGATGCTAAACAACGTGCTGAATTGATTTTAAAAATGCATGAGTTAACTAAGGAAAACATTGAGCGTATGAATGCTAAATATAAACTTGCTGGAGATAAGGGTAGAAAACATGTTGTGTTTGCACCTGGAGATCTTGTTTGGTTACATTTGCGTAAGGATAGATTTCCTGATTTGCGCAAATCAAAGCTAATGCCACGTGCTGATGGTCCCTTTAAGGTGTTAGAGAAAATAAATGATAATGCATATAAACTTGAGCTGCCTGCAGATTTTGGGGTTAGTCCCACTTTTAACATTGCAGATTTGAAGCCTTATTTGGGTGAGGAAGATGAACTTCCGTCGAGGACGACTTCATTTCAAGAAGGGGAGGATGATGAGGACATCAATACAATTGTTACACCCACAGCCCCTGCTGCTATACATACTGGACCAATTACTAGAGCTCGTGCACGCCAACTAAATTACCAGGTACTTTCGTTTCTTGGTAATGATTCTAATGTTCATGAGAATATGATGCTGCCTAAATTGGATACATTTGTTTTGCTTACAAATGAAGGGCCTAGCTTGGAGAAGGATGAACATTGGAGCAAGAACAAGCATGGAGATGATGGCATGCGCAAGGGGAACAAGAACGGAGTTACAAGTGATGATTTCAGGACTTTGAAGCCACCATAATGGGTGCATGAAGCCTTGGACGAAATATACAAGATGCCACTTCATAAATTTCGTCCCGAGGCTATTTTAGGTGCTGCGTCACCTTATTATTGGGCCAGGCCCATGTAATTTCGAAATACATAAGTATAGGCTATTTTTAGAGTCCGTATGTGTGGGGAAACAAGAGATAGGGTTGATTTCGGACCCCTCCACCAAGGGCCACGAAATTCCCCCCTCTTCCTCCATATATACAGCCCTTAGGGCATCGTTTAGACTTTGGGTTTTGTTTAGATTAAAAGTTCGCCATAGCTGCAACTTCGCGTACTTCGTTTGTGTTCAACGACCAGACAAAGGCGTCACAGAACCCCACCTTGATCAATAAAGCTTTCATCTTATATTCGCAATATCCAGATTGCAATCTTAGTTTCTTGCTTGTTCTTCGTTTGCTCGCAGGAAACAGACCTTCGTGGTCAGGTTGATCGTGCTCCGGCGTGGTCAATAACCTCTCGGAGTTGGTTTAGCGATTGCTAAGGCGCGACGTCCTCGCACGTTCGTAGTCGGATCGTCAAAGTCGACTTCCACCAAAGCGAAATCCTCCATCTCATCGAAAGACGGGACACCTTTGCCTCTATCAGGTACCTATGCAAGCATGTTCCTTATTACTTGGTAGACCATGGCAATTTGATAAAAATTCTGTACACCATGGTAGAAACAATCACTATACTCTTGTTCATAAGGATAAAAATATTACTTTGCTTCCTATGACTCCTGATTCCATTTTGAAAGATGATATTAATAGAGCTAATAAAGCAAAACAGGAGACGAATAAGAGTGAAAATCAGATTGTGGCAAAAGAATTTGAGCAACAAATGAAGCCTAATAATAAACCATCTAGTGTTGCTTCTGAAATTAAATTGAAAAGTGCATGTTTATTTGCCACCAAATCTGATATTGATGAGCTAGATTTCAGCAAATCTGTTTGCTATGCTTTTGTGTGCAAAGAGGCATTATTTTCATTCGAGGACGTGCCTTCCTCTTTGCCTCCTGCTGTCACTAACATTTTGCAGGAGTTCGCTGACGTCTTTCCACAAGACGTGCCACCGGGATTACCGCCTATTCGAGGGATTGAGCATCAGATTGACTTAATTCCCGGTGCTTCACTGCCAAACCGTGCACCATACCGTACCAATCCAGAGGAGACGAAGGAGATTATGCGTCAAGTACAAGAGCTTCTCGACAAAGGTTATATACGCGAATCCCTTAGTCCTTGTGCTGTTCCTATTATTCTAGTGCCGAAAAAGGATGGTACATCACGTATGTGTGTTGATTGTAGAGGCATTAATAATATTACTATTCGTTATCGTCATCCTATTCCTAGGCTAGATGATATGCTTGATGAATTGAGTGGCTCTACAATATTCTCCAAAGTTGATTTGCGTAGTGGCTACCATCAAATTCGTATGAAATTGGGAGATGAATGGAAAACAGCATTTAAAACTAAGTTTGGATTATATGAGTGGTTAGTCATGCCTTTTGGGTTAACTAATGCACCTAGTACTTTCATGAGATTAATGAACGAAGTTTTACGTGCTTTCATTGGACGATTTGTGGTAGTTTACTTTGATGACATACTGATTTATAGCAGATCTTTGGAAGAACATTTGGAACATTTACGTGCTGTTTTTATTGCTCTACGTGATGCACGTTTGTTTGGTAACCTTGGGAAGTGCACCTTTTGCACCGACCGAGTATCTTTTCTTGGCTATGTTGTTACTCCACAGGGAATTGAAGTTGACAAAGCCAAGATTGAAGCTATTGAGAGTTGGCCGCAGCCCAAAACGGTCACACAAGTGAGGAGTTTTCTTGGCCTCGCTGGATTCTATAGGCGTTTTGTGAGAGATTTCAGCACCATTGCTGCACCTCTCAACGAGCTTACAAAGAAGGATGTGCCTTTTGTTTGGGGTACCGCACAGGAAGAAGCCTTCACGGTATTGAAAGATAAGTTGACACATGCTCCTTTACTCCAACTTCCTGATTTTAATAAGACTTTTGAGCTTGAATGTGATGCTAGTGGAATTGGATTAGGAGGTGTGTTATTACAAGATGGCAAACCTGTTGCATACTTTTCTGAAAAATTGAGTGGGCCTAGTCTGAATTATTCTACTTATGATAAAGAATTATATGCTCTTGTTCGGACTTTAGAAACATGGCAACATTATTTATGGCCCAAAGAATTTGTTATACATTCTGATCATGAATCTTTGAAACATATTAAAAGTCAAGCTAAACTGAATCGTAGACATGCTAAATGGGTTGAATTCATTGAGACTTTCCCTTATGTCATTAAACACAAGAAGGGAAAAGAAAATGTTATTGCTGATGCATTGTCTCGTCGCTATACTATGCTTTCACAACTTGACTTCAAAATATTTGGTTTGGAGACCATCAAAGATCAATATGTGCATGATGCTGATTTTAAAGATGTAATGCAGAATTGTAAAGAAGGAAGAATGTGGAACAAGTTTGTCGTTAACGATGGATTTGTGTTTCGTGCTAACAAGCTATGCATTCCAGCTAGCTCCGTTCGTCTTTTGTTGTTGCAGGAGGCGCATGGAGGAGGATTAATGGGACACTTTGGCGTGAAGAAGACGGAGGACGTACTTGCTACACATTTCTTTTGGCCAAAGATGAGACGGGATGTTGAGCGTTTTATTGCTCGATGCACTACATGTCAAAAAGCTAAGTCACGACTCAATCCTCATGGTTTATATATGCCTTTGCCTGTACCTAGTGTTCCTTGGGAGGATATATCTATGGACTTTGTTTTAGGTTTACCTCGAACAAAGAAGGGGAGGGATAGCATATTTGTTGTCGTGGATAGATTCTCGAAAATGGCACACTTTATACCATGTCATAAAAGCGATGATGCTGTTAATGTTGCTGATTTGTTCTTTCGTGAAATTATTCGCTTGCATGGTGTGCCAAATACTATTGTTTCAGATCGTGATACTAAATTTCTTAGCCACTTTTGGAGATGTTTATGGGCTAAGTTGGGGACTAAACTGCTTTTTAGTACTACTTGTCACCCCCAAACTGATGGACAAACTGAAGTAGTCAATAGAACGTTGTCTACTATGCTTAGGGCTGTTTTGAAGAATAATAAGAAAATGTGGGAGGAATGCTTGCCTCATATTGAATTTGCTTATAATCGTTCATTGCATTCTACTACTAAGATGTGCCCTTTTGAAGTTGTGTATGGTTTCCTACCTCGTGCACCTATTGATTTGTTGCCTCTTCCATCTTCGGAGAAGGTTAATTTTGATGCTAAACAACGTGCTGAATTGATTTTAAAAATGCATGAGTTAACTAAGGAAAACATTGAGCGTATGAATGCTAAATATAAACTTGCTGGAGATAAGGGTAGAAAACATGTTGTGTTTGCACCTGGAGATCTTGTTTGGTTACATTTGCGTAAGGATAGATTTCCTGATTTGCGCAAATCAAAGTTAATGCCACGTGCTGATGGTCCCTTTAAGGTGTTAGAGAAAATAAATGATAATGCATATAAACTTGAGCTGCCTGCAGATTTTGGGGTTAGTCCCACTTTTAACATTGCAGATTTGAAGCCTTATTTGGGTGAGGAAGATGAACTTCCGTCGAGGACGACTTCATTTCAAGAAGGGGAGGATGATGAGGACATCAATACAATTGTTACACCCACAGCCCCTGCTGCTATACATACTGGACCAATTACTAGAGCTCGTGCACGCCAACTAAATTACCAGGTACTTTCGTTTCTTGGTAATGATTCTAATGTTCATGAGAATATGATGCTGCCTAAATTGGATACATTTGTTTTGCTTACAAATGAAGGGCCTAGCTTGGAGAAGGAACATTGGAAAACAATGGAGATGGCATGCGCAAGGGAACAAGAACGGAGTTACAAGTGATGATTTCAGGACTTTGAAGCCACCATAATGGGTGCATGAAGCCTTGGACGAAATATACAAGATGCCACTTCATAAATTTCGTCCCGAGGCTATTTTAGGTGCTGCGTCACCTTATTATTGGGCCAGGCCCATGTAATTTCGAAATACATAAGTATAGGCTATTTTTAGAGTCCGTATGTGTGGGGAAACAAGAGATAGGGTTGATTTCGGACCCCTCCACCAAGGGCCACGAAATTCCCCCCTCTTCCTCCATATATACAGCCCTTAGGGCATCGTTTAGACTTTGGGTTTTGTTTAGATTAAAAGTTCGCCATAGCTGCAACTTCGCGTACTTCGTTTGTGTTCAACGACCAGACAAAGGCGTCACAGAACCCCACCTTGATCAATAAAGCTTTCATCTTATATTCGCAATATCCAGATTGCAATCTCAGTTTCTTGCTTGTTCTTCGTTTGCTCGCAGGAAACAGACCCTCATGGTCAGGTTGATCGTGCTCCGGCGTGGTCAATAACCTCTCGGAGTTGGTTTAGCGATTGCTAAGGCGCGACGTCCTCGCACGTTCGTAGTCGGATCGTCAAAGTCGACTTCCACCAAAGCGAAATCCACCATCTCATCGAAAGACGGGACACCTAAGCCTTTATCAACTAGCATCACATTCAAGCTCAAAAGTCTTATTAAAATCAAGAAGTTGGAGTAATGGAGCATGTGTCAACTTATCTTTCAATACCGTGAAGGCTTCTTCCTGTGCGGTACCCCAAACAAAAGGCACATCCTTCTTTGTAAGCTCGTTGAGAGGTGCAGCAATGGTGCTGAAATCTCTCACAAAACGCCTATAGAATCCAGCGAGGCCAAGAAAACTCCTCACTTGTGTGCCCATTTTGGGCTGCGGCCAACTCTCAATAGCTTCAATCTTGGCTTTATCAACTTCAATTCCCTGTGGAGTAACAACATAGCCAAGAAAAGATACTCGGTCGGTGCAAAAGGTGCACTTCCCAAGGTTACCAAACAAACGTGCATCACGTAGAGCAATAAAAACAGCACGTAAATGTTCCAAATGTTCTTCCAAAGATCTGCTATAAATCAATATGTCATCAAAGTAAACTACCACAAATCGTCCAATGAAAGCACGTAAAACTTCGTTCATTAATCTCATGAAAGTACTAGGTGCATTAGTTAACCCAAAAGGCATGACTAACCACTCATATAATCCAAACTTAGTTTTAAATGCTGTTTTCCATTCATCTCCCAATTTCATACGAATTTGATGGTAGCCACTACGCAAATCAACTTTAGAAAATATTGTAGAGCCACTCAATTCATCAAGCATATCATCTAGCCTAGGAATAGGATGACGATAACGAATAGTAATATTATTAATGCCTCTACAATCAACACACATACGTGATGTACCATCCTTTTTCGGCACTAGAATAATAGGAACAGCACAAGGACTAAGGGATTCGCGTATATAACCTTTGTCGAGAAGCTCTTGTACTTGACGCATAATCTCCTTCGTCTCCTCTGGATTGGTACGGTATGGTGCACGGTTTGGCAGTGAAGCACCGGGAATTAAGTCGATCTGATGCTCAATCCCTCGAATAGGCGGTAATCTCGGTGGCACGTCTTGTGGAAAAACGTCAGCGAACTCCTGCAAACTGTTAGTGACAGCAGGAGGCAAAGAGGAAGGCACGTCCTCGAATGAAAATAATGCCTCTTTGCACACAAAAGCATAGCAAACAGATTTGCTGAAATCTAGCTCATCAATATCAGATTTGGTGGCAAATAAACATGCACTTTTCAATTTAATTTCAGAAGCAACACTAGATGGTTTATTATTAGGCTTCATTTGTTGCTCAAATTCTTTTGCCACAATCTGATTTTCACTCTTATTCTTCTCCTGTTGTGCTTTATTAGCTCTATTAATATCATCTTTCAAAATGGAATCAGGAGTCATAGGAAGCAAAGTAATATTTTTATCCTTATGAACAAGAGTATAGTGATTGTTTCTACCATGGTGTACAGAATTTTTATCAAATTGCCATGGTCTACCAAGTAATAAGGAACATGCTTGCATAGGTACCACATCACAATCAACATAATCAGCATATGTAGAGATACGAAAATGCACACGAACAGTACGTGTTACCTTAACCTTGCCGCTGTTGTTGAACCATTGGATGTAGTAAGGATGTGGATGTGGTCTTGTGGTGAGAGAAAGCTTCTCCACCATCTCCATGCTAGCCAAGTTGTTGCAGCTCCCTCCGTCTATGATGACGCGCACAGAACGTTCCTTCACAACTCCCTTGGTATGGAACAAATTGTGCCTCTGATTTTGCTCAGCTTGTGTGACCTGCACACTCAAAACACATTGAGCAACTAAACATTCATACCTGTCAGCGTCTTCAGGAGCCATGTATTGCGTCTCATGATCAGAATCATCTCCACCATGTTCTTCACGTGTAATAAGAGCCAAAGTCTCCTCATCATAGTCACTAGCAGACTCATATCCACCATCCGCGGTAGCAATCATCACACGCGGAGATTTGCATTCTCTCGCATAATGACCTCCTCCCTTACAACGACGACAAATAATATCACTTGTGTGCCCTGTTGATGCCATGGAAGAAGAAGAACGCTGTGCAGGACCCGCAGGTGCGCTCTTGGAAGATAATGGTGGTTGTGCCTGTTTTCTTGTATCACGGCTGGAGGTGGCACCGGATGGAGGTGCTGGTGCAGTTGAAGTAGAAGATGCACGTGGTGTCCATGATGAAGGTCGGCCTGCAGAAAAGTTAGTTCGCCCCAATGCTTGTCGATCCTGCACTTCACGTTCAGCTTTACAAGCAAGATGGAATAAACGAGTGATATTAGTATACTCCTTATAGTCTAGAATGGTCTGAATCTCTCTATTTAATCCACCCAGAAAACGTGCAAGCATAGCTTCATTCTCCTCAACAATACCACATCTAATCATGCCAGTTTGTAATTCCTGATAATATTCTTCTACAGAATTTTTCCCTTGTCTTAAACGCTGCAATTTTTGAAGCAATTCACGTTGATAATATGGTGGAACCCAACGCGTACGCATAGCAGTTTTCAAAGCAGCCCAAGTAGTTGGAATAGGATATAATCTACAATGTTCAGACCACCATACACATGCAAAACTAGTGAAAGCACAAACGGCAGCAGCAACTCGTCTCTCCTCAGGATATTGTAAACATGTAAATCGTTGTTCAGTTTCTAACTCCCAAGTAAGATATATATCAGGAACATATCTACCCTCAAATGGTGGAATATTCAATTTCAGTTTAGGAATATGGACATCATCTCGTACCTGAGGTGGTGGTGCAGGCCTACCATTACGAATATATACCTGAGGTCGACCTGCTGGTGGTGGTACAGGTGGCTGCATGTAGTGTTGATTTTCATCAACCTCATCCTCATAATCTCCCACATAATCATCCTCCTCCGCATCAGCAGCAGGAGCCACAGAAGTATCAACAGCAGCACCAACAGTTTGGCCAAACGCAAGAGGAACACGGCTTGCTCGGCGGAGGTCTGCTTCGCGACGTGGAGGTAGTCGTTGTTGTTGTTGTTGGAGAGGTGCGTTAGGTGCAGCGGGTGGTGGTGGTGGAAGACGCGCGAGCAATTCATTAAACTTGTTATCGAGCTTTGTTTCGAACGTCTTCTCAAGGCCAGTGATCTTCTCCATGGCCTCTTCAAAATTGTTCAGCACATCTTGCACCTGTTCAGTCATCATTTGCTGAAACTTATCATGAAGCTCCTTGTTCGATAAATTCTCCCAGTCAATCTCGTCGGCTTGTGATCCTGGCATGGTTAGCAGCAATAGAAACACACAAGAATATGATCCTACAGACTACTAAGAAGTGGTGGTGGTGTATCACAAATCCGTCAAGCAAATCTCAAATTCTTACCAGTTCTTACCCAGCAGCAGGCGGTGATCGGCAACCGTTGTAGTCAAAAACTCTCAAAGCTTGGATAGAGCGATTACCAGGGAGAGTCAAACACACGACGTAGATGTATGTGGAGCTGGGAAGGCTTATAGTATGGTAGCAAAAAGGGTCAGCAATAATCAATTCAGAGATGCAAAGTTGAATAAACGCTCAACGACGGTACTGTGCTGGTCCTAGGCTAGACTGTGCAAGAGACGCGAGCCTAGAACACCAACAAAATCACGGCGCGGCACGTAAACAAGGGAAAAGCACACTCTGAATTTTTTTTTCGCTCTTCTTTTTTTTTTTTGCGCTGCTTTTTTTTTGCGAAAAATCACTATAATGGCGAGTGTCTCAAAACTCTTCTTAGCTCAAACTGACAGGATGGGCACGAAATTTTTTCGACCAAATTTTTTTTTTTTTGACTGCCCGGACCCAAAAACTGGAAACGGGTCAAAAAAAACTTCCTATAATGGCACCTGTCTCAAAACACTCAGAAACACCTAAAAATAGGATAGCCAGAAAATTTTTCGAAAAATAAGTTTTTGAAAAATTTTGGGCCTAAACGGAGCGTGGCTACCCGACTCTTTTTTTTTTCCGAAACCTACTCCGGCAAGGAAACACGAATCGGAATCTAGATGGATCCCGAAAACAAACCTAAAAGCAAAGAACTCGGATTGGTGGTGGATATATGGTGGTGGTATATGGCAGCGGTGGTGGTAGCGGTGGTAGTATATGGATATGGATCGGTGGTGGTATATGGACACGGATTGGTGGTGGTATATGGATACGGATTCGGTGCGGTGGTGGTAGATGGCAGGGGCGATGATGATGGTGCGGCGGCGGCGTGACAACTTATGACCAGAACTCGAAACTCTAAAAGACTAGACTCTAAGACCAGCAACTAGACACGACGATGCAACCGCAAATTCAACAAAGAAAAACCCTAAAAGATTATGCAAAGGCTCAGATTGGTTCGGATATGATGAACTAACCCTAATTTTTTTTGTGGCTTTTTCGTGGACTGTAGGTATGAAGAACAGACTCGATCTAAACTACGAAAAACTGTAAAATCTCACCGAGCAACCTGGAAATCTGATACCACTTGATAGAGGCAAAGGTGTCCCGTCTTTCGATGAGATGATGGATATCGCTTTGGTGGAAGTCGACTTTCACGATCCGACTACGAACGTGCGAGGACGTCGCGCCTTAGCAATCGCTAAACCAACTCCGAGAGGTTATTGACCACGCCGGAGCATGATCAACCTGACCACGAGGGTCTGTTTCCTGCGAGCAAACGAAGAACAAGCAAGAAACTAAGATTGCAATCTGGATATTGCGAATATAAGATGAAAGCTTTATTGATCAAGGTGGGGTTCTGTGACGCCTTTGTCTGGTCGTTGAACACAAACGAAGTACGCGAAGTTGCAGCTATGGCGAACTTTTAATCTAAACAAAACCCAAAGTCTAAACGATGCCCTAAGGGCTGTATATATGGAGGAAGAGGGGGGAATTTCGTGGCCCTTGGTGGAGGGGTCCGAAATCAACCCTATCTCTTGTTTCCCCACACATACGGACTCTAAAAATAGCCTATACTTATGTATTTCGAAATTACATGGGCCTGGCCCAATAATAAGGTGACGCAGCACCTAAAATAGCCTCGGGACGAAATTTATGAAGTGGCATCTTGTATATTTCGTCCAAGGCTTCATGCACCCATTATGGTGGCTTCAAAGTCCTGAAATCATCACTTGTAACTCCGTTCTTGTTCCCCTTGAGCATGCCATCATCTCCATGCTTGTTCTTGCTCCAATGTTCATCCTTCTCCAAGCTAGGCCATTCATTTGTAAGCAAAACAAATGTATCCAATTTAGGCAGCATCATATTCTCATGAACATTAAAATCATTACCAAGAAACGAAAGTACCTGGTAATTTAGTTGGCGTGCACGAGCTCTAGTAATTGGTCCAGTATGTATAGCAGCAGGGGCTGTGGGTGTAACAATTGTATTGATGTCCTCATCAGAATTTCTCTTGAGGTTGATTCTTTAAAGATTAGATCTATTCCTCCTAAACATGATATCAATGAGTCTCTCAAAGCCATGAGAATTTCCATTGATGAGTGCAAGGAAAGAACCGCTAGGATGCGTGCTTCCAAAGATGCCTTTATTAAAGCGTGTTCTTCCAATTCCTATGAAAATCAAGATGAAGATCTAAAAGTTATTGATGTGTACCCTATTAAATCTTTATTTTGCAATATTAATCTTGATGAAACTGAATATTATCTTCCTTTACCTAGAAGGCGTTCTAAAAATTCGGAGTATTTAGATCTTAATGATGAAATTGATGAAACTGGGATTGAAAGAAATAAAAATCTAGATGTTGCTAAACCCACTATATTGGATTTCAAGGAATTTAATTACGAAAGTTTCTCTTTAATTGATTGTATTTCCTTGTTGCAATCCGTGCTAAATTCTCCACATGCTTATAGTCAAAATAAAGCCTTCACCGAACATATTGTTGATGCCTTGATGCAATCTTATGAAGAAAAACTTGAGTTGAAAGTTTCTATCCCTAGAAAACTCTATGATGAGTGGGAACCAACTATTAAAATTAAAATTAAATATCATGAGTTTTATGCTTTGTGTGATTTGGGTGCTAGTGTCTCTACTATTCCCAAGACTTTGTGTGATTTGCTAGATTTTCGTAATTTTGATGATTGCTCTCTAAACTTGCATCTTGTGGATTATACTATTAAGAAACCTATGGGAAGGATTAATGATGTTCTTATTGTTACAAATAGGAATTATGTGCCCGTAGATTTCATTGTTCTTGATATAGATTGCAATCCTTCTTGCCCTATTATTCTTGGTAGACCTTTCCTTAGAACGGTTGGTGCGATTATTGATATGAAGGAAGGGAATATTAGATTCTAATTTCCATTAAAAAGGGCATGGAATACTTTCCAAGAAAGAAAATAAAATTACCATATGAAACTATCATGAGAGCCACTTATGGATTGCCTACCAAAGATGGCAATACTTAGATCTATCCTCGCTTTTATGCCTAGCTAGGGGCGTTAAACGATAGTGCTTGTTGGGAGGCAACCCAATTTTATTTTTATTCCTTACTTTTTGCTCCTGTTTAGTAATAAATAAATTATTTATCCTCTGTTTTGGTTGTGTTTTTTGTGTTTAATTAGTATTTGTGCCAAGTAGAACCGTTGGGAAGACTTGGGGAAAGTCTTGTTGAACTTGCTGTAAAAAACAGAAACTTTAGTGCTCACGAGAACTGCTGTCATTTTTATTTGAAGAGCGCTATTTAGTTAATTCTTTTTTAAGATGATTAATAGATAAAGTCCTCACGTCCAGCAATTTATTTTAGAATTTTTGGGGTTCCAGATCTTGCGCTAGCTACAGATTACTACAGACTGTTCTGTTTTGACAGATTCTATTTTTCGTGTGTTGTTTGCTTATTTTGATGAATCTATGGCTAGTAAAATAGTTATAATCCATAGAGAAGTTAGAATACAGTAGGTTTAACACCAATATAAATAAAGAATGAGTTCATTACAGTACCTTGAAGTGGTCTTTTGTTTTCTTTCGCTAACGGAGCTCACGAGTTTTCTATTTTGAGTTTTGTGTTGTGAAGTTTTCAAGTTTTGGGTGAATTCTTTTGATGGATCATGGAACAAGGAGTGGCACGAGTCTAAGCTTGGGGATGCCCATGGCACCCCCAAGATAATCCAAGGACACCAAAAAGTCAAAGCTTGGGGATGCCCCGGAAGGCATCCCCTCTTTCCTCCACTTCCATCGGTAATTTACTTGGAGCTATATTTTTATTCACCAACATGATATGTGTTTTGCTTGGAGCGTCTTGTATTATTTGTGTCTTTGTGTCTTAGTATTCCACAATCATCCTTTCTGTAAACACCTTTTGAGAGAGCCATACACGAATTAAAATTTGATAGAATACTCTATGTGCTTCACTTATATCTTTTGAGCTAAGTGGTTTTTCTCTATGTGCTTCACTTATATCTTTTGAGCTAAGTAGTTTTTCTCTATGTGCTTCACTTATATCTTTTAGAGCACGATGGTGGATTTGTTTTAAAGAAACTATTGATCTCTCATGCTTCACTTAAATTATTTTGAGAGTCTCTAAATAGCATGGTAATTTGCTTAATAATAATATGCTTGGTATTCAAGATTTGTGAAACTTTCTTTTGAGTGTGTTGAATACTAAGAAAAGATTGAAGCTTGATAATTGTTTTGAGATATGGAGGTGATAATATTAAAGTCATGCTAGTTGAGTAGTTGTGAATTTAAAGAATACTTGTGTTAGAGTTTGTGATTCCTGTAGCATGCACGTATGGTGAACCGTTATGTGATGAAGTCGGAGCATGATTTATTTATTGATTGTCTTCCTTATGAGTGGCGGTCGGGGACGAGCGATGGTCTTTTCCTACCAATCTATCCCCCTAGGAGCATGCGCGTAATACTTTGCTTTGATAACTTCTAGATTTTTGCAATAAGTATATGAGTTCTTTATGACTAATGTTGAGTCCATGGATTATACGCACTCTCACCCTTCCACCTTTGCTAACCTCTCTAATACCGCTCACCTTTCGCCGGTATCATACACGTACCATAAACCTTCCTCAAAACAGCCACCATACCTACCTATCATGGCATTTCCATAGCCATTCTGAGATATATTGACATGCAACTTTCCACCGTTCTGTTCATCATGACACATTCATCATTGTCATATTGCATATCCCGGTACACCGCCGGATGCATTCACATAGAGTCATATTTTGTTTTAGAATCGAGTTGTAATCATTGAGTTGTAAATAAATAAAAGTGTGATGATCATCATTCAATAGAGCATTGTCCCAAAAAAAGAGAAAGGCCAAAAAAAGAGAAGGCCCAAAAAAGAAAATAAATAAAAAGGGGCAATGCTACTATCTTTTTTCCACACTTGTGCTTCAAAGTAGCACCATGATATAGCGAGTCTCATATATTGTGCTTCAAAGTAGCACCATGTTCTTCATATAGAGAGTCTCATATGTTGTCACTTTCATATACTAGTGGGAATCTTACATTATAGAACTTGGCTTGTATATTCCAACGATGGGCTTCCTCAAAATTGCCCTAGGTCTTCATGAGCAAGCAAGTTGGATGCACACCCACTTAGTTTCTTTTTGAGCTTTCATACATTTATAGCTCTAGTGCATCCATTGCATGGCAATCCCTACTCACTAACATTGATATCTATTGATGGGCATCTCCATAGCCCGTTGGTACGCCTAGTTGATGTGAGACTATCTTCCCCTCCTTTTTGTCTTCTCCACAACCACCATTCTATTCCACCTATAGTGCTATATCCATGGCTCACGCTCATGTATTGCGTGAAGATTGAAAAAGTTTTGAAAAAGTTAGAGTATGAAACAATTGCTTGCCTTGTCATCGGGGTTGTGCATGATTTAAATACTTTGTGTGGTGAAGATGGAGCATAGCCAGACTATATGATTTTGTAGGGATAACTTTCTTTGGCCATGTTATTTTGAGAAGACATAATTGCTTTGTTAGTATGCTTGAAGTATTATTATTTTTTATGTCAATATAAACCTTTGTCTTGAATCTTTCTAATCTGAATATTCATACCACAATTAAGAAGATTTGCATTGAAATTATGCCAAGTAGCACTCCACATCAAAAATTCTCTTTTTATCATTTACCTACTCGAGGACGAGCAGGAATTAAGCTTGGGGGATGCCTGATACGTCTCCAATGTATCTATCATTTTTGATTGCTCCATGCTATATTATCTACTGTTTTGGACTATATTGGGCTTTATTTTCCACTTTTATATTATTTTTGGGACTAACCTATTAACCGGAGGCCCAGCGCAGAATTGCTGTTTTTTTGCCTGTTTCGGTGTTTCGGAGAAACAGAATATCAAACGGAGTCCCAACGGAATAAAATCTTCGGGAACGTGATTTTCTCATCGAACGTGATCCAGGAGACTTGGACCCTACTCCAGGGGGTCAAAGAGGAGGTCACAAGGGTGGGGGTGCCCCCCTAGGGCGCGCCCCCCTGCCTCGTGGGCCCCTCGGTGCTCCACCGACGTACTCCTTCCTCCTATATATACCTACGTACCCCCAAATGATCAGAACAGGAGCCAAAAACCTAATTCCACCGCTGCAACTTTCTGTATCCACGAGATCCCATCTTGGGGCCTGTTCCGGAGCTCCGCCGGAAGAGGGTCGTCAACACGGAGGGCTTCTACATCATCCTAGCCCCTCCGATGAAGTGTGAGTAGTTTACCTCAGACCTTCAGGTCCATAGTTAGTAGCTAGATGGCTTCTTCTCTCTCTTTGAATCTCAATACAAAGTTCTCCCCCTCTCTTGTGGAGATCTATTCGATGTAATCTTCTTTTTGCGGTGTGTTTGTTGAGGCCGATGAATTGTGGGTTTATGATCAAGTCTATCTATGAATAATATTTGAATCTTCTCTGAATTCTTTTATGTATGATTGGTTATCTTTGCAAGTCTCCTTGAATTATTCGTTTGGTTTGGCCAACTAGATTGGTAGTTCTTGCCATGGGAGGAGAAGTGCTTAGCTTTGGGTTCGATCTTGCGGTGTCCTTACCCAGTGACAGAAGGGGCAGCAAGGCACATATTGTAATGTTGCCATCGAGGATAACAAGATGGGGTTTATTTCATATTGCATGAATTTATCTCTCTACATCATGTCATCTTGCTTAAGGCGTTACTCTGTTTTTAACTTAATACTCTAGATGCATGCTGGATAGCGGTCGATGAGTGGAGTAATAGTAGTAGATGCAGAATCATTTCGGTCTACTTGTCACGGACGTGATTCCTATATACATGATCATGCCTAGATATTCTCATAACTATGCTCAATTATGTCAATTGCTCAACAGTAATCTGTTCACCCACCGTAGAATACTTATGCTCTTGAGAGAAGCCACTAGTGAGACCTATGGCCCTCGGGTCTATTCTCATCATATCAATATCCATCACTTTAATCTTGCTTTGCTTTTTACTTTGCCTTTACTTTTTACTTTGCATCTTTATACCAAAAATACCAAAAATATTATATCTATCAGATCTCACTCTCGTAAGTGATCGTGAAGGGATTGACAACCCCTAATCGCGTTGGTTGCGAGTAGCTATCGTTTTGTGCAGGTACGAGGGACTTGAGCGTGGCCTCCTACTAGATTGATACCTTGGTTCTCAAAAACTGAGGGAAATACTTACGCTACTCTGCTGCATCATCCCTTCCTCTTCGGGGAAAACCAACGCAAGCTCAAGACGTAGCAATGTGCATTACCGAGAGGGCCCAGAGATACCTCTCCAATAATTAGAGTGACAAATCCAAATCTCGATCTATGCCAACTCAACAAACACCATCGGAGACACCTGTAGAGCACCTTTATAATCACCCAGCTACGTTGTGACGTTTGGTAGCACACAAAGTGTTCCTCCGGTATTCGGGAATTGTATGATCTCATAGTCATACGAACATGTATAAGTTATGGAGAAAGCAACAGCAACAAACTAAATGATCATCGTGCTAAGCTAATAGATGGGTCAAGTCAATCAAATCATTCTCTAATGATGTGATCCCGTTAATCAAATGACAACTCATGTCTACGGTTAGGAAACATAACCATCATTGATTCAACGATCTAGTCAAGTAGAGGCAAACTAGTGACACTCTGTTTGTCTATGTATTCACACATGTACTAAGTTTCCGGTTAATACAATTCTAGCATGAATAATAAACACTTATCATGATATAAGGAAATATAAATAACAACTTTATTATTGCCTCTCGGGCATATTTCCTTCACATTTCACATCAAAAATTCTGTTTTTATCATTTACCTACTCGAGGACGAGCAGGAATTAAGCTTGGGGATGCTTGATACATCTCCAATGTAGCTATAATTTTTTATCATTTCATGCTATTATATTATCTGTTTTGGATGTTTTTATGCATTAATATGCTATTTTATATTATTTTTTGGGACTAACCTATTAACCTAGTGCCTAGTGACAGTTGGTGTTTTTTCCTTGTTTTTGTCTATTACAAAAAATCAATACCAAACAGAACAAAACTTTTTGATGATTTTTCTTGGACAACAAGACACCTAGGAAGCTTCGGGAGGAGGCCACAAGCCCTAGGGGTGCGCCCCTAGGATTGAGGGCCCCTTGTGGCTCTCCTAACCCTAACTCTAGCACTATAAATTCCCAAATATTCCCCTTACATCCGAGGTGATAGAGGCAAAGGTGTCCCGTCTTTCGATGAGATGGTGGATTTCGCTTTGGTGGAAGTCGACTTTGACGATCCGACTACGAACGTGCGAGGACGTCGCGCCTTAGCAATCGCTAAACCAACTCCGAGAGGTTATTGACCACGCCGGAGCACGATCAACCTGACCACGAGGGTCTGTTTCCTGCGAGCAAACGAAGAACAAGCAAGAAACTAAGATTGCAATCTGGATATTGCGAATATAAGATGAAAGCTTTATTGATCAAGGTGGGGTTCTGTGACGCCTTTGTCTGGTCGTTGAACACAAACGAAGTACGCGAAGTTGCAGCTATGGCGAACTTTTAATCTAAACAAAACCCAAAGTCTAAACGATGCCCTAAGGGCTGTATATATGGAGGAAGAGGGGGGAATTTCGTGGCCCTTGGTGGAGGGGTCCGAAATCAACCCTATCTCTTGTTTCCCCACACATACGGACTCTAAAAATAGCCTATACTTATGTATTTCGAAATTACATGGGCCTGGCCCAATAATAAGGTGACGCAGCACCTAAAATAGCCTCGGGACGAAATTTATGAAGTGGCATCTTGTATATTTCGTCCAAGGCTTCATGCACCCATTATGGTGGCTTCAAAGTCCTGAAATCATCACTTGTAACTCCGTTCTTGTTCCCCTTGCGCATGCCATCATCTCCATGCTTGTTCTTGCTCCAATGTTCATCCTTCTCCAAGCTAGGCCCTTCATTTGTAAGCAAAACAAATGTATCCAATTTAGGCAGCATCATATTCTCATGAACATTAGAATCATTACCAAGAAACGAAAGTACCTGGTAATTTAGTTGGCGTGCACGAGCTCTAGTAATTGGTCCAGTATGTATAGCAGCAGGGGCTGTGGGTGTAACAATTGTATTGATGTCCTCATCATCCTCCCCTTCTTGAAATGAAGTCGTCCTCGACGGAAGTTCATCTTCCTCACCCAAATAAGGCTTCAAATCTGCAATGTTAAAAGTGGGACTAACCCCAAAATCTGCAGGCAGCTCAAGTTTATATGCATTATCATTTATTTTCTCTAACACCTTAAAGGGACCATCAGCACGTGGCATTAACTTTGATTTGCGCAAATCAGGAAATCTATCCTTACGCAAATGTAACCAAACAAGATCTCCAGGTGCAAACACAACATGTTTTCTACCCTTATCTCCAGCAAGTTTATATTTAGCATTCATACGCTCAATGTTTTCCTTAGTTAACTCATGCATTTTTAAAATCAATTCAGCACGTTGTTTAGCATCAAAATTAACCTTCTCCGAAGATGGAAGAGGCAACAAATCAATAGGTGCACGAGGTAGGAAACCATACACAACTTCAAAAGGGCACATCTTAGTAGTAGAATGCAATGAACGATTATAAGCAAATTCAATATGAGGCAAGCATTCCTCCCACATTTTCTTATTATTCTTCAAAACAGCCCTAAGCATAGTAGACAACGTTCTATTGACTACTTCAGTTTGTCCATCAGTTTGGGGGTGACAAGTAGTACTAAAAAGCAGTTTAGTCCCCAACTTAGCCCATAAACATCTCCAAAAGTGGCTAAGAAATTTAGTATCACGATCTGAAACAATAGTATTTGGCACACCATGCAAGCGAATAATTTCACGAAAGAACAAATCAGCAACATTAACAGCATCATCGCTTTTATGACATGGTATAAAGTGTGCCATTTTCGAGAATCTATCCACGACAACAAATATGCTATCCCTCCCCTTCTTTGTTCGAGGTAAACCTAAAACAAAGTCCATAGATATATCCTCCCAAGGAACACTAGGTACAGGCAAAGGCATATATAAACCATGAGGATTGAGTCGTGACTTAGCTTTTTGACATGTAGTGCATCGAGCAATAAAACGCTCAACATCCCGTCTCATCTTTGGCCAAAAGAAATGTGTAGCAAGTACGTCCTCCGTCTTCTTCACGCCAAAGTGTCCCATTAATCCTCCTCCATGCGCCTCCTGCAACAACAAAAGACGAACGGAGCTAGCTGGAATGCATAGCTTGTTAGCACGAAACACAAATCCATCGTTAACGACAAACTTGTTCCACATTCTTCCTTCTTTACAATTCTGCATTACATCTTTAAAATCAGCATCATGCACATATTGATCTTTGATGGTCTCCAAACCAAATATTTTGAAGTCAAGTTGTGAAAGCATAGTATAGCGACGAGACAATGCATCAGCAATAACATTTTCTTTTCCCTTCTTGTGTTTAATGACATAAGGGAAAGTCTCAATGAATTCAACCCATTTAGCATGTCTACGATTCAGTTTAGCTTGACTTTTAATATGTTTCAAAGATTCATGATCAGAATGTATAACAAATTCTTTGGGCCATAAATAATGTTGCCATGTTTCTAAAGTCCGAACAAGAGCATATAATTCTTTATCATAAGTAGAATAATTCAGACTAGGCCCACTCAATTTTTCAGAAAAGTATGCAACAGGTTTGCCATCTTGTAATAACACACCTCCTAATCCAATTCCACTAGCATCACATTCAAGCTCAAAAGTCTTATTAAAATCAGGAAGTTGGAGTAAAGGAGCATGTGTCAACTTATCTTTCAATACCGTGAAGGCTTCTTCCTGTGCGGTACCCCAAACAAAAGGCACATCCTTCTTTGTAAGCTCGTTGAGAGGTGCAGCAATGGTGCTGAAATCTCTCACAAAACGCCTATAGAATCCAGCGAGGCCAAGAAAACTCCTCACTTGTGTGACCGTTTTGGGCTGCGGCCAACTCTCAATAGCTTCAATCTTGGCTTTGTCAACTTCAATTCCCTGTGGAGTAACAACATAGCCAAGAAAAGATACTCGGTCGGTGCAAAAGGTGCACTTCCCAAGGTTACCAAACAAACGTGCATCACGTAGAGCAATAAAAACAGCACGTAAATGTTCCAAATGTTCTTCCAAAGATCTGCTATAAATCAGTATGTCATCAAAGTAAACTACCACAAATCGTCCAATGAAAGCACGTAAAACTTCGTTCATTAATCTCATGAAAGTACTAGGTGCATTAGTTAACCCAAAAGGCATGACTAACCACTCATATAATCCAAACTTAGTTTTAAATGCTGTTTTCCATTCATCTCCCAATTTCATACGAATTTGATGGTAGCCACTACGCAAATCAACTTTGGAGAATATTGTAGAGCCACTCAATTCATCAAGCATATC
This sequence comes from Triticum aestivum, assembly GCF_018294505.1. Taxonomy (NCBI): domain Eukaryota; kingdom Viridiplantae; phylum Streptophyta; class Magnoliopsida; order Poales; family Poaceae; genus Triticum; species Triticum aestivum. The sequence goes on from NC_057797.1 coordinate 331,424,585, forward strand.
ATCTAGCCTAGGAATAGGATGACGATAACGAATAGTAATATTATTAATGCCTCTACAATCAACACACATACGTGATGTACCATCCTTTTTCGGCACTAGAATAATAGGAACAGCACAAGGACTAAGGGATTCGCGTATATAACCTTTGTCGAGAAGCTCTTGTACTTGGCGCATAATCTCCTTCGTCTCCTCTGGATTGGTACGGTATGGTGCACGGTTTGGCAGTGAAGCACCGGGAATTAAGTCAATCTGATGCTCAATCCCTCGAATAGGCGGTAATCCCGGTGGCACGTCTTGTGGAAAGACGTCAGCGAACTCCTGCAAAATGTTAGTGACAGCAGGAGGCAAAGAGGAAGGCACGTCCTCGAATGAAAATAATGCCTCTTTGCACACAAAAGCATAGCAAACAGATTTGCTGAAATCTAGCTCATCAATATCAGATTTGGTGGCAAATAAACATGCACTTTTCAATTTAATTTCAGAAGCAACACTAGATGGTTTATTATTAGGCTTCATTTGTTGCTCAAATTCTTTTGCCACAATCTGATTTTCACTCTTATTCGTCTCCTGTTTTGCTTTATTAGCTCTATTAATATCATCTTTCAAAATGGAATCAGGAGTCATAGGAAGCAAAGTAATATTTTTATCCTTATGAACAAGAGTATAGTGATTGTTTCTACCATGGTGTACAGAATTTTTATCAAATTGCCATGGTCTACCAAGTAATAAGGAACATGCTTGCATAGGTACCACATCACAATCAACATAATCAGCATATGTAGAGATACTAAAATGCACACGAACAGTACGTGTTACCTTAACCTTGCCGCTGTTGTTGAACCATTGGATGTAGTAAGGATGTGGATGTGGTCTTGTGGTGAGAGAAAGCTTCTCCACCATCTCCATGCTAGCCAAGTTGTTGCAGCTCCCTCCGTCTATTATGACGCGCACAGAACGTTCCTTCACAACTCCCTTGGTATGGAACAAATTGTGCCTCTGATTTTGCTCAGCTTGTGTGACCTGCACACTCAAAACACGTTGAGCAACTAAACATTCATACCTGTCAGCGTCTTCAGGAGCCATGTATTGCGTCTCATGATCAGAATCATCTCCACCATGTTCTTCACGTGTAATAAGAGCCAATGTCTCCTCATCATAGTCACTAGCGGACTCATATCCACCATCCGCAGTAGCAATCATCACACGCGGAGATTTGCATTCCCTCGCATAATGACCTCCTCCCTTACAACGACGACAAATAATATCACTTGTGTGCCCTGTTGATGCCATGGAAGAAGAAGAACGCTGTGCAGGCCCCGCAGGTGTGCTCTTGGCAGATAATGGTGGTTGTGCCTGTTTTCTTGTATCACGGCTGGAGGTGGCACCGGATGGAGGTGCTGGTGCAGTTGAAGTAGAAGATGCACGTGGTGTCCATGATGAAGGTCGGCCTGCAGAAAAGTTAGTTCGCCCCAATGCTTGTCGATCCTGCACTTCACGTTCAGCTTTACAAGCAAGATGGAATAAACGAGTGATATTAGTATACTCCTTATAGTCTAGAATGGTCTGAATCTCTCTATTTAATCCACCCAGAAAACGTGCAAGCATAGCTTCATTCTCCTCAACAATACCACATCTAATCATGCCAGTTTGTAATTCCTGATAATATTCTTCTACAGAATTTTTTCCTTGTCTTAAACGCTGCAATTTTTGAAGCAATTCACGTTGATAATATGGTGGAACCCAACGCGTACGCATAGCAGTTTTCAAAGCAGCCCAAGTAGTTGGAATAGGATATAATCTACAATGTTCAGACCACCATACACATGCAAAACTAGTGAAAGCACAAACAGCAGCAGCAACTCGTCTCTCCTCAGGATATTGTAAACATGTAAATCGTTGTTCAGTTTCTAACTCCCAAGTAAGATATATATCAGGAACATATCTACCCTCAAATGGTGGAATATTCAATTTCAGTTTAGGAATATGGACATCATCTCGTACCTGAGGTGGTGGTGGTGCAGGCCTACCATTACGAATATATACCTGAGGTCGACCTGCTGGTGGTGGTGCTGGTGGCTGCTCGTAGATCTGATTTTGATCAACCTCATCCTCATAATCACCCGCATACTCATCATCCTCCTGGGTACCAGCAACAGCAGTAGCAGGAGCCACAGAAGTATCAACAGCAGCACCAACAGTTTGGCCAAATGCAAGAGGAACACGGCTCGCTCGGCGAAGGTCTATTTCGCGACGTGGAGGTAGTCGTTGTTGTTGTTGTTGGAGAGGTGCGTTAGGTGCAGCGGGTGGTGGTGGTGGAAGACGCGCGAGCAATTCATTAAATCTGTTATCGAGCTTTGTTTCGAACGTCTTCTCAAGGCCAGTGATCTTCTCCATGGCCTCTTCAAAATTGTTCAGCACATCTTGCACCTGTTCAGTCATCATTTGCTGAAACTTATCATGAAGCTCCTTGTTCGATAAATTCTCCCAGTCAATCTCGTCGGCTTGTGATCCTGGCATGGTTAGCAGCAATAGAAACACACAAGAATATGATCCTACAGACTACTAAGAAGTGGTGGTGGTGTATCACAAATCCGTCAAGCAAATCTCAAATTCTTACCAGTTCTTACCCAGCAGCAGGCGGTGATCGGCAACCGTTGTAGTCAAAAACTCTCAAAGCTTGGATAGAGCGATTACCAGGGAGAGTCGAACACACGACGTAGATGTATGTGGAGCTGGGAAGGCTTATAGTATGGTAGCAAAAAGGGTCAGCAATAATCAATTCAGAGATGCAAAGTTGAATAAACGCTCAACGACGGTACTGTGCTGGTCCTAGGCTAGACTGTGCTAGAGACGCGAGCCTAGAACACCAACAAAATCACGGCGCGGCACGTAAACAAGGGAAAAGCACACTCTGAATTTTTTTTTTCGCTCTTTTTTTTTGCGCTCTTTTTTTTTGCGCTGCTTTTTTTTTTTGCGAAAAATCACTATAATGGCGAGTGTCTCAAAACTCTTCCTAGCTCAAACGGACAGGATGGGCACGAAATTTTTTTTTCGACCAATTTTTTTTTTTTCGACTGCCCGGACCCAAAAACTGGAAACGGGTCAAAAAAAACTTCCTATAATGGCACCTGTCTCAAAACACTCAGAAACACCTAAAAATAGGATAGCCAAATTTTTTTCGAAAAATGCGTTTTCGAAAAATTTTGGGCCTAAACGGAGCGTGGCTACCCGACTCTTTTTTTTTTTTTCCGAAACCTACTCCGGCAAGGAAACACGAATCGGAATCTAGATTGATCCCGAAAACAAACCTAATAAGCAAGGAACTCGGATTGGTGGTGGATATATGGTGGTGGTATATGGCAGCGGTGGTAGTATTTGGATATGGATCGGTGGTGGTATATGGACACGGATTGGTGGTGGTATATGGATACGGATTCGGAGCGGTGGTGGTAGATGGCAGGGGCGATGATGATGGTGCGGCGACGGCGTGACAACTTGTGAACAGAACTCGAAACTCTAAAAGACTAGACGCTAAGACCAGCAACTGAACACGACGATGCAACCGCAAATTCAACAAAGCAAATACAGAAAAGATTATGCAAGGCTCAGATTGGTTCGGATGGGATGAACTAACCCTAATTTTTTTTTGGCTTTTTCGTGGACTATAGGTATGAAGAACAGACTCGATCTAAACTACGAAAAACTGTAAAATCTCACCGAGCAACCTGGAAATCTGATACCACTTGATAGAGGCGGAGGTGTCCCGTCTTTCGATGAGATGGTGGATTTCGCTTTGGTGGAAGTCGACTTTGACGATCCGACTACGAACGTGCGAGGACGTCGCGCCTTAGCAATCGCTAAACCAACTCCGAGAGGTTATTGACCACGCCGGAGCACGATCAACCTGACCACGAGGGTCTGTTTCCTGCGAGCAAACGAAGAACAAGCAAGAAACTAAGATTGCAATCTGGATATTGCGAATATAAGATGAAAGCTTTATTGATCAAGGTGGGGTTCTGTGACGCCTTTGTCTGGTCGTTGAACACAAACGAAGTACGCGAAGTTGCAGCTATGGCGAACTTTTAATCTAAACAAAACCCAAAGTCTAAACGATGCCCTAAGGGCTGTATATATGGAGGAAGAGGGGGGAATTTCGTGGCCCTTGGTGGAGGGGTCCGAAATCAACCCTATCTCTTGTTTCCCCACACATACGGACTCTAAAAATAGCCTATACTTATGTATTTCGAAATTACATGGGCCTGGCCCAATAATAAGGTGACGCAGCACCTAAAATAGCCTCGGGACGAAATTTATGAAGTGGCATCTTGTATATTTCGTCCAAGGCTTCATGCACCCATTATGGTGGCTTCAAAGTCCTGAAATCATCACTTGTAACTCCGTTATTGTTCCCCTTGCGCATGCCATCATCTCCATGCTTGTTCTTGCTCCAATGTTCATCCTTCTCCAAGCTAGACCCTTCATTTGTAAGCAAAACAAATGTATCCAATTTAGGCAGCATCATATTCTCATGAACATTAGAGTCATTACCAAGAAACGAAAGTACCTGGTAATTTAGTTGGCGTGCACGAGCTCTAGTAATTGGTCCAGTATGTATAGCAGCAGGGGCTGTGGGTGTAACAATTGTATTAATGTCCTCATCACGAGGGCACACCAAAAATACTTTTCCGCCGCTGCAAGCTTCTGTTCTCGTAGATCCCATCTTGGGGCCTTTTCCGGCACTCTGCCAGAGGGGGTTCAATCATAGAGGGCCTCTACACCAACCTTGTTGCCCTTCCGATGATGCGTGAGTAGTTTACCACGGACCTAAGGGTCCATTGCTAGTAGCTAGATGGCTTGTTCTCTCTCTTTGATATTTAATACAATGTTATCCTTGATGTTCTTGGAGATCTATTCAATGTAAACTTCTTTTGCGGTGCGTTTGTTGAGATCCAATGAATTGTGGATTTATGATAAGATTATATATGAATATTATTTGAGTCTTGTCTGAACTCTTTTATGCACGAGTAAGATAGCTTTGTATTTCTCTCCGATCTAACGATTTGGTTTGGCCTATAGATTGGTTTTTCTTGCAATGGGAGAGGTGCTCCGTGATGGGTTCAATCTTGTGAGGCCCATATTGTATTGTTGCAATTAAGGATAAAAAGATGGGGTTTTTACCATATTGATTGGATCTATCCCTCTATATCATGTCATCTTGCTTAAGGCGTTACTCCGTTCTTAAGAACTTAATACACTAGATGCATGTTGGATAGCGGTTGATGTGTGGAGTAATAGTAGTAGATGCAGAATCATTTCGGTCTACTTGTCACAGACGTGATGCCTATATTCATGATCATTGTCTTAGATATTGTCATAACTTTGCGGTTTTCTATCAATTGCTCTACAGTAATTTGTTTACCACCATATGATTTCTTCAAGAGAGAAGCCTCTAGTGAAACCTATGGCCCCCGGGTCTATTTTCCATCATATATTTTCAGATCTATAAAACCAAAAACCCCAAAACACCTTGCTGTAATTTATTTATATTTACTTTATTTCACCGTTACTTATCTTTTATATCTATCTCTATTAGATCTCACTCTTGCAAGTGACCGTGAAGGGATTGACAACCCCTTTCTTGCGTTGAGGGCAAGTGTTTGTTAGATTGTGTAGGTGCATATATTGGGGACTTGCTTGTGCCTCCTACTGGATTGATACCTTGGTTCTTAACTGAGGGAAATACTTATCTCTACTTTGTTGCATCACCCTTTCCTCTTCAAGGGAAAAATCAACACAAGCTCAAGAAGTGACACCCCTTGCCTCCTATATGTAGTGGGGGAGAGGGATGGGAAGAACATACCAATTCCCATGCCCCGGCGGCAGCCCTACCTCTCCTGTTACTCCATTTTCTTCTCTGATTTGTTCCGGCATCGTTTGGTGAAGCACTGCCGGCACGACACCACCACCATCTCCACCACGCTGTCATGCTGGTTGAGATCCCTTCTACTTCTCCGCCCTTTGCTTGCTGGATCAAGAAGGAGGAGACGTCATCGAGCCGCAAATGTGCTGAACGCGGAGGTGCCATCCGTTTGGCGCTAGATCGGATTGGATCGTGATCGGATCGCGAAGAGTATGACTACATCAACAGCGTTATATACGCTTCCGCTTTCAGTCTACAAGGGTATGTAGACACACTCTCCTCTCGTAGCTATGCATCTCCTAGATTAGATCTTGGGTGTTTCATGGGAATTATTTTGATTTTCATGCTTCGTTCCCCGTCATGTGGGGCCCACAAGGTAACAGGGCGCGCCTAACCCCCTAGGCGCGCCATGTTACCTTGCCATCTCCTCTCTTCTCGTCTAGTCTCCTCCCGAAGCTTCTAGGGTCTCTTTTGTCCAGAAAAAATCGTCAAAAAGTTTCGTAGCGTTTGGACTCCATTTGGTAGATTTCTTGGAAAACCAAAAACAAGCACAAAACAACAACTGACACTTGGCACTGGGTTAATAGGTTAGTCCAAAAAAATGATATAAAATGACATATAATTGCATGTAAAATATCCAAGATTGATACTATAATATCATGAAACAATAAAAAATGTAGAGACGTTGAAGACGTATCACTTCGCAATACTTCACAAAACCTGGGGCATCGTTATCCTCCCGAGTCATCACATGCTCACTATACCGATATCCTCGTTACTGGTTTTGTCCTTCTTTCTTGTTGTCATGTTCTAGCATCTCCATGACTTAGTCACTTGTGTCTGGCCAGGCGATGATGGATGCAGTCACACCGAGAGGGCCCCAAGAATATCTCTCCATCGTCGGAGGAGAAAATCTTACTCTCGAGCTATCTAGTTCCTTGTCAAACTTCTCAATGAGCTTGTAAATTGTCGTTATGATCACCTTGTTATAGGTGATGTTTGAGCAACCCCAAATCCCATCGTGCAGTAAGAAGTGACTACAATACTCCCATGGTCTAAGGATCAAAATCACATGTTAACACTCCTTGTTATTACAACTAGATGATACCCCGCGTGTTGTTGTGAGAATTTGTAATGATGTATAGGAGGGGGGTTCATGGAGTGAGAAATAGTAAAATTGTAAAGGAATATACAAACATACATTGTGTCAACCTTTGATATAATGATATGAAAAGTCAGAAAAAGGTTAATGTGTTACATAAGTGCATTGGTAGTGTGTTCGACAATTCAATTATCACAAAAGATTGTCTTTTAGGGCATCATTTGATCCTATTTGGCTTAATTAGCGGCAAACCTTCATATCATTCATTAGTAGTCATTCCATGTAAATTAAAATAGAATTATCTAAAGGTGTTGGCCACCGCTTTATGATTACGAAACAACAACCAACAGATTCTTTTTATTATATGATAATGTTTCTTGTAAAATAATCGGGAAGGACAAAATCAAGTCCAGGTCATGAATGTCATATTGATTCACAACTACCAATCCATATATACCAAATCAAACTATTGTAATTTTTCACCAAACCAATATGTAAATCTATTGTTTTGAATATTAGACAAAACATGTAGGTAAGCAACCTGACATGATACTTTATTTGAAAAAAAGTCACAGACCTTTTTCCACCCTATAATAAAACAACCACCCACATTGAAAACACAATATGAAGTTCCACTATAAATACCCAGTCTCATCATAACTTAAAAGGGGAAGTATAAGATCAATAGTCAAGATTCAAGAATGTAGGGCAAACTGGAAAACTGGATTAATGAAAAATCACAAATGCGAATAATTACATAATCACAAATGCAGGATTCGTATTTGTTAAAATACACCACACTGGGTGGCGGGGAGAGGAAGGGGGATTTGCAAATGTCTAGTAAACTACAATTGGTACACACTACTAAATGAACATTAATACACTATATGGGTTAATTCATGCGATATTGTCATATGCAGATAATATATTATGGTTGAGTGATATATACATGACCATTTGGAGCGACATCATGTCTAACCCTTTCAAGACAATGTTTGGCGACCTGACCAACCATGTTGGATTCCAACACACTCAACATACCAGACTTGAGGAAAGTTCGCGAGTACAAATCGTAGCAAGCACTCGAATTTCAGCAAAAGCATAGACTGGACCAGATTTATAGGCATAATATGGATGCAGGTTTGATAACTGAAATGTGTTATATACATTAATGTGTACCATGGTTCATCTAAAGGAATCCTACAAAAGAATCGTGCAAAGACATACCGAGATTCCAGATGCGCAAGACATAAAATTTTCCTTTGCAAGCAGTCATGTACAGGTCTGATAGGATAATCTTCTACGCTCCACCTAAAGAAAGTGAAGGGACAATCCTTCTTATATATACTACTGAACATCATCAGGACTAAAGCAGTAGCGTTGAATTTCCGTTGGAGCCGAACAGTTAGACGGGAGAGAGAGGGATTTGATGAAATAGTTCATTGTATTACTTGAGCCTCGTGGGCATATATATAGGAGTACAATCATCTACTTGGAGTACAAGACAAGCTAGAACAAATCCTAGTCTATCTCGTCTTTCTTAATAAACATTATACTCAACATCCCCCGTAGTCACAACGGTAGTGACGCAGACGGTGAGACTGGATAAGAATCCGAAGGTAAGCTGACGGATACCCCCCCCCCCACACACACACACACAGTCGTAACGGTCGATGCATCGCAGAGTCGTGGCTGGAGGGGAAACCAACGAGGTTGCTCAAGCAGGCGGTAGCCCTTTGTGCCGTTTGATGATGTAGCCGAGAGCGTGGGTGGTGGAGCCGTGGTCGAGGTAGCCGTGCGAAGAATGCCGTGGTCGATGTCGAGTCGGGGTGGCCGGTGTCGAGGAAGTCGTCGTGGAGCCGCGAGCGCAAGAGGGTGCCAAGTTAGCATGGGCGCAGTGGTGTCGAAGTAGGGGTGCGCCGGGAAGAAAATGTTGTTGACGACGCGTCGTGGCAGGTTTGCCAAGCCGGGGGACACATTGTGGACGAAGGCACGCACCGGTGTTGCCAGCACTGGGCATGTGTAGACGGACGAAAACGAAGTTGACGAAGCGCCGACCAGGCTTGCCAGGCCCGGGGACACGTCATGGATGAAGGCACGCATCGGTGTTGTTAGCATCGGCACTACAAGAAATATGTCAACTAGTGACCTTCTGTCAGTGACCCTGGAAGAATTGGTCATAAATCTATGACCATTTCAGACCAATTGGTCAAAAGCTGTTCGGGGGGCTCCAAACCCTAAACTATAACGACCATTTTGGTCAGAAAGGTCGTAATTTTCTTACACGAAATGGTCATAAAGCAGCTAGCACTGGTCCGCTGCCTTATTTCTAGCTGATCACGACCAATATAGATGGTCATAACCTTGTAAATTGTGGTGGGTTGCTATGACTAGGTGCCACCTCATCAGTTTTGCCTATGTGTCATGTCCATGTGGCAATTTTTGCCCCAGGTTGTGAAGCAACCTATATTTCTGTCATTCCCAAAATTCCCAAAAAAAGCTCATAAATTCTTTGGGTCATATCTTTGTCAAATATGTAAAAAACCTTCCTTGCCTAGTTCAAAAATAATTCAACAATATTCATTTTCCTATTCTGTTCAGAACAACACTTTGTGAAGGACGTACCACTTTGGCATGTCCAAATAGTATCCATTTTCTACAGTGCTTTCCTATGCCCAAATAACCATCCTCCACCAAATGCCAGCTCAATCCATTCATTATTTTGAGCCCAGCTTCAACATTCGTATTTATGTCCAGTTTGGTACTTTGCAAAGCAAGTACCACCTAGGCTCCTCCTTTTGAGCTAAAAATTTGTGAAGACGGTCTTCTTAGTAACTGATCATCCTCAGCCAAACCTCACGCCCATTAGCCATGTACATTTCATGTACCGCTAATCAAACAGTTGGTTGCTAATTCATGTTTGAGCATCGATCGGTCTCCTCGTGAGAATCTTATGTTGTAAATTTCTTCCAAGCACCTACCTAGGGAGCGCCCAAACCACTCGACATGCCTAGGCCACCCAGAACACATGGCAATGCCACGGTCACGTGGTGACCATGCGGTGGGCATGCGAGTTTACGCGCTCTAGAGTTGGGGCCCTCGGCCACCGCCCAAACCTCGACGTATCGCCACAAACCATGTATTTGTTATTAAATAGGTACTTATGTAACTAGAAATGATTTTTGGAAAAAATAAATAGCAAACTATGAGGCAGCTGCAGTTCAAATTTGACCCGCTTCCAACTGAATCGGCGAAAATTTGTCTTTTTCATGAGAGGTGGATCAAAACTTTTTACACCCAACCATTTTGTCAATTGTGCATTAAATATGTCCTAGTATTTTAGAAAATTGATTTGGTCCATTTTTGCAACAATTATTTGGGAGGTCCTTCACAAAAAAAACCTCCTTTTGGGCACTCGGAAAATGGAAAATGGTTTTTTCGTCCAAAGAAAATGAAAACTTCCTTAGGCAACATTGTTTGCCATTCCAATATGCACCCTTGTGCACAATATGAGATCATTTGAAAAAACTATGCCATGAATGTGACCATAAGATTGATCATTTGGCTTGAAAGCCATTGATCTCCACACGTGATAGCTCGTTTATGAGAACATTTTTTTAAAATAATTGCCGTATTACAAGTTTGTTATTTTTTCTGGGAACTTGGCCACATATAATGACACAATGTGAAGGTTTCCCAATTATTTGATTTTTTATGCCCGTTTCAAAATGCGGTCAAAACAGCGGGAATGGTCGTTCCTAGCTAGTGGTTGAATCTTGGATTTTTTGGTGTTTCTCTGATTAAATGGATACTTATGTACCTAGAAATGATTTTTGGAAAAAATAAATAGCAAACTACAAGGCAGCTACAGTTCAAATTTGACTCGCTTCCAACTGAATTTGCTGAAATTTGTCTTTTTCACGAGAGGTGGATCAAAACTTTTTACACCCAACCATTCGGTCAATTGTGCATTAAATATGGCCTAGTATTTTAGAAAAATGATTTGGTCCAATTTTGCAACAATTATTTGGGAGGTCCTTTACAAAAAAAACCTCCTTTTGGGCACTTGAAAAATGGAAAATGGTTTTTTCATCCAAAGAAAATGAAAACTTCCTTAGGCAACATTGTTTGCCATTCCAATATGCACCCTTGTGCACAATATGAGATCATTTAAACAAACTATGCCATGAATGTGGCCATAAGATTGATCATTTGGCTTGAAAGCCATTGATCTCCACACGTGATAGCTCGTTTCTGAGAACTTTTTTTTAAATAATTGCCGTATTACAAGTTTGTTATTTTTCCTGGGAACTTGGCCACATATAATGACACAATGCGTAGGTTTCCCAATTTTTTGATTTTTTTTGAATTTTTTATGCACGTTTCAAAATGCGGTCAAAACGACGGGAATGACCGTTCCTAGCTAGTGGTTGAATCTTGGAATTTTTTTTTGGTGTTTCTCTGATTAAGTAGATACTTATGTACCTAGAAATAATTTTTGAAAAAAATAAATAGCAAACTACAAGGCAGCTACAGTTCAAATTTGACCCGCTTCCAACTGAATCGACGGAAATTTGACTTTTTCATGAGAGGTGGATCAAAACTTTTTACACCCAAACATTTGGTCAATTGTGCATTAAATATGGCCTAGTATTTCATAAAAATGATTTGGTCCAATTTTGCAACGATTATTTGGGAGGTCCTTCACGAAAAAACCTCCTTTTGGGCACTCGAAAAATAGAAAATGGTTTTTTCGTCCAAAGAAAATGAAAACTTCCTTATGCAACATTGTTTACCATTCCAATATGCACCCTTGTGCACAATATGAGATCATTTGAACAAACTATGCCATGAATGTGGCCATAAGATTAATCATTTGGCTTGAAAGCCATTGATCTCCACACGTGATAGCTCATTTCTGAGAACATTTTTTAAAAATAATTGCCGTATTACAAGTTTGTTATTTTTCCTGGGAACTTGGCCACATATAATGACACAATGCGAGGGTTTCTTAATTTTTTTATTTTTTTTGAATTTTTTATGCCCGTTTCATAATGCGGTCAAAACGGGGGGAATGACCGTTCCTAGCTAGTCGTTGAATCTTGGAAAACTTTTTATGTTTCTATGATTAAATAGATACTTGTGTACCTAGAAATGATTTTTGAAAAAATAAAGAGCAAACAACGAGGTAGCTGCAGTTCAAACTTGACCCACTTCCAACTAAACCGATGGAAAATTTGTTTCTTTTCATGAGAGGTGGATCAAAGTTTTTGACACCAAACCATTTGATCAATTGTGCATTAAATATGGCCTAATATTTTAGAAAGTTGATTTGCTCCAATTTTACAACAAATATATGGTAGGTTCTTCACAAAAAAGCTCATTTTGGGCACTCAAAAAATGGAAAATGATTTTTTTGTGCAAAGAAAATGAAAGCTCCATTTGGCAACATTGTTTGCTATTCCAAGATGCATACTTATGAGAAATAGGAGATCATTTTTATAAACTATGCCATTGTTATGTTTTTTGAAAAATATTCAGAGATTTGAGTTCAATATTTTGAGATACAAGCGTGAGCAGCCGACCAATGAGACGCAAGGAACCGCCTTCACGCGGATCACCAAATTGGAGCAATCTGAGCCATACATTGCGCGTCCATCCAACAGCGGAGCTTCTCCCGAGAAACAGAAACCCTAACCTACCCACTCACCCTCCCCTCGATCCCCCAGATTCCATCGAGGCAACCCCGCCGCCACCCACACCCACCCACCATTGGCACCGTAGCCTCGTCTCCTCCCCTCGATCCACCCTCGCGCCGGCACCGCAGCCTCGTCTCCACGACCTCGTACCGTCCATGCTTGCTCTGCAGCACCTCCGACGACCGCGCTCGGAGCGCGACGGCGCCGCCGTTCCGAGCACTGACGGCGTCGGCCAGGCCCCCCAAACCCTTGTGGCGGCCACACATCCCTCCATCGTTCGCCGTTGCCGCCGCCACCACGCGACACCCGTGGGCATCTGATCCATGTCTCACCCCCACGCCTGCGCCCCCAAGCGTCGTCCTAGGGTTCTGTTCTGCGGCTGACCGGAGTCCAAGCCATGGCGCGGAAGATGCTCAAGGACGGGGAGACGCTCGTCGTCACTGACGGCGTGGGCGTGGAGAGCTACGACTGCGACCTGTTCGTCTGAGATCCACCGCCTTCGTCCATCGAGCACATGAGGTAAATCGCCTCCCCCACTTTGTCCTAGATCGCATCCACCGTGTGCTAGATCCCCCATTCTTGCTCTGTTTTGATTAGGCGCCACGGGGGAGCTTTGAAACAGAGTGGCTGCCAATTTCTGCAGGACCTTGGAACCATGGCGACCATGACCAGCGAACAAATGGGGCCATCGGGTTCAGCATCACCGACTGACCATCAGCCCTTGGCGCTTACTCAGGTCACCTCAATCTTCACCGCTCTCATGGCTAGCAGCTACTGTACTAGATAGATAGCTTAATGTTTTCTTCTGGAAAAAGAATACAACACTCAATAGTATATTCTGGATAGACAAATACTATGCCCTCGTACACTCTAGGTCAACTATAGTTCAGATGATATCTTTTCATGTACAAAAGAATCATGGTGCATAGATAGATTCACCTTTACCTTGATATATGTTTGCTCTGTTCTGCCACTCACTGTTCGTCTAGTATGCCATCATTCTTTGTTCCAGTCCTGCACTGATATCACTATCTTGGGGTTCTAAACATTACAGGATGCTCCGATGATCACCAGAAATCCCTTCAGAGCCATACTTCATTTTTTGCTTGGTATGCTGCTGGTCTGAATCTACTTACATGCTTGACTGAATTTAACTTGGTGCTAAAACAAGCACTCGGTTGGGGCCTCCTGGGCGATGCCTACGACCGCTGCGGCGAGGTCTGTGCCTAGTACGCCACCTTCTACTTTGGTGAGCCCATCACACCCCATCCATAAATCACTACTCTACAACTCTGCTGATAGTAGCTAAACATCTCAATACATTCAGTCCAAAATTGCAAAGAGCAATTTAGCGCAGGGTCAACTATTGCCACTACCTAAGCAGCAACTCTTTTGCTGCAGAATCCTCACGAGAGGATGACTATTTAGTCAGGCAACCAACCTGAAGCTACTGTAGATATATGAATATTTGGCTACTGCAAATGGAGTAGTCTAACCATGAAATGGTTGCTGCTGTAGTACTCCAACCAGCCTGAAGCTATATGAAGTCTAACCAACAACTGTAGTGCTCCAGCCTGAAGCTATTATGTAGGCCTGAAGCTATAAATTTTTGTTTCCTTGGCAAAAAATTCAGTTTACAAATTTTTGCAAATTCTGTATTTTGCAGTACTGTTTTGGTTGCAGTAGTTTTTCAGTAGCTTGTTAACTTGCTGATGCTTTCTTAATTATGTGTAGCTGCTCCACTGAAAGTTCTTTAGTGTATCTTGTGCTTAGTGTTAATTCTTTGCAGCTACTCCACTGAACTACAGTACTGAAGTACTGCTTGAACTACTGCAGTATTGTTTCCAATACAGCAGTATTGGAGTATTGCTTCCGATTACTGGAGTAGCAAGTGCATTAGTAGTGTACTGATCTTGTTTAGTAGTGTAGGAATTTAGTGTTCTTCTATTCTCTATTCTCTTCTCTTCTCCTCTTGTTCATTGTTCAGTAGTGTACATGATCATGATCAGCACTGAAACATTTCTTAACCGATTTACTCCCTATTGTCAGCATTGATGCTTTCTTCAAATTTATGAGAAATTAAGATGCATCATTAAATTAACTGATTTTTTTCTTAATTAAGATGCATCATTAAGCAGCAGGAGTACCCATTTGTACTGTACCTAAAAGAACTTTACATTTACATACACAACATGCAAATCACTTATGTTGACTACCCAAATCAATCCGAGACATGCACATATTTCTCTCTGGATTGTGCAAGTTAGACGAACTACTCTAATTTAAACAAGTTGGGATCCATCACTACAATAGGAGTATGTTTGCATTTCACCTAGCTTGTAATCAATAACCTAGTCCTTAAGTAAATGTTTGATTACATCATGAGCTTTCCTACAAATTAGTTAGGTAGTGGTTTCAGCTGCTGCATTGTTGCTTATATTTGATATACTACACAATGTGACTGGAGTTTATTGTGATTTGCAGAAGATAGAATCTGGACGCCCTTCCCTGGTCGATGACACCCTTCCCTGGTCGACGACACCCTTCCGTCGTGGGCTCTCAGTAGGACGGCGACCCACAAGATCCACACCCTTGTGGCCCTGTGACCCTCAAGCTCGACGGCTAGATCCCCTACGGCCAAGCCCTTCTGCTCGAGAGTCAAGTCCCAGTCCGACTTCTCTGCTTCCCAGCTGCTCCTTCAGTCCGGCTTCAGCAGCTCACTTCTCACCACGGTTCAGCACCTCTAGAAGTAAGCTATAGACTTTTCTCTTCTTTTCATTTATACTGGTTGATGTATATCCTAGTACATGAAATTGTGGGGGAGCTCAGATCATAGAATAGTGCATCAGTACCCAGTATATAGTCTCCACTTTTGTTTGTACATAGCTCACTACTCAGTTCTCCTCGGCTAGAACAAGCACAAGATTCATCAGCAGCACTGAACAAAATTCATCTTAAACTAGCACAGTAGTCAGTACATAGTATCTGCATTTTGTCTGTGCTGTTAAATTCTGTTTATAAATTCAGTTTATAGTGCTAAACTTGCACAGTACAGTCTCTGCCTTTTGTTTATACCATTAGATTTTGTTTATAAATCCAGTTTGTACTGATAAACTTGCACAGGCTCTGCCTTTTACTTATACTGTTAATTTTTATAAATCCAGTTTATAGTGCTTACCTCTTTGTCACATTGGGTTTGGCAGCAGTTGCTAATCTCTAGCATTTACCTCTTGTTGCAGACCAGGAAATGAAAGATCGCTCGACAAACGGCCGCTTCCAGTCAGTTGGATCTGATCTTATACCCGCACACGAGAGCTACCGGAGCAGCAGCAGATTAACAAGGACCCAAGCTGGACTCCCAAGTTCTTCGGTGAGCTGGCTCCATCTCCTACCCCTAGCTCCCTCTTTTCTGCTCCTATAGCATGCTTTGTTGGACTCATGCTCTGCTCCTACACAAGCTGGACTCATGCTTTGTTATACACTAGCAGCAGTACCTCATGTACATGTAATTGGACTCCCAGGGTGTTGTTCCTGTAAATTCTTCCATGTCTTGCTCTTTTGCTGGTGCTACTACACATGTCAGATTGTTAGTTGTACTTGTTTCCATCTCAAATTACTTGTCTTCTTGAACATATGCCTGATGCTTGGTGCATGTAGGATGTGCTCTGTGTGGACATCTATGCATTTGTTAAGATTTTTGTAGCACATGCTATGGCCTCAAAGATTGTTTATTTTATTTTCGTTCATACATGAGCATCGTTTTTTATTGCCGTCAAGGGGTGAATTGATTTGATCGTTAATATGTGGCTGGATGTGATGTTTTGCAGGCTCAAGGCGCTAAGGTGTTGGAGACATGCATGTACTTGTTGAGCGTTTTATCTGTAGAGTGCTATATTGTGATTGGTGTAATATTGTATGGTTATATTGTGATTGGTGGAATATAATAAACTTGATTGGTATATTGGTGATTTGGCTGTTATTTGAATATATCTAAAATGTGTTCTCTGATTGGTATATCATCGAGTTACAAGTTGTGAAAAATTAAAACCTGATGTTTGGGATCTAGTGCCTTGAAGAATCTGACAATGTGCATCCAGTTGACTACAATAATCTGAAAATTGAATGTAACAAAAAAAAGAAAACCCAAAAATAAAAAATATATGGAATGTGAAAAGGCTGCACCTCAGAAAGAAAAAAAGGCCGAACCAATGGCCCAAGCCCATGTAGCTAGTAAAAAATAACAGGAAAAAATACATTAAAAAGGCCGAATTGTTGGGCTCGGCCCATGTAAAACGCCGAATCGGACTGGGCTGATTCTTGTGCCACATCAGCTTGCCAAGCTGGATGCCTACGTGGCCTAAGGAGGTTGCTAGTGACCAAAAATTTGGTCGAAGAACCAACGACCTTTTACATATCACGGAGAAGGTCACTAATTTCAGTTTACGACCGCCAGCTTTTGACCTTCTGTTTTTCGTCACAAAAAGTCGTAAATGAAAAACTATGACCTTTTAGCGGCCAATAGTGAGGGTCACAAGTTGACATATTTCTTGTAGAGTGGGCATGCGTAGACGAGGGACCTGCACGAGCTGTATGCCATGTCGGAGAAGTCGGAGGGGCCAGCAGAGAAGAACTCGACGACGATTGTAGCGTCCATCGGCGCGGGGCCGATGTCACCAACGGTGGTCGAAGTAGACAAAGTGGTCGGGGTAGATGACGGCGACGCTGGCGACGGGCTGATGCTTGGACGAAGACGAAGGGGGTGGACGGGCGGCGGCGGCGACGAGGTTAGGAGTTAGGCGGTGGTGCTCTAAGTAGGCGAAGAACCCGGACAGCATGACGAAGATTGGCGTGGACGGTGGCGTTCCCGCGCCAAGGAAGACGGTGCGGCGCATACCACGGGAGGTCGACGCACTGTGACGGCGGAACGGACCGCGGGCCGCGGTGCTACGGCCCGAGGAGGCGACGCAGCGGCGGCAGTCGGGTCGCGGCGATGGCGGAAAGACCTCTGGGCGGCGGCGGGGACCGCTGGCCGTGACGCTACGGCCCGAAGGGGCGACACAATGGCGGTTTGCGAGTCGGTGCAACCGCGGGGACGGCCTCGGGGCGACAGCGGGGACCGCGTATGGCGACACTACGGCCCGAAGGGGCGACGCAGCAGCGACGCACAAAGTCGATGCAGCCGCGAGGAGAACCACGGGGCAACGGCGGCAGCCCGATGCTCGATCGGTGGAGAGACGCGCTGAATTCGGGGACGATCTTCACGGGACCTGCGGAGGCGCGCATAACCGACGGGCCAGGTCGGTTGCGCAGCGGAGATGAGGCGGATCGTGGCGGCGAGCGGGTGATCAAGTCGATCGTGCACAAGGTAGGAGATGGCGTGGGACGTCGTGCGAACGAGCTTGTCAGCACCGGCACCCGGGCTGCCAAAGCGACATCGGCGCCCGGACAGCGAGGCTCGAGCGACCAACGGAGCAGCGGCCTCCGAGTTGAGGCAGCCGACGAGCCTGACGCAGTCTTCCCGACGCAGCCGAGGACGAGGTCGGCGAGGTAGACCGCCGGGCCGCCGTGCAGACGCGACGGAAGCGGGTGATGTGGATCGATGGGCGGGCCGGCGTGTGAGCGACGGCTATGATTGGCCGTCGCATAGCTCGAGGCCGCCGGGTCGGGGCGATGCAGGTGTCCCGGTCGGAGTAGGGCGGTGACGTCCGGCGCAGGGCTACGGGCGGACCGACGGCTGGCCCAGACGGGCCGTCTCGGCGTGCATGGCCGCCGGGTCGAAGGAGAGGCCGGCTGGTCGCGCCGGGGTCGGAGTAGAGACGCTCGGAGTCAACGGCGGCGGTGGACGACGCAAACCGATCAAGAATAGATCGGAAAACAAAAAGAAACCACGTGATCAAGATAACCGGCGGGAGAGAAACCCCGAAGCAATACTCGGAGAAAAGACTCTCTAGGGCAGCCGGCCAACATGACCGCGGACGAAATAGTTCATTGTATTGCTTGAGCCTCGTGGACATATATATAGGAATACAATCATCTACTTGAAGTACAAGACAAGACAGAACAAATCCTAGTCTATCTCGTCTTTCTTAATAAACATTATACTCAACACAAACTAAGATCTAAGATTAATATTAAATACTGCAAAAACTGAATACATAATGGAGAACAACCATCAATTAACCACACATCGAGGCATCACCTGTTGGCCACCCCTTCCCGGAGAATGGAGTTTGCCGCCTGCACAGCCTTGCCCAAGTTTTCACCAATGTCCTCTAGTGCGAGACAGGAGGCATTCACCACGACCATGGGGACCAACCTAGTAGGATGCACAAGTGCAGTTCAGAGGAGAACTTGCTCGGCAACCAGGCGAGGCCCAACCGTGGTGGCATGAAACAACAACAAGTGGATCTAAATCTTTCCTCGATCTGGTGCAATAAGAAGGCAAGAAGAGCGCCGGGGAAGAAGGAGATGCCCCCATCCTACAGCCCTCGGTCCTGCACCACGATGGCATCGTATGGTACTGGCCAGCCAAGGCACGTGATATCCATCTCTCCTTTTTTGTTTGTTCTTGGTGGAGTGCAGGTGAGTGATGGGGAGGACAAACTATAGATGAGATCCATCTCCCTTCTTCGTCTATCTTTGGCTGCCAAGCTTTTAGAGTGGATCGCCGATTGAGAGGAGCTCGCAGGAGGAGATTAAAAGTTGAGGAAACTACCGGAGAACTAAAGAGCCGAAATAAACTGGTGTGGAGGGGAAGGGGAGAGAACATCCGTTACAGATTAGGAGAGGAGTCCAAGCAAAAAAGTTCGGGAGAGGAGTAGTCCGACCTATGCGCTGGTAACTGAACGGAAGACTTGGGCATATTGTTTCATGTTTTTTCTTTGATGAGGTGGCAGATTTGCTTAGGTGGATGGTTGCATGTTGATTGGTGATGTGGATAGGTTGCATGTCAAGAGAATTAGCCTGCTAATTCTCTTGACATGCAACTTGTTTATGTGATCAAGCAAAATCCTCCTCTGGATGGAGTGGATACCCTGATTTGGGGCTTAGAATCCAATGGGACTTTCTCGGTTAAATCCTTTTATAAACAAATCAATTTTAGTGGGATAGTTCCTGCTATTAGTGATAAAATGTGGAAAATTTTATGTCCGCAGAGCATCCATATTTTCCTATGGTTATGTGTTCACAATAAGATACTTACTAGAGATAACCTTGCGAAAAGGAGGGGAGTTGAAGACCCTTCCTGTTTATTTTGCTCTGACTTTGAAACTGTTCAACACCTGTTGTTTGGCTGTGTGGTGGCCCAACAAGTTTGGGAATTTGTTGCAGAAGCTTTTGATATCGACAGAATATCTTGTTTTGGAAGTATTGTGTCCTTCTGGCATATGCATAAGGAAAATGCTGTTTTGAATATGGTGACAACTGCTGCCTTGTGGAGCCTGTGGAGACTAAGAAATGAGTTTTGCTTTCAGGGGTGCAAATGGAGAAGTGTGAAATGCATTCTTGCAAAACTAAGCTGCTTTTTACACCAATGGAAAGTTCTCTGCGACGATGGGCAGGCAACTCTACTGCTACGATGCATCCTTCTGCTGGACAAACGGCGTGGGGAACTCCTCCGGATCGCATGGAGATGATGCTGGGAGAGACCAACTGAAAAACTGGGCGCTGGAGATGATGGATCATTCCTGAAGATCTGCCTTTTTCGTTCTCCTTCGTTTCTCATTTCTGCTGGTGCTCTGTAATAAGTAAAAGTCTTCATTTATGCTCCTAGCCTTAAAGTTGCTATGTTGGCTGTAGGCTTTTGTCGTTGATTTAGCTGCTCTGTAGTAGTCGAATGCTATTATGTAAAACTGGTGTCTGGTGTTGTCTGCTTCATTCTATAAAAATGGGGCAGGGGGGGCAACCCCCTTTCTTTCAAAAAAACTATTTAGGTATTATAGATTTATTACAGACGATATAAACTCAATTCATAATAGATAAGTTTGGGTTGATTTAATATGATCGTTCTTCCAACGTCATAATCTCATTGTTGTTTTAGGACTATCGTTTACACTTAATGATATCCTAAGATCCGAAAAACGTGATCACCAACAACACTTGAGCTAGTCATAGAGGCAAAACTATGAACCTTTTATGCTACCATTTATCATTCCACACGTACATATGTATTTTCCACTGAATCGCGTATTCAAGATCATAGCATATGTAGAATAGAATATAAACACTTTAATTATGAAATCAAAATATAATAATAGAATATTATTACCTCTAGGGCATATGTCCAACAGAGAGCTGTGTTTTTTCTCCTGGAGCAGCAACCCCTTAGGACAGCGGATCTAATGATCAGACACACATAAATCGGAAAAAATAAACAGCCAGAAATGCTAAGCACGTGAGAGGACTGGGATTCGGTGCAGTTTTACTGTCCTATGTGTGGGTGAAAATGAGGTGTTTTTGTTGATAACCTAATAAATTTAGGTATAGTATACATCTCGCACGAGGACAATTAGGGATCTCAAGCCTCCCGTCGGGGCCACCCAGATCGGCTTCGTCTTCTATGGCCTTAAGGCCATGAAGGTGCGGTGGATCTCAGCCTTTGCCAAAAGGAGGGCTCCGACTCTGTTTTTTGATGTGTTTATTATGTTCGTTTAGTGTTTGTGTCCTGCTCAGAAAGACGAGACAGCGGCGGCTCCCTGAAGTTGGAATAAAGTTCTCTGTGCCTAGCCCCTATTCTGGTGGTGCGTCTAGCGCTATCGAAGAGCGTGCAGAGGTATGTCTCCGGCGGATCTCGCGTGATTCGGTCGGCGTTTGTCTTCGGTGGATCCACTTGGATCCGGTCTTTGTTCATCTGTGTTCGTGTGCCTTCAGATTGGATCCTTCCAATCTACGCTTCTCTTCATTGACGGCAGTTGTGTTCTGGTGCGCTAGTCCTATTGGGCACTAGCACGACGACTTTCTGACGGTCCACTACAACAAGGTTTGTTCGGCTCCGATGAGAGAGGGGCAATGACAGCAGCGCGTCTTCGGCTCGCTCTAGTGATTGTAGCCGTCATTAGGTGGTCTACAGAACTGAATGTAATTTTTTACTTTTAGTGTTCTTTGTGCTGCTTTGATACATAATGAATAGATCGGAA
The DNA here is from genome assembly GCF_018294505.1 of Triticum aestivum. NCBI lineage: Eukaryota > Viridiplantae > Streptophyta > Magnoliopsida > Poales > Poaceae > Triticum > Triticum aestivum. Next base: position 331,446,440 of record NC_057797.1, read on the forward strand.
GTTTTTTTCCATAAAGTTAACATAAACTTAGGTATAGTAGTAACCTTTTTTATAATGTAGGTGATTTGTTTTTTAACCGTGTGTGATTTATTCTGGAAGCACGGAAGCGCTGAAGATGCTGCTCACCCGCATCCCCACGGACGTCGGCTTCCTCATGGTCCAGAAGCGTCCCCACGCTACTAGAAGCCGAATCAAAGGATTAGCCCGCCCGAACCAGGCCGTAGATATATGGCGACTAATAGGCGTTGGTGCGCTGGCCTAACTTTCGGCCGGTCAGCGCCTGAGCGTCCGATCTGGATGTCTACAGCTGTTGATTTCTTCTTCCTCCCAAAAATGATTCCGATTTGCACGCGCACAACACGCCCACACACCTAGTGCACATCATGGTAGCCGCCCCTCCCCCCCGGCGTTCTCCATGGCCGCCGTCGTCACCGTCAAACGTAGCTCGTTGCCCCTCGCCGTCCCCGTCGTCGCACGACCTCCTAATCTCGCAGTCGTTTCCAGCGACACCCACTGCCAGATGCAACTCCACCGAAGCCTAATGCAGCTTGCCGCCAAGCCGGTTCCAGCAACCAATCGAAGCATGGCGGCGCCCACCGCCTGGCTCGCCGCCACCGTCGATTTTGCAACACTGTTTTCCAGCCAAAAAAATTCTGAGCAACCAGAGAAACCAAAAAAGCCAGTTGAAGCAAAAAATTAGATGGTTCCAGCAAACAAAACTGCCGGTTCCAGCAAATACCATAGATTGTCGTCGTGGAGTCGTAGCAAAATTTCTGGCCGGTCGTAGCAAAAACAAAAGCCGGTTCCAGCTTCCGGCAATTATGGTTGCAACACCTGCCATGGATAGTTACTGCTAGTTCCAGCATCTCCTTCTACTGGTTCCAGCACCGTTGCATCCCCCTGTTGTCGTTGTAGCTCACAAGCGCTGTGATTGCAGCTCTTTTGCTTGCTGGTTGTACCTCTGCCAGTGGATAGTTCCAGCTTTTTCTTTGCCCGATTGCAGCTATGGCGCCCGGTTGTAGCTTTCTGATGGTTGATTCCAGCATCGCCGGCGGCGGGTTGCAACACCTCGCGGTGCCGGTTTCAGCTCCGGGTCAGGCGGTAGGCAGCGCATCACCGGTGTCCGGAATGGAGTGGAGCTCGTCGGGCTAGGAAGAAGAGTGAGAGAGGTTGGGATGTGGGATGTGGAGGTCGTCGGGCTAGAGGAGGTCACCGGCGTTGTCGGACTCCATGGTAGCGGTGCGCTTCAGCGATTGGAAGAAGGGGACCAGGAAGAGTGAGTGGATAAGATCCTCTGAGGGGGTGAAGAGATAAGGAGAGGAGGGGAGGCGCGGTGCATGGTCCCAGCTCCACGTATCAAGTCCGAGACGTACGATTTGTTGTGATTGAACGCACATGGCGCGACCAGCCCAATGCTCGGCTGGCGCGTCGCACAAAAACGTTTCCCTAAATATATAGGTATAGTACTAGGAAAGTTGCCCGTGCGTTGCAACGAGATACACCCAAAAAAAATAATGAAATGATTATGTATGTTTTTAATTCCTCACCATGTCCTGGTTGATACCCATCCTGCTCTGCATCATGACGTTTCATGCGCCATTGCCATTGTCAGTTTAGCTTATTCGCAAGTACAGCAACATGCTTCCCAAATTCGTGTCATCCTTAATCAAATTATTGCATGTGCAGGCAGCCTGCCGGATGGAACACAACCGTACTGAGTGCAAATTGATTACATCAGAGACAAAGGTCGTATTGTCTTTCTACCCAAAAATGTACTACTTTGAATCCAGAAAAACAATAGCATATAATCAATACTGATACATTGTGATTACCAGTTAACATCCAGCAACCTCTGTTTCCATACCTATATATCAAGCCCTGCAAAAAGAACAACCAGTCATAATACAAGATGTAGGTATTTCAAGAAATAAATGTCACATTTGCAGCTCCAAATGCTTCTTATCGTTGGGCTCGAATCTCTGACAATTTGATAACCCTTATATAATCTAATTTCAGATCAAATGAGTACATTGGTCAAACCTTGATGTTGTGTAATCAGAACCTTATGCCCATAGCAGATAGCCAGTCGCAGGTTAAGAGAAGTGGTATGATGTAGTCATCCAGTGCACCGGCGCAAGGAGGATGCTCTTTGCCTCCAGATGGGAATTACTGCTCGCTCCAAATAAACATTTTTTTACTGGTACCAAAACAGAAACATGGTGTATGCATGTATGCAATCTGAAGAACACAATCCAAAGAAAAGTATGTTTTATTTCAGAATCAAATACATTAGCTACATGTACACACTGTACACATTAGGTTTCAGTGACTACATAGCTCGCACTAAAAATCCTTAATGCGTAAAAATATGACCAGAATCCATATCCACATAAAACAACAAAGAAACCATTCTGATGCATTAAGTCAAAATTTTCTAAGGGGCAACAATCTAAACTCAGAAAAGTAACATAGATTGATCATGCTGGACAAACTGTTGGTCCGAATTAACCAATGAGCAAGGACGTAGACAATAGAAAGGGGACTATGAGCCTAAGGCATCTCGATATAGAAAATCTCTTACTTGCCAGAGCTCATGGTCATTTTCTCTATTTTAAGCTTCAGGTCACCTTCTGACTGGCAAATTGTAGATGGCGGGGTTGCATAAGACATTAGCTCGTCAACAATGAAGCAACTTCAGAAGGTGACATCTGAAAACATTAGTGGTGATGCTGAAAATAGGTTCAGTCAGAGTATCATGGACAGATTATCGTTCCCTGGGCAACTGAACTCCTAGCATAGCCTATTTACATTGCGGCACATTTATCTCTCAACAAATCAAAAAATTGCTATATCTGTTACATCGTGGAAGGAAACATGAGGGACCGAGGGAGGTGACAAGGCCATTGGGACAGTTGGTCCAGGGCCATCGACTGGTGCAGAGAGGTAGTGTAAGTCCCATACCTCGAGGACGAAGACCTGGAGTAACGTGCTTGTGGAGCTCGAGCTGAGAGCAGCATAAGGCCTAGTTGGTACTCCCTTCGTTTCTAAATATAAGACTTTTAGAGATTTCAATAGAGGCTACATACGGATGTATTTAGACATATATTTAAGAACCGAGGGGGTACTGGCTAGGAAGGGGAAGCAAGCCAAATTCAGGATTGCCGAGACTGCGAACAGAGAAATTACGTGGTGGAATTGGAAGGAGAGGGGAGGGAGGAGAAGTAGTGTACCAGAGGTTGTGGATGGAGGAGGGCGCAGGAAAGGATGAAATCGAAGATGCGGGATGACCTTCAGCCAGTTCCAGCAGTTGCAGGGCATGCGAGCTCCCTGTGGTAGGAGTCCATGTCTTCCGCGCCGGCGATGAGTTATCAGACGTGGGCAAGGTGGGCGTTTGCGTGCCAAACCAACCAGCGCAACCGCCCAAGGAGAGGTGCTCCATGCGCACAAGACCAGCGCTCTCGCACCGTCGCGCCCCTGCCGCACCCTTCCTTCTTCCCACGTCCTTCTTTTCCCTACCTCTTCTCCTCCAGCCCGTGCGTTGCAACGGGCTATACATATTATATTGGTTTAACAATCATGCATTCAACATATACTCAACACTAATATGTCCAACATATACAATTAGGATCATCATGCACAATTGCACATGACAGATTGGAAAAACATCCCAAAGTGATGGTCCCATGATGAGGACATCAATACAATTGTTACACCCACAGCCCCTGCTGCTATAAATACTGGACCAATTACTAGAGCTCGCGCACGCCAACTAAATTACCAGGTACTTTCGTTTCTTGGTAATGATTCTAATGTTCATGAGAATATGATGCTGCCTAAATTGGATACATTTGTTTTGCTTACAAATGAAGGGCCTAGCTTGGAGAAGGATGAACATTGGATTAAGAACAAGCATGGAGATGATGGCATGCGCAAGGGGATAAAGAACGGAGTTACAAGTGATGATTTCAGGACTTTGAAGCCACCATAATGGGTGCATGAAGCCTTTGATGAAAACATCAATACAATTGTTACACCCACAGCCCCTGCTGCTATAAATACTGGACCAATTACTAGAGCTCGTGCACGCCAACTAAATTACCAGGTACTTTCGTTTCTTGGTAATGATTCTAATGTTCATGAGAATATGATGCTGCCTAAATTGGATACATTTGTTTTGCTTACAAATGAAGGGCCTAGCTTGGAGAAGGATGAACATTGGATTAAGAACATGCATGGAGATGATGGCATGCGCAAGGGGAACAAGAACGGAGTTACAAGTGATGATTTCAGGACTTTGAAGCCACCATAATGGGTGCATGAAGCCTTGGACGAAATATACAAGATGCCACTTCATAAATTTCGTCCCGAGGCTATTATAGGTGCTGCGTCACCTTATTATTGGGCCAGGCCCATGTAATTTCGAAATACATAAGTATAGGCTATTTTTAGAGTCCGTATGTGTGGGGAAACAAGAGATAGGGTTGATTTCGGACCCCTCCACCAAGGGTCACGAAATTCCCCCCTCTTCCTCCATATATACAGCCCTTAGGGCATCGTTTAGACTTTGGGTTTTGTTTAGATTAAAAGTTCGCCATAGCTGCAACTTCGCGTACTTCGTTTGTGTTCAACGACCAGACAAAGGCGTCACAGAACCCCACCTTGATCAATAAAGCTTTCATCTTATATTCGCAATATCCAGATTGGAATCTCAGTTTCTTGCTTGTTCTTCGTTTGCTCGCAGGAAACAGACCCTCGTGGTCAGGTTGATCGTGCTCCGGTGTGGTCAATAACCTCTCGGAGTTGGTTTAGCGATTGCTAAGGCGTGACGTCCTCGCACGTTCGTAGTCGGATCGTCAAAGTCGACTGCCACCAAAGCGATATCCATCATCTCATCGAAAGACGGGACACCTTTGCCTCTATCAAGTGGTATCAGATTTCCAGGTTGCTCGGTGAGATTTTACAGTTTTTCGTAGTTTAGATCGAGTCTGTTCTTCATACCTACAGTCCACGAAAAAGCCACAAAAAAAATTTAGGGTTAGTTCATCATATCCGAACCAATCTGAGCCTTTGCATAATCTTTTTAGGGTTTTGCTTTGTTGAATTTGCGGTTGCATCGTCGTGTCTAGTTGCTGGTCTTAGAGTCTAGTCTTTTAGAGTTTCGAGTTCTGGTCATAAGTTGTCACGCCGCCGCCGCACCATCATCATCGCCCCTGCCATCTACCACCGCCGCTTATCCACCACCGCTTCGAATCCGTATCCATATACCACCACCGCTGTCATATACCACCACCGCTGCCATCTACTACCATATATCCACCACCAATCCGAGTTCTTGTCATATTAGGTTTGTTTTCGAGATCCATCTAGATTCCGATTCGTGTTTCCTTGCTGGAGTCTGGAAACCACCCTCCGTTTAGGCCCAAAATTTTTCGAAAACGCACTTGTCGAAAAAATTTCTGGCTATCCTATTTTTAGGTGTTTCTAAGCGTATTGAGACAGTCGCCGTTGTAGAAAGTTTTTTTTGACCCGTTTCCAGTTTTTGGGTCCGGGCAGTCAAAAAAAAAATTTGTCAACAAAAATTTCGTGCCCATCCTGTCAGTTTGACCTGGGAAGAGTTTTGAGACACTCGCCATTATAGTGATTTTTCGCAAAAAAAAAACAAAAAAAGCAGCGCAAAAAAAACAGCGCAAAAAAAAAGAGTGAAATAAAAAAAATCCAGAGTGTGCTTTTCCCTTGTTTCCTTGTTTACGTGCCGCGCCGTGATTTTGTTGGTGTTCTGGGTTCGCGTCTCTAGCACAGTCTAGCCTAGGACCAGCACAGTACCGTCGTTGAGCATTTATTCAACTTTGCATCTCTGAATTGATTATTGCTGACCCTTTTTGCTACCATATTATAAGCCTTCCCAGCTCCACATACATCTACGTCGTGCGTTTGACTCTCCCTCGTAATCGCTCTATCCAAGCTTTGAGAGTTTTTGACTACAACGGTTGCCGATCACCGCCTGCTGCTGGGTAAGAACTGGTAAGAATTTGAGATTTGCTTGACGGATTTGTGACGCCCACCACCACCTCTTGTTAGTAGTCTGTAGGATCATATTCTTGTGTGTTTCTATTGCTGCTAACCATGCCAGGATCACAAGCCGACGAGACTGACTGGGAGAACTTGACGAACAAGGAGCTTCATGATACGTTTCAGCAAATGATGAGTGTACAGGTGCAAGATGTGATAAACAGATTTGAAGAGGCCATGGAGAAGATAGATGGCATGGAGAAGACGTTTGAAACAAAGCTCGATAACAAGTTTGCTGAATTGCTTTCGCGTTTTCCACCACCACCACCGGCTGCTCCTGCTGCACCTCTGCAACAACAGCAACAACACCGACTACCTCCCCGTCGGGAAACAGCCCTCCGCCGAGCGAGCCGTGTCCCTCTTCAGTCGGGCCAAACTGCTGGTGCTGCTGTTGATACTTCTGTGGCTCCTGCTGCTGATGCGGAGGAGGATGATTATGTGGGAGATTACGAGGATGAGGTTGCTCAAAATCAGAACTACGTGCAACCACCCGCACCACAACCACCAGGTCGTCCACATGCAATTAATCACAATGGTAGGGCTTTCCCTCAGGTACGAGATCATGACCATCTTCCTAAACTGAAATTGAATATTCCACCTTTTCGAGGGTAGATATGTTCCTGATATATATCTTACTTGGGAGTTAGAAACTGAACAACGATTTACATGTTTACAATATCCCGAGGAGAGACGGGTTGCCACTGCTGTTTGTGCTTTCACTAGTTTTGCATGTGTATGGTGGTCTGAACATTGTAGATTATATCCTATTCCAACTACTTGGGCTGCTTTGAAAACTGCTATGCGTACTCGTTGGGTTCCACCATATTATCAACATGAATTGCTTCAGAGATTACAGCGCTTAAGACAAGGAAAAAATTCAGTAGAAGAATATTATCAGGAATTACAAACTGGCATGATTATATGTGGTATTGTTGAGGACAATGAAGCTATGCTTGCACGTTTTCTGGGTGGATTAAATAGAGAGATTCAGACCATTCTAGACTATAAGGAGTATACTAATATCACTCACTTATTCCATCTTGCTTGTAAAGCTGAACGTGAAGTGCAGGATCGACAAGCATTGGCGCGAACTAACTTTTCTGCAGGCCGACCTTCATCATGGACACCGCGTGCATCTTCTACTTCAACTGCACCAGCACCTCAATCACGTGCCTCCTCCAGTCGTGATACAAGAAAACAGGCACAACCACCATTATCTGCCAAGAGCGCACCTGCTGGGCCTGCACAGAGTTCTTCTTCTTCCATGGCATCAACAGGGCACACAAGTGATATTATTTCTCGTCGTTGTAAGGGAGGAGGTCATTATGCGCGAGAATGCAAATCTCCGCGTGTGATGATTGCTACCGCGGATGGTGGATATGAGTCCGCTAGTGACTATGATGAGGAGACTTTGGCTCTTATTACACGTGAAGAACATGGTGGAGATGATTCTGATCATGAGACGCAATACATGGCTCCTGAAGACGCTGACAGGTATGAATGTTTAGTTGCTCAACGTGTTTTGAGTGTGCAGGTCACACAAGTTGAGCAAAATCAGAGGCACAATTTGTTCCATACCAAGGGAGTTGTGAAAGAACGTTCTGTGCGCGTCATCATAGATGGAGGGAGCTGCAACAACTTGGCTAGCATGGAGATGGTGGAGAAGCTTTCTCTCAACACAAGACCACATCCACATCCTTACTACATCCAATGGTTCAACAACAGCGGCAAGGTTAAGGTAACACGTACTGTTCGTGTGCATTTTAGTATCTCTACATATGCTGATTATGTTGATTGTGATGTGGTACCTATGCAAGCATGTTCCTTATTACTTGGTAGACCATGGCAATTTGATAAAAATTCTGTACACCATGGTAGAAACAATCAATATACTCTTGTTCATAGGGATAAAAATATTACTTTGCTTCCTTTGACTCCTGATTCCATTTTGAAAGACGATATTAATAGAGCTAATAAAGCAAAATAGGAGACGAATAAGAGTGAAAATCAGATTGTGGCAAAAGAATTTGAGCAACAAATGAAGCCTAATAATAAACCATCTAGTGTTGCTTCTGAAATTAAATTGAAAAGTGCATGTTTATTTGCCACCAAATCTGATATTGATGAGCTAGATTTCAGCAAATCTGTTTGCTATGCTTTTGTGTGCAAAGAGGCATTATTTTCATTCGAGGACGTGCCTTCCTCTCCGCCTCCTGCTGTCACTAACATTTTGCAGGAGTTCGCTGACGTCTTTCCACAAGACGTGCCACCGGGATTACCGCCTATTCGAGGGATTGAGCATCAGATTGACTTAATTCCCGGTGCTTCACTGCCAAACCATGCACCATACCGTACCAATCCAGAGGAGACGAAGGAGATTATGCATCAAGTACAAGAGCTTCTCGACAAAGGTTATATACGCGAATCCCTTAGTCCTTGTGTTGTTCCTATTATTCTAGTGCCGAAAAAGGATGGTACATCACGTATGTGTGTTGATTGTAGAGGCATTAATAATATTACTATTCGTTATCGTCATCCTATTCCTAGGCTAGATGATATGCTTGATGAATTGAGTGGCTCTACAATATTCTCCAAAGTTGATTTGCGTAGTGGATACCATCAAATTCGTATGAAATTGGGAGATGAATGGAAAACAGCATTCAAAACTAAGTTTGGATTATATGAGTGGTTAGTCATGCCTTTTGGGTTAACTAATGCACCTAGTACTTTCATGAGATTAATGAACGAAGTTTTACGTGCTTTCATTGGACAATTTGTGGTAGTTTACTTTGATGACATATTGATTTATAGCAGATCTTTGAAAGAACATTTGGAACATTTACGTGTTGTTTTTATTGCTCTACGTGATGCATGTTTGTTTGGTAACCTTGGGAAGTGCACCTTTTGCACCGACCGAGTATCTTTTCTTGGCTATGTTGTTACTCCATAGGGAATTGAAGTTGATAAAGTCAAGATTGAAGCTATTGAGAGTTGGCCGCAACCCAAAACGGTCACATAAGTGAGGAGTTTTCTTGGCCTCGCTGGATTCTATAGGCGTTTTGTGAGAGATTTCAGCACCATTGCTGCACCTCTCAATGAGCTTACAAAGAAAGATGTGCCTTTTCTTTGGGGTACCGCACAGGAAGAAGCCTTCTCGGTATTGAAAGATAAGTTGACACATGCTCCTTTACTCCAACTTCCTGATTTTAATAAGACTTTTGAGCTTGAATGTGATGCCAGTGGAATTGGATTAGGCGGTGTGTTATTACAAGATGGCAAACCTGTTGCATACTTTTCTGAAAAATTGAGTGGGCCTAGTCTGAATTATTCTACTTATGATAAAGAATTATATGCTCTTGTTCGGACTTTAGAAACATGGCAACATGATATATGGCCCAAAGAATTTGTTATACATTCTGATCATGAATCTTTGAAACATATTAAAAGTCAAGCTAAACTGGATTGTAGACATGCTAAATGGGTTGAATTCATTGAGACTTTTCCTTATGTCATTAAACACAAGAAGGGAAAAGAAAATGTTATTGCTGATGCATTGTCTCGCCGCTATACTATGCTTTCACAACTTGACTTCAAAATATTTGGTTTGGAGACCATCAAAGATCAATATGTGCATGATGCTGATTTTAAAGATGTAATGCAGAATTGTAAAGAAGGAAGAATGTGGAACAAGTTCGTCGTTAACGATGGATTTGTGTTTCGTGCTAACAAGCTATGCATTCCAGCTAGCTCCGTTCGTCTTTTGTTGTTGCAGGAGGCGCATGGAGGAGGATTAATGGGACACTTTGGCGTGAAGAAGACGGAGGACGTACTTGCTACACATTTCTTTTGGCCAAAGATGAGACGGGATGTTGAGCGTTTTATTGCTCGCTGCACTACATGTCAAAAAGCTAAGTCACGACTCAATCCTCATGGTTTATATATGCCTTTGCCTGTACCTAGTGTTCCTTGGGAGGATATATCTATGGACTTTGTTTTAGGTTTACCTCAAACAAAGAAGGGGAGGGATAGCATATTTGTTGTCGTGGATAGATTCTCGAAAATGGCACATTTTATACCATGTCATAAAAGCGATGATGCTGTTAATGTTGCTGATTTGTTCTTTCGTGAAATTATTCGCTTGCATGGTGTGCCAAATACTATTGTTTCAGATCGTGATACTAAATTTCTTAGCCACTTTTGGAGATGTTTATGGGCTAAGTTGGGGACTAAACTGCTTTTTAGGACTACTTGTCACCCCCAAACTGATGGACAAACTGAAGTAGTCAATAGAACGTTGTCTACTATGCTTAGGGCTGTTTTGAAGAATAATAAGAAAATGTGGGAGGAATGCTTGCCTCATATTGAATTTGCTTATAATCGTTCATTGCATTCTACTACTAAGATGTGCCCTTTTGAAGTTGTGTATGGTTTCCTACCTCGTGCACCTATTGATTTGTTGCCTCTTCCATCTTCGGAGAAGGTTAATTTTGATGCTAAACAACGTGCTGAATTGATTTTAAAAATGCATGAGTTAACTAAGGAAAACATTGAGCGTATGAATGCTAAATATAAACTTGCTGGAGATAAGGGTAGAAAACATGTTGTGTTTGCACCTAGAGATCTTGTTTGGTTACATTTGCGTAAGGATAGATTTCCGGATTTGCGCAAATCAAAGTTAATGCCACGTGTTGATGGTCCCTTTAAGGTGTTAGAGAAAATAAATGATAATGCATATAAACTTGAGCTGCCTGCAGATTTTGGGGTTAGTCCCACTTTTAACATTGCAGATTTGAAGCCTTATTTGGGTGAGGAAGATGAACTTCCGTCGAGGACGACTTTATTTCAAGAAGGGGAGGATGATGAGGACATCAATACAATTGTTACACCCACAGCCCCTGCTGCTATAAATACTGGACCAATTACTAGAGCTCGTGCACGCCAACTAAATTACCAGGTACTTTCGTTTCTTGGTAATGATTCTAATGTTCATGAGAATATGATGCTGCCTAAATTGGATACATTTGTTTTGCTTACAAATGAAGGGCCTAGCTTGGAGAAGGATGAACATTGGATTAAGAACAAGCATGGAGATGATGGCATGCGCAAGGGGAACAAGAATGGAGTTACAAGTGATGATTTCAGGACTTTGAAGCCACCATAATGGGTGCATGAAGCCTTGGACGAAATATACAAGATGCCACTTCATAAATTTCGTCCCGAGGCTATTATAGGTGCTGCGTCACCTTATTATTGGACCAGGCCCATGTAATTTCGAAATACATAAGTATAGGCTATTTTTAGAGTCCGTATGTGTGGGGAAACAAGAGATAGGGTTGATTTCGGACCCCTCCACCAAGGGTCACGAAATTCCCCCCTCTTCATCCATATATACAGCCCTTAGGGCATCGTTTAGACTTTGGGTTTTGTTTAGATTAAAAGTTCGTCATAGCTGCAACTTCGCGTACTTCGTTTGTGTTCAACGACCAGACAAAGGCGTCACAGAAACCCACCTTGATCAATAAAGCTTTCATCTTATATTCGCAATATCCAGATTGCAATCTCAGTTTCTTGCTTGTTCTTCGTTTGCTCGCAGGAAACAAACCCTCGTGGTCAGGTTGATCGTGCTCCGGCGTGGTCAATTACCTCTCGGAGTGATGAGGACATCAATACCATTGTTACACCCACAGCCCCTACTGCTACATATACGGGACCAATTACTAGAGCTCGCGCACGCCAATTAAATTATCAGGTACTTTCACTTCTTGGTAATGATTCTAATGTTCATGAGAATATGATGCTGCCTAAATTGGATACATTTGTTTTGCTTACAAATGAAGGGCCTAGCTTGGAGAAGGATGAACATTGGAGCAAGAACAAGCATGGAGATGATGCCATGCGCAAGGGGAACAAGAATGGAGTTACAAGTGATGATTTCAGGACTTTGAAGCCACCAAATGGGTGCATGAAGCCTTGGACGAAATATACAAGATGCCACATCATAAATTTCGTCCCGAGGCTATTATAGGTGCTGCATCACCTTTTTATTGGGCCAGGCCCATGTAATTTCGAAATACATAAGTATAGGCTATTTTTCGAGTCCGTATGTGTGGGGAAACAAGAGATAGGGTTGATTTCGGACCCCTCCATCAAGGGCCACGAAATTCCCCCTCTCTTCCTCCATATATACAGCCCTTAGGGCACCGTTTAGACTTTGGGTTTTGTTTAGATTAAAAGTTCGCCATAGCTGCAACTTCGCGTACTTCCTTTGTGTTCAACAACCAGACAAAGGCGTCACAGAACCCCACCTTGATCAATAAAGCTTTCATCTTATATTCGCAATATCTAGATTGCAATCTCAGTTTCTTGCTTGTCCCACGAAAAAGCCAAAAAAAATTAGGGTTAGTTCATCCCATCCGAACCAATCTGGGCCTTGCATAATCTTTTCTGTATTTGCTTTGTTGAATTTGCGGTTGCATCGTCGTGTCCAGTTGCTGGTCTTAGCGTCTAGTCTTTTAGAGTTTCGAGTTCTGTTCACAGGTTGTCACGTCGCCGCTGCCATATATCACCACCGCATCATCATCGTCGCTGTTGCCATATACCACCACCACATATTCACCGCCAATCCGAATCCATATACGCCACCACATATCCGCCGCCATCACGCCAATCCGAGTTCACCTGCAACATATATCCGCCACTTGTCCGTGTTCCACCAGATTCATCTCCGCCACCAGTCCGAGTTCCACCAGATTCATCTCCGCCACCAGTCCTAGTCCGAGTCCAGTAATTGTTGCATTGTTCTCGATTTCCAGATCACGCGACACTCCTAGTCGTGACAGAGAAGGACTCCCCAACTTCCGAGCCATCCACAGAAGAAAAATAGTTCCAATTTCAAAAAAAAATACTAAGTCTGGAAAATTCTGGCTAGGCAGTTTTTAGACCATTTGTAGACTTTTTCGAAAAAAATTGTTGCAGAGCAAAAAAAAAGAGGAAAAAAAGTGCAAAAAAAAAGAAAGAGAAAAAAAAATTAGAGTGTGCTCCTCCCTTGTTTACGTGCCGCGCCGTGATTTTGTTGGTGTTCTAGGCTCGCGTCTCTAGCACAGTCTAGCCTAGGACCAGCACAATATCGTCGTTCAGCGTTTATTCAACTTTGCATCTCTGAATTGATTATTGCTGACCCTTTTTGCTACCATATTATAAGCCTTCCCAGCTCCACATACATCTACGTCGTGCGTTTGACTCTCCCTGGTAATCGCTCTATCCAAGCTTTGAGAGTTTTGACTACAACGGTTGCCGATCACCGCCTGTTGCTGGGTAAGAACTGGTAAGAATTTGAGTTTTGCTTGACGGATTTGTGACACCCACCACCACCACTTGTTCGTAGTCTGTAGGATCATATTCTTGTGTGTTTCTATTGCTGCTAACCATGCCAGGATCACAAGCCGACGAGATTGACTGGGAGAATTTATCAAACAAGGAGCTTCATGATAAGTTTTAGCAAATGATGACTGAACAGGTGCAAGATGTGCTGAACAATTTTGAAGAGGCCATGGAGAAGATCACTGGCCTTGAGAAGACGTTCGAAACAAAGCTCGATAACAAGTTTAATGAATTGCTCGCGCGTCTTCCACCACCACCACCCGCTGCACCTAACGCACCTCTCCAACAACAACAACAACGACTACCTCCATGTCGCGAAACGGACCTCCGCCGAGCAAGCCGTGTTCCTCTTGCGTTTGGCCAAACTGTTGGTGCTGCTGTTGATACTTCTGTGGCTCCTGCTGCTGATGCGGAGGAGGATGATTATGTGGGAGATTATGTGATGAGGACATCAATACAATTGTTACACCCACAGCCCCTGCTGCTATACATACAGGACCAATTACTAGAGCTCGCGCACGCCAACTAAATTACCAGGTACTTTCGTTTCTTGGTAATGATCCTAATGTTCATGAGAATATGATGCTGCCTAAATTGGATACATTTGTTTTGCTTACAAATGAAGGGCCTAGCTTGGAGAAGGATGAACATTGGATTAAGAACAAGCATGGAGATGATGGCATGCGCAAGGGGGACAAGAACGGAGTTACAAGTGATGATTTCAGGACTTTGAAGCCACCATAATGGGTGCATGAAGCCTTGGACGAAATATACAAGATGCCACTTCATAAATTTCGTCCCGAGGCTATTATAGGTGCTACATCACCTTATTATTGGGCCAGGCCCATGTAATTTCGAAATACATAAGTATAGGCTATTTTTAGAGTCCGTATGTGTGGGGAAACAAGAGATAGGGTTGATTTCGGACCCCTCCACCAAGGGTCACGAAATTCCCCCCTCTTCCTCCACATATACAGCCCTTAGGGTATCGTTTAGACTTTGTGTTTTGTTTAGATTAAAAGTTCGCCATAGCTGCAACTTCGCGTACTTCGTTTGTGTTCAACGACCAGACAAAGGCGTCACAGAACCCCACCTTGATCAATAAAGCTTTCATCTTATATTCGCAATATCCAGATTGCAATCTCAGTTTCTTGCTTGTTCTTCGTTTGCTCGCAGGAAACAGACCCTCGTGGTCAGGTTGATCGTGCTCCGGCGTGGTCAATAACCTCTCGGAGTTGGTTTAGCGATTGCTAAGGCGCGACGTCCTCGCACGTTCGTAGTCGGATCGTCAAAGTCGACTACCACCAAAGCGATATCCATCATCTCATCGAAAGACGGGACACCTTTGCCTCTATCATCCCACCTATACCAAAATAGAAACTAATTTAATCAAGTTTGTCCAGGCCCTCGCAATACTCCTCATGTGGGTCAAAAATTGAAGAAAATCTAGCAAGCAAAATCATTGAGTTTACATAATAAATCCAGTGCCAACAACTTGTGATGAGTACGGGCAGCTACGCCTCTGATGACCACAGCAGACGGCACCTTCGATGTTAACGAGCCAGGGACAGATGGAACAGGACACACCATCATGTTCTACTAATTCAATGTTGAATCTATTTATTTCTGTTTCTTTAAA
Source organism: Triticum aestivum (assembly GCF_018294505.1). Lineage (NCBI taxonomy): Eukaryota > Viridiplantae > Streptophyta > Magnoliopsida > Poales > Poaceae > Triticum > Triticum aestivum. Next base: position 331,461,528 of record NC_057797.1, read on the forward strand.
AAATGATTGTGCATATGTCAACCAGCTATGTAACCATATCGCCTTATTAGGACCAAATAGAGTTCAAGTTCGAACTACCAAGATACATGTTCCTAAGTTTACCTGAATTCAAAACATGTTCTAAGATTGGTATGATAGGTATGACCAATTATGCATGTTTTTAAGACAATACTATATGGTATATGCCACTATATTAGTTACCGGAAAAAGATTGCACCTTGGATTTGGTTTGCCAACTGCTGCTCTGAGATAGATGGCTACACCAGCAAGCGATATGATTGTTATGGAGCAGTTGAGGCAAAAATCAATGTACAACGGCTCCACGAAAATAAAAAGGGATTGGACCATTTGCATTGTGATTCATTTTGGTGAATTTTGCACCTAAGAGCTCCAAATCAAACAATATTGGAGATAGTCTTAGAATATGTGCGCCGATATTCTCTTGCTTACCTGAGACGAGGAAATGATACTTAATTCTTTTTCTTTTAGAAAACAAGGGAGGCTCTCCTCGGCTCCATTGCAAGACAATGGAACCTTACATAGTTCAGTCTTATACAAATTCTGGACCAGCAAGATGGATGATTGGATGCCCTAGATGATAGAGGCTAAGGTGTCCCGATGTTTCGATGAGATGGTGGCTATCGTTTTCTATGAGAGTCGACCTTGACGATCCGACTACGAACGTGCGAGACGTCGCGCCTTAGCAATCGCTAAACCAACTTCCGAGGGTTATTGACCACGCCGGAGCACGATCAACCTGACCACGAGGGTCTGTTTTCCTGCGAGCAAACGAAAAACAAGTAAGAAACTGAGATTGCAATCGGGATATTGCGAATATAAGATGAAAGCTTTATTGATCAAGGTGGGGTTCTGTGACGTCTTGGTCTGGTCGTTGGACACAAACGAAGTACGCGAAGTTGCAGCTATGGCGAACTTTTAATCTAAACAAAACCCAAAGTCTAAACGACGCCCTAAGGGCTGTATATATGGAGGAAGAGGGGGGAATTTCGTGGCCCTTGAGGGTGGGGTCCAAAACCAACCCTAACTCTTGTTTCCCCACACATACGGACTCTAAAAATAGCCTATACTTAAGTATTTCGAAATTACATGGGCCTGGCCCATTAATAAGGTGACGCAGCACCTAGAATAGCCTACGGACGAATATTATGAAGTGGCATCTTGTATATTTCGTCCAAGGCTTCATGCACTCCTTATGGCAGCTTCAAAGTCCTGAAATCATCACTTGTAACTCCGTTCTTGATCCCCTTGCGCATGCCATCAACTCCATGCGTGTTCTTGCTCCAATGTTCATCCTTCTCCAAGCTAGGCCCTTCATTTGTAAGCAAAACAAATGTATCCAATTTAGGCAGCATCATAATCTCATGAACATTAGAATCATTACCAAGAAACGAAAGTACCTGATAATTTAATTGGCGTGCGCGAGCTCTAGTAATTGGTCCAGTATATGTAACAGTAGGGGCTGTGGGTGTAACAATGGTATTGATGTCCTCATCACTAGATGGACATGAAGTGACTACTCCTAGGAAGAGCCCGGCTGCCCAAGACACTGCAGACACATTTCAATCTTCAGAACATCAATCTAAACTGTGTATAGAAGAACAAGATAAGCTGCACAATATGAGCAGCAGATAAAACCAGTAGCAAATGTAATTCAGTCATAATGCCAGAAGATTACCTGATGCCAATATAACACAAGATTACCTGATGCAAGGTAATTCAGTCGTAATGTCATTCAGTCTGACTATACAATCCTTTTGGTATCTAAAACTACATTAACTCAGATTAAATGAATCAGATTGCACTCACATAGTTCAAAAAGCATAAAGCATCCACCTACCACTCAATTCGCCTTCCCTCCATCGCAGTAGTGCAAGAACATTGTCCCATCCTTCTCCATACTTCCACCTCCATTGCCCGCTCTTGCTGTAGACAATCTTCCCCCATCCCCACGGAGGGCACCTCTCCTACGTTTGATGAGGACATCAATACCATTGTTACACCCACAGCCCCTACTGCTACATATACGGGACCAATTACTAGAGCTCGCGCACGCCAATTAAATTATCAGGTACTTTCGTTTCTTGGTAATGATTCTAATGTTCATGAGAATATGATGCTGCTTAAATTGGATACATTTGTTTTGCTTACAAATGAAGGGCCTAGCTTGGAGAAGGATGAACATTGGAGCAAGAACAAGCATGGAGATGATGCCATGCGCAAGGGGAACAAGAACGGAGTTACAAGTGATGATTTCAGGACTTTGAAGCCACCATAATGGGTGCATGAAGCCTTGGACGAAATATACAAGATGCCACTTCATAAATTTCGTCCCGAGGCTATTATAGGTGCTGCGTCACCTTTTTATTGGGCCAGGCCCATGTAATTTCGAAATACATAAGTATAGGCTATTTTTAGAGTCCGTATGTGTGGGGAAACAAGAGATAGGGTTGATTTCGGACCCCTCCACCAAGGGCCACGAAATTCCCCTCTCTTCCTCCATATATACAGCCCTTAGGGCACCGTTTAGACTTTGGGTTTTGTTTAGATTAAAAGTTCGCCATAGCTGCAACTTCGCGTACTTCGTTTGTGTTCAACGACCAGACAAAGGCGTCACAGAACCCCACCTTGATCAATAAAGCTTTCATCTTATATTCGCAATATCCAGATTGCAATCTCAGTTTCTTGCTTGTTCTTCGTTTGCTCGCAGGAAACAGACCCTCGTGGTCAGGTTGATCGTGCTCCGGCGTGGTCAATAACCTCTCGGAGTTGGTTTAGCGATTGCTAAGGCGCGACGTCCTCGCACGTTCGTAGTCGGATCGTCAAAGTCGACTTCCACCAAAGCGATATCCATCATCTCATCGAAAGACGGGACACCTTTGCCTCTATCAAGTGGTATCAGATTTCCAGGTTGCTCGGTGAGATTTTACAGTTTTTCGTAGTTTAGATCGAGTCTGTTCTTCATACCTACAGTCCACGAAAAAGCCATAAAAAAATTAGGGTTAGTTCATCATATCCGAACCAATCTGAGCCTTTGCATAATCTTTTTAGGGTTTTGCTTTGTTGAATTTGCGGTTGCATCGTCGTGTCTAGTTGCTGGTCTTAGAGTTAGTCTTTTAGAGTTTCGAGTTCTGGTCATAAGTTGTCACGCCGCCACCGCACCATCATCATCGCCCCTGTCACCTACCACCACCGCTCCGAATCTGTATCCATATACCACCACCAATCCGTATCCATATAGCACCACCGATCCATATCCATATATTACCACCGCTGCCATATACCACCATCGCTGCCATATACCACCACCATATATCCACCACCAATCCGAGTTCCTTGCTTATTAGGTTTGTTTTCGGGATCCATCTAGTTTCCGATTCGTGTTTCCTTGCCGGAGTAGGTTTCGAAAAAAAAAGAGTCCGGAAACCACCCTCCGTTTAGGCCCAAAATTTTCCGAAAACGCACTTGTCGAAAAAATTTCTGTCTATCCTATTTTTAGGTGTTTCTAAGCGTATTGAGACAGTCGCCGTTATAGAAAGTTTTTTTTGACCCGTTTCTAGTTTTTGGGTCCGGGCAGTCGAAAAAAAAATTGGTCAAAAAAAAAATTTCGTGCCCATCCTGTCAGTTTGACCTGGGAAAAGTTTTGAGACACTCGCCACTACAGTGATTTTTCGCAAAAAAAAAGAGCAGCGCAAAAAAAAAGAGCGAATTTTTTTCCAGAGTGGGCTTTTCCCTTGTTTACGTGCAGCGCCGTGATTTTGTTAGTGTTCTAGGCTCGCGTCTCTAGCACGGTCTAGCCTAGGACCAGCACAGTACCGTCGTTGAGCGTTTATTCAACTTTGCATCTCTGAATTGATTATTGCTGACCCTTTTTGCTACCATATTATAAGCCTTCCCAGCTCCACATACATCTACGTCGTGCGTTTGACTCTCCCTGGTAATCGCTCTATCCAAGCTTTGAGAGTTTTTGACTACAACGGTTGCCGATCACCGCCTGCTGCTGGGTAAGAACTGGTAAGAATTTGAGATTTGCTTGACGGATTTGTGACACCCACCACCACCTCTTGTTAGTAGTCTGTAGGATCATATTCTTGTGTGTTTCTATTGCTGCTAACCATGCCAGGATCACAAGCCGACGAGACTGACTGGGAGAACATGACGAATAAGGATTTGCATGATAAATTTCAGCAAATGATGAGTGGACAGGTGCAAGATGTGCTAAACAGATTTGAAGAGGCCATGGAGAAGATAGATGGCATGGAGAAGACGTTCGAAACAAAGCTCGATAACAAGTTTAATGAATTGCTCGCGCGTCTTCCACCACCACCACCCGCTGCACCTAACGCACCTCTCCAACAACAACAACAACGACTACCTCCACGTCGCGAAACAGATCTCCGCCGAGCGAGCCGTGTTCCTCTTGCGTTTGGCCAAACTGTTGGTGCTGCTGTTGATACTTCTGTGGCTCCTGCTGCTGATGCGGAGGAGGATGATTATGTGGGAGATTATGAGGATGAGGTCGATCAAAATCAGCACTACGTGCAGCCACCTGCACCACCACCAGCAGGTCGACCTCAGGTATATATTCGTAATGGTAGGCCTGCACCACCACCTCAGGTACGAGATGATGTCCATATTCCTAAACTGAAATTGAATATTCCACCATTTGAGGGTAGATATGTTCCTGATATATATCTTACTTGGGAGTTAGAAACTGAACAACGTTTTACATGTTTACAATATCCCGAGGAGAGACGGGTTGCTGCTGCTGTTTGTGCTTTCACTAGTTTTGCATGTGTATGGTGGTCTGAACATTGTAGATTATATCCTATTCCCGCTACTTGGGCTGCTTTGAAAACTGCTATGCGTACTCGTTGGGTTCCACCATATTATCAACGTGAATTGCTTCAAAAATTACAGCGCTTAAGACAAGGAAAAAATTCTGTAGAAGAATATTATCAGGAATTACAAACTGGCATGATTAGATGTGGTATTGTTGAGGAGAATGAAGCTATGCTTGCACGTTTTCTGGGTGGATTAAATAGAGAGATTCAGACCATTCTAGACTATAAGGAGTATACTAATATCACTCGTTTATTCCATCTTGCTTGTAAAGCTGAACGTGAAGTGCAGGATCGACAAGCATTGGCGCGAACTAACTTTTCTGCAGGCCGACCTTCATCATGGACACCGCGTGCATCTTCTACTTCAACTGCACCAGCACCTCAATTAGGTGCCTCCTCCAGTCGTGATACAAGAAAACAGGCACAACCACCATTATCTGCCAAGAGCGCACCTGCTGGGCCTGCACGGAGTTCTTCTTCTTCCATGGCATCAACAGGGCACACAAGTGATATTATTTGTCGTCGTTGTAAGGGAGGAGGTCATTATGCGAGAGAATGCAAATCTCCGCGTGTGATGATTGCTACCGCGGATGGTGGATATGAGTCCGCTAGTGACTATGATGAGGAGACTTTGGCTCTTATTACACGTGAAGAACATGGTGGAGATGATTCTGATCATGAGACGCAATACATGGCTCCTGAAGACGCTGACAGGTATGAATGTTTAGTTGCTCAACGTGTTTTGAGTGTGCAGGTCACACAAGCTGAGCAAAATCAGAGGCACAATTTGTTCCATACCAAGGGAGTTGTGAAGGAACGTTCTGTGCGCGTCATCATAGACGGAGGTAGCTGCAACAACTTGGCTAGCATGGAGATGGTGGAGAAGCTTTCTCTCACCACAAGACCACATCCACATCCTTACTACATCCAATGGTTCAACAACAGCGGCAAGGTTAAGGTAACACGTACTGTTCGTGTGCATTTTAGTATCTCTACATATGCTGATTATGTTGATTGTGATGTGGTACCTATGCAAGCATGTTCCTTATTACTTGGTAGACCATGGCAATTTGATAAAAATGTTGTACACCATGGTAGAAACAATCATTATACTCTTGTTCATAAGGATAAAAATATTACTTTGCTTCCTATGACTCCTGATTCTATTTTGAAAGATGATATTAATAGAGCTAATAAAGCAAAACAGGAGAAGAATAAGAGTGAAAATCAGATTGTGGCAAAAGAATTTGAGCAACAAATGAAGCCTAATAATAAACCATCTAGTGTTGCTTCTGAAATTAAATTGAAAAGTGCATGTTTATTTGCCACCAAATCTGATATTGATGAGCTAGATTTCAGCAAATCTGTTTGCTATGCTTTTGTGTGCAAAGAGGCATTATTTTCATTCGAGGACGTGCCTTCCTCTTTGCCTCCTGCTGTCACTAACATTTTGCAGGAGTTCGCTGACATCTTTCCACAAGACGTGCCACCGGGATTACCGCCTATTCGAGGGATTGAGCATCAGATTGACTTAATTCCCGGTGCGTCACTGCCAAACCGTGCGCCATACCGTACCAATCCAGAGGAGACGAAGGAGATTATGCGTCAAGTACAAGAGCTTCTCGACAAAGGTTATATACGCGAATCCCTTAGTCCTTGTGCTGTTCCTATTATTCTAGTGCCGAAAAAGGATGGTACATCACGTATGTGTGTTGATTGTAGAGGCATTAATAATATTACTATTCGTTATCGTCATCCTATTCCTAGGCTAGATGATATGCTTGATGAATTGAGTGGCTCTACAATATTCTCCAAAGTTGATTTGCGTAGTGGTTACCATCAAATTCGTATGAAATTGGGTGATGAATGGAAAACAACATTTAAAACAAAGTTTGGTTTATATGAGTGGTTAGTCATGCCTTTTGGGTTAACTAATGCGCCTAGTACTTTCATGAGACTAATGAACGAAGTTTTACGTGCTTTCATTGGACGATTTGTGGTAGTCTATTTTGATGATATACTGATTTATAGCAAATCTTTGGAAGAACATTTGGAACATTTACGTGCTGTTTTTATTGCTCTACGTGATGCACGTTTGTTTGGTAACCTTGGGAAGTGCACCTTTTGCACCGACCGAGTATCTTTTCTTGGCTATGTTGTTACTCCACAGGGAATTGAAGTTGACAAAGCCAAGATTGAAGCTATTGAGAGTTGGCCGCAGCCCAAAACGGTCACACAAGTGAGGAGTTTTCTTGGCCTCGCTGGATTCTATAGGCGTTTTGTGAGAGATTTCAGCACCATTGCTGCACCTCTCAATGAGCTTACAAAGAAAGATGTGCCTTTTCTGTGGGGTACCGCACAGGAAGAAGCCTTCACGGTATTGAAAGATAAGTTGACACATGCTCCTTTACTCCAACTTCCTGATTTTAATAAGACTTTTGAGCTTGAATGTGATGCTAGTGGAATTGGATTAGGAGGTGTGTTATTACAAGATGGCAAACCTGTTGCATACTTTTCTGAAAAATTGAGTGGGCCTAGTCTGAATTATTCTACTTACGATAAAGAATTATATGCTCTTGTTCGGACTTTAGAAACATGGCAACATTATTTATGACCCAAAGAATTTGTTATACATTCTGATCATGAATCTTTGAAACATATTAAAAGTCAAGCTAAACTGAATCGTAGACATGCTAAATGGGTTGAATTTATTGAGACTTTCCCTTATGTCATTAAACACAAGAAGGAAAAAGAAAATGTTATTGCTGATGCATTGTCTCGTCGCTATACTATGCTTTCACAACTTGACTTCAAAATATTTGCTTTGGAGACCATCAAAGATCAATATGTGCATGATGCTGATTTTAAAGATGTAATGCAGAATTGTAAAGAAGGAAGAATGTGGAACAAGTTTGTCGTTAACGATGGATTTGTGTTTCGTGCTAACAAGCTATGCATTCCAGCTAGCTCTGTTCGTCTTTTGTTGTTGCAGGAGGCGCATGGAGGAGGATTAATGGGACACTTTGGCGTGAAGAAGACGGAGGACGTACTTGCTACACATTTCTTTTGGCCAAAGATGAGACGGGATGTTGAGCGTTTTATTGCTCGCTGCACTACATGTCAAAAAGCTAAGTCACGACTCAATCCTCATGGTTTATATATGCCTTTGCCTGTACCTAGAGTTCCTTGGGAGGATATATCTATGGACTTTGTTTTAGGTTTACCTCGAACAAAGAAGGGGAGGGATAGCATATTTGTTGTCGTGGATAGATTCTCGAAAATGGCACACTTTATACCATGTCATAAAAGCGATGATGCTGTTAATGTTGCTGATTTGTTCTTTCGTGAAATTATTCGCTTGCATGGTGTGCCAAATACTATTGTTTCAGATCGTGATACTAAATTTCTTAGCCACTTTTGGAGATGTTTATGGGCCAAGTTGGGGACTAAACTGCTTTTTAGTACTACTTGTCACCCCCAAACTGATGGACAAACTGAAGTAGTCAATAGAACATTGTCTACTATGCTTAGGGCTGTTTTGAAGAATAATAAGAAAATGTGGGAGGAATGCTAGCCTCATATTGAATTTGCTTATAATCGTTCATTGCATTCTACTACTAAGATGTGCCCTTTTGAAGTTGTGTATGGTTTCCTACCTCGTGCACCTATTGATTTGTTGCCTCTTCCATCTTCGGAGAAGGTTAATTTTGATGCTAAACAACGTGCTGAATTGATTTTAAAAATGCATGAGTTAACTAAGGAAAACATTGAGCGTATGAATGCTAAATATAAACTTGCTGGAGATAAGGGTAGAAAACATGTTGTGTTTGCACCTGGAGATCTTGTTTGGTTACATTTGCGTAAGGATAGATTTCCTGATTTGCGCAAATCAAAGCTAATGCCACGTGCTGATGGTCCCTTTAAGGTGTTAGAGAAAATAAATGATAATGCATATAAACTTGAGCTGCCTGTAGATTTTGGGGTTAGTCCCACTTTTAACATTGCAGATTTGAAGCCTTATTTGGGTGAGGAAGATGAGCTTCTGTCGAGGACGACTTCATTTCAAGAAGGGGAGGATGATGAGGACATCAATACCATTGTTACACCCACAGCCCCTACTGCTACATATACGGGACCAATTACTAGAGCTCGCGCACGCCAATTAAATTATCAGGTACTTTCGTTTCTTGGTAATGATTCTAATGTTCATGAGAATATGATGCTGCTTAAATTGGATACATTTGTTTTGCTTACAAATGAAGGGCCTAGCTTGGAGAAGGATGAACATTGGAGCAAGAACAAGCATGGAGATGATGCCATGCGCAAGGGGAACAAGAACGGAGTTACAAGTGATGATTTCAGGACTTTGAAGCCACCATAATGGGTGCATGAAGCCTTGGACGAAATATACAAGATGCCATTTCATAAATTTCGTCCCGAGGCTATTATAGGTGCTGCGTCACCTTTTTATTGGGGCAGGCCCATGTAATTTCGAAATACATAAGTATAGGCTATTTTTAGAGTCCATATGTGTGGGGAAACAAGAGATAGAGTTGATTTCGGACCCCTCCACCAAGGGCCACGAAATTCCCCTCTCTTCCTCCATATATACAGCCCTTAGGGCACCGTTTAGACTTTGGGTTTTGTTTAGATTAAAAGTTCGCCATAGCTGCAACTTCGCGTACTTCGTTTGTGTTCAACGACCAGACAAAGGCGTCACAGAACCCCACCTTGATCAATAAAGCTTTCATCTTATATTCGCAATATCCAGATTGCAATCTCAGTTTCTTGCTTGTTCTTCGTTTGCTCGCAGGAAACAGACCCTCGTGGTCAGGTTGATCGTGCTCCGGCGTGGTCAATAACCTCTCGGAGTTGGTTTAGCGATTGCTAAGGCGCGACGTCCTCGCATGTTCGTAGTCGGATCGTCAAAGTCGACTTCCACCAAAGCGATATCCATCATCTCATCGAAAGACGGGACACCTTTGCCTCTATCAACGTTGCTCAACACCCGCCATGGCCTTGGAGATCTCCCTGCCAGCCATGAAGGACCGCCTCCACCTGCAAGGACTTCGCGCCACCACGCCGGATCCCTCCGTCTCCCGCTTCCGCCCGACTCCGGTGAGCTCCTGCCTAGGTCGCAGCACCGCCCCTCCTTTCTTCCTTCTTCTCTTCCTCACCTCCCCGTCTCCTTTCTGCCTAGGACCGCAGATGCCATGGATCCGCCCGGGAATCCGCGCTCCGGCGACCTCCGCCTCTGTATCCGCCTCCCCAGTCCCTGCCGCGCACGGATCCAGCCCCTGCAAGCTCCAGTCGCCGCCGCCGTCCCAACGCCGCTCGAGTCGCCGCCTGCCCACATTGATCCGGTCCCCAGACATAGACATATGCACCGCGGGTTGAATATAGCAAAATACAGGGCCTTTAAAAAAATCGAAACGTTATCTCAGATTAGCCATTTAAAAAAGGAGTGCGGGTTAAATTTCTAGAAACGGAGTGACTTTTCTGAAAAACACCGATGGCGTACGACCAGAAGCACTAAGCGCTTTATTAGTAGGGAAAGATATACAAAATATTGGTTACGCTAAAAAAGAGATTGCTTTTCTTTAAGTAATTATGAATCTGGAGAGATTAAAGGAAATGGGAGCGTGGAATCGAGAAAGCCTGGGCCTTTATAACACGCGCGCCACACACCGCCTCACAACGAAACGCAATATCGCCCTGCCCCTTCTTCTTCCTCGTCGACGCGCAGGCCCCAGGGAAAAAGAAAAACTTCTCCGTTGGAGGAAAGTCGCGTGCCGTCTCGCCCACAGGTTAGTTGGTGCCCGCCGCCCGTCTCCTCCTTCCACCGCCCCAGATCCGGTCGCCGGAGGCCGCGCCGCCGATCCGGCGTCTGTTCGCTCCTGATGCGCGCGTTGCCGTGCTTTTCTCGTTGGAGGATTTTTCTTTTTAATTTTGGGTTCGGTGTCGCTGGATCTGCGCAGGAATTGTTTCATCTTCGGTTGGTAGGATTCTTCGGCTATGGTTTGATTTGCGCGTCCGCCTCCGTGTGCGACGTAATCGTCGTGGTGGGTGTCTAGTTTAGAGGAGGCGGTTGATTTTCCGTTCAATTTTTTGTGGTGATTTGCGCCGGCGTGTGAATTTATAGATTGGGGACCAGACCGGTGCAGGGAAGGTGATTGGTCTTTTGGATTCGAACAGCACAAAGGGGAGCAGGTGATTCGATGGATAATGATCAAAACGAATGCATTGAGGCCTCTGCTGGCTACCACCGGCCGCCCTATGAGACCCATGTCTTGTCATTGGAAGATCCTCGAAGGTCAGTTGCTTAGACATGAGGTCCAAGGTCCCGGCAAGAAATTGGATTGCTTGACTTATGCTCCGGGAAAGGATTTGTTGCTTCATCCAGCTCCGTGCCTTCCTTGACCCGGCTTTTATATGACTGTGCGACATGATGGATAAAGTTATAAACCAAAGGTCTAGAATAATTATGTGGACAAAGGAATTAAGGATGAGATAAAAAAAGATTGGTCATTCACATAGCATACCAGACAAGGCATTGGAATATCATGCTTTCACCTGTGATCTTGTTATGCAGGAATTGCACACTCTAATATGAATCTGTTTAAAGTCCAATCTAGTTTCTAGTGGTACCTATGTGCTAATAGGGTGTAGTCTGGTCAGGAAGAATCATGGACAGTGATTTTTAATCTTATATATAATTTTCTGTGTGTCTTTCTAAAATGCCACTTGCACACCTAGAAAAATCTAATCTGAATGTATGCCAACTGCCATAGTCAGGAAAGTCTATTCATTCCCTGCTTGACTTATGAACTGATTAATCCAAAACTATGTAGCTAGAGAGCAGGGCCGTCATGCATACATGCCTTGTGCTTTCATGGTTGCAGTAGTTCTTTAGCAGTTTAGCTTACGGCCTGAACCAGGATCACATATTTGGGCTATTATTGCTTTTAAATAAAAATATGTAGCAATTTCTTCTTTACAGCCGCCTGTGCACCAACATTGGATTCACCTATGATCCTCATAATGTATATTTTTTATGCTTGTTACCCGTGCTGTTGGTATTTTTGCATCACCATTTCTTGGTAACGAGTTGTCATACTTCTGTGCCTGCAGCCCGTTGGCAGCAATGGCACAAGAGAGCTGGAAGGAGTCTGAGGAGACTGTCCAAACACCTGAGGCACCAATATTGTGTGTAAACAACTGCGGCTTCTTCGGTAGCAGCATGACGAACAACATGTGCTCCAAGTGCTACAGGGACTTCATTAAGGCCACGACAATGGCTGCCCCTGTAGTGGAGAAGGTGTTCTCAGTGGCATCATCTTCCAGTGTGACCTTGGAGCAAGCAAAGGCAGATGAAGTACCAGCCGTGGCTGTAGCTGATAGCCAAGCAGCACAGGAGCCTCCAAAGCCGCCCAGCAACAGATGTCTTTCATGCCGCAAGAAGGTAGGCTTGACCGGTTTCCAGTGCCGGTGCGGGGGAACATTCTGCTCCATGCACCGCTACGCTGACTCCCACGAATGCACTTTCGACTACAAGAAGGCTGGCCGGGAGCAGATTGCCAAGCAGAACCCTGTTGTGATAGCCGAGAAGATCAACAAGATATGATCGATAATCACACTGGGTTCATTTGCTTGCTATTCGTGGTGGTACCGGATTCGTCTTTACTTGAATCAGTAGGTTTCTTCTGGTCTGGACTAGGTTGCTAGGGTCTCAATTGTGTCTATCCTTCTCCTTCATGGTTCGCTTCTCTCCATTAAGAATGAAATGAAATAATGTAAATATATAAAATTCTATTGTTTTAGCTGTTCGTTTCGTATATTGCTTATTGCTCCTTGCTTATCAGTAAAGTTTCTAAGCTCAGGAAATCGTCTCGCTGCATTTTACTGTGTGTCAGACAATGGCTTCCTTCCGTGGGATTGGGACGAGTAAACTACATCTATAATACCTGAACTTGATCCTAGGGTTCACTTTGGTCACTGTATTTAATAAAGGTCAAAATACGGTCACCGAGGTTGCCAGGACGTGTCACTCTATGGTCACCAGTACCGTATCCTTTGTATTTTGCTGACGTGGCAAATACTCCTCCAGTACCGTATCCTTTGTATTTTGCTGACGTGGCAAATACTCTTCACTCTCTACTGCCACTCTAAAATTCTGTCGAACGTGGCAAATACTCCTCACTCTCTATTGCCACTCCTCTCTAAAATTCTGTCGAACGTCTTATCTGCGTTCACCGTTGAACAGCACGCCGAGCTCCAGCCGCTGCTGTAGCTCTCCAGCGCCGCGTTCTAGAGCTCCCGAAGCCTCGTGTTGTCCATGAACGATGCTAACTTGAATCCCCAACTCGCGCGCCACGCCCAACTTCAAGTTCATCGGCGTCGTTGGCCGACTGCCGGCGCCATGTTTGCAAGTGCACGGGTGCGTGGCGCCGATCGACACCATGTTTGCGATTTTGTCAACATAGGCCTTCCACCTGCCTTACGTGGCTGTCCAACATGTTCTTTCCCACCTCTCGTCCAGCCACACCCCCACAATCGCAGGCATACTCCCGGTTGGTGTACTAGTCGCCATGCCGGATGCCAAGTTGGGCGGCGTCGACGCGGAGAGCTGCGACGATGTCGGACTGCTCGCGTATGGCTACACCTAGCGGAACATCATGTTCGCCTGTTCTTTCTGCCGTCGCGGGCGACGGTGTCGAGCTCCACGGGTTCGGCGAGGCTACAACCTAACCATCGTATGCCTCCCATTGAGCCGGGGAAATGCACAGAGGTTGCCCCGCATGGTGGCTTGCTCTGTATTCTGAACACCACAAATGAGTTTGGCAATGCTGGAGGGGATGTAAATTGCGGCGACAGCGGCAACATGGCCTCTGTGAGTGCTGGTCGCTCGCAGGAGGTTCTCGGGTGGGAGAAGTGCTCTTTGTGGCGCACTAGCTAGGCAAGCAGATGAGGTACACATGAGGGGAACCGCCTTTCCAGGAGGCGGAGCGCGCGCAGGCGGTTGAGGTGCGAGCAGACCCCGTAGTCATCTCGGAGCATGTCGAAGAAGGCGAACTCGTCCGGGTGCAGCGAGCAGCCGTACTGCTCGATGAAGAGCGGGGCATCGCACGAGAGGAGCTCAAGTAGGGCGGTCTTCCACCTTAACAGGGACGACACGGCGTGAAGAAGGGCGGTGGGGAAGTAAAGGCTGTTGACAGAAGAGAGCCGAGCAGCCATGCGGTACATCGTCATGGGCTCCTGCATGGCTGGTGGGCATACGTGGCAGCCAGTGCTCAGGTTCATTCATCGGATGCGAAGAGAGATGAGAAGGATGAGCTTGCCACGTAAGCAAGTCAACTGTTAGGACAGGTCAACATATACCACATCAGTGAAATACGTTGGATACGGTAGCAATGATCGTAGAGTGACACATTTACGCAACTTCAGTGATCGTATTCTGACACATCCTGAATACAGTGATGAAAGTGAACCCTAGTGTCAAGTTTGAGTACTATAGATGTAATTCACTCGATTGGAACATGTAGCGACCAGACCTCAAACAGGGTAATCTCTGTGCATCAGTATCATCCCTGGATCGGTAATGCTGACACGCACAGTACTTCAGCATTTATAACAGAGTAGCAATCACACACTTATTACATCGAATGTCTCAAAAGAGAACTTATTACAATGAATATGGCTTAAGGCCATCTAATACGATAACAGCGGAAGGCTTGGAAGATAAAGTGAGTCCATCAACTCCAACGACACCACTGAGTGAAAGACAACGACCTATGACTCCTTACTCGTCGTCTGAAAAGTCTGCAACATGATGCGTTGCAGCCCGAAACGGGTCAGCACATGGAATATGCTCGCAATGTAACACAAGAGAGTAATGAACAGAATAATGCTATCACTACATGCATATATGGCTGGTGGAGGCCGTATGGTTAATATGTTTTGCGGAAAGCAAATTTTTCCCTACAACAAAGGAATACATTTTATTTAACTATCATGGTGGTTATTAAACATTGAGAAGGTTCACCCAACTCAATCCAAATTAAGCATCATCATTAAACTCAATCAAATTATATTAAGAGTGATGAGATGCACATGATAATCCAAGAACTAGATATTCAAGATGTCCATAACCGGGGAGACGGCTAACCATGATTAGTTTGTACACTCTGCAGAGGTTTGTGCACTTTTCCCCACAAGACTCGATCTCCTCCGTTGGATTTCTCGCACTGCATAATGTTTGAGAAACAGATGATCGAGACACAGTCTTTTCGATGAGGCCCCCTTAACAGATAGATAGGCCTGTACACCTACAATCCCCTACATCTGCTAGCCCATCATGGAAAGTTTTCCCACAACTTACTCAACTATGCCAGAGCCCATAATGGCATGTGGCTGCACACGGAAGTTTCTAGCATGAATAATCTTATGATCCCTTTGAGCCTGGGTGGCAGTCCATAGGAGAATCACACGGTACCCCCGAGATTTCCAAAAATACAGGCAACACTGGGTTCCCCAGGTGCCTCAATCCACCCAGATGTGTATTAAAGTTGCCACCTTAAGTTAACCATTAATTAACAATACTCACATCTGTCATGAATACACTCAAACCCAAACCACGTCTACGAGCATAGCATAGCAATATAAGCAACGTAGAAATAACTCCCAAAGGTTTGGTAATAAACAGGACAGTATGTACTACCTCATCTACTTCCCAAAACCCACATATTAATCAGATCCTAATCATGCAATTTTTTGAGGATTGATCGAATGCAATAAAACTGGGTAGTAAAGAGGTATGATCAAAGTGTTACTTGCCTTGCTGATGATCCGTGAAATCTAGAGACTCGTAGTAGCACGCTTCGCACTCCGAGTACTCTATCGCAAACAAACAAGCATACAATAAGCAATCAAATAAAGATGCACGGGTAAAACTCAAATAAGAAAATCTAACCATAAAGTTCAACTTAACTCTGGTTTGCAAAAAGAATCAAATCAAATGAAGCAACGAAACTCAAACTGCGAAAGAAACAAGCTTTGATTACTAATTTGGACTAAAGTCAAATTTTACAGTAACAAAAACTTGTTTAAGTTGATTAAACAGAAAGAGGGCTTTGAGACGAAACTCTAGGCGCTTGAATCGCCTGATTCCGATAAACAAGCGAAAAAATAAACTAAAATGAAAATCGGATCAGAAATCGCGATCGAAAATAATCGCAAAATATTTGTGAAAAAGAAAAACTGATGAACAGGCTAACGAACGAATGTTCGCTGTCTTCGGCTAAATGGTGAAAACCATTCGAACGAATGGGCGTTCGCTAAATAAATAAACCGACGGAAAACCGATCTAAAAAAATAAATCGATTTTTTTAAAAAAACCAGATCTAGATCTAGGGTTTACCGAAATAAACCAAAGAAAAAAATGGCGGCGTCTGCGCGAGGCGCGGCAGTGGTGACGGCGGCGGCGGCGCGGGGATCGAGGCACGACGCGGGGCTCGAGGCGCGGCTAGGGTTCGGCGGCAGCTGGGGTGGGCTGGGGCTGGCAGGGTCGCGGGCTTATAAAGCCTGGGGCGAGGCGGAGTCCGGGTCGCCCACGGCGGCCCAAGTCGGTTCGACCACTTTCTTTTTAAATAAATCAGTGCAGAAAAACGAAGAAAATAAATACTAAACTGACTCCAAAAATCCTGAATTAAAATTTCCCTGTCCTCTAAAAATCTACCGGACAAGGTGAACATTTATTTGGGACTCTAATCCAATTTTTAAGAACGCATATTTTTCCTAATTCAAATAAAATAGCGATAAAACTCCGAATAAAAAAATCATATTTGATTTTAATATTAAATCTCCAATATTTCTTTATTTTGAGGAAGTCATTTTATCCTCTCTCTCTTTCATTTTTATAAAAGAAATATTCGAAGAGAAAATAATTAAAATCAAACTATCCTCTTTTTCAAAATTCGAGTAAACTCAAATATGAAAATAACGAAATTCCCAACACTCTCCGTGGGTCCTTGAGTTGCGCAGAATTTCTAGGATCAAGCCAAAATGCAATAAAATATGATATGCAATGATGATCTAATGCTTAACATTCCAAATTGAAAATTTGGGATGTTATAGTACAACCCATTGCCGGCGGTCATTACTGCTCCGATACGATACTCCGACATGGTAAACTAGCCTAGCCTCGCCTGCATCTTCCTTGAGTTCGTCCCTTGGTCAGCAGCCGGGTCGCCTATCATGAGGCCATGGCAAAAAGCTCCTGTGACTCCAATTCCCATCTTGCAGCAAGGTGCAGGTGGGCAGTTGTTGGAGCAGGAGTATGTGTTGCAGCGTTATTGCGAGAGTTTTTCGCAATTTGGGTTTTCTTTTCAATTTAAGGCATCTCCAATGGTTTTAAGATAGTTTTTGGTAGACTTTGCCACATAGGATCTTTGATGATGTGTCATACAATATATGAGGGAGGAGAGGAAGATTGCGTGTACATGAACCAACACCCTTGCACAAGCTCCAATGTAGAATGAGAGAGCACCTTATTTATTATCTCACATCCTATTGGGCAAACTAGATATAATTCATTGGAGTTGTTGTATGCTAAGGTGTTGGTTAATGACATGGCATATTTTACCAACAAGCTAACATACAAACTGTTGGAGATGCCCTTATAGAAAAGCTTGCGATTCTTGCACCTCGGGTGGGTGAGCAGTGTCGAAATACCTGCAACAGTGACTGTACCGCGGCCAACTACGCGTTTCAGGGAACATGAGTTACATGGTCAACTGTGTCTTCCTATGCATCTACTGAAGGAAATATGCCCTAGAGGCAATAATAAAGTTATTATTTATTTCCTTATATCATGATAAATGTTTATTATTCATGCTAGAATTGTATTAATCGGAAACATAATACATGTGTGAATACATAAACAAACAGAGTGTCACTAGTATGCCTCTACTAGACTAGCTCGTTAAGCGAAGATGGTTATGTTTCCTAACCATGAACAAAAGAGTTGTTATTTGATTAACGGGATCACATCATTAGAAGAATGATGTGATTGACTTGACCCATTCCGTTAGCTTAGCACTCGATCGTTTAGTATGTTGCTATTGCTTTCTTCATGACTTATACATGTTCCTATGACTATGAGATTATGCAACTCCCGTTTACCGGAGGAACACTTTGTGTTCTACCAAACGTCACAACGTAACTGGGTGATTATAAAGGAGCTCTACAGGTGTCTCCAAAGGTACATGTTGGGTTGGCGTATTTCGAGATTAGGATTTGTCACTCCGATTGTCGGAGAGGTATCTCTGGGCCCTCTCGGTAATGCACATCACATAAGCCTTGCAAGCATTACAACTAATGAGTTAGTTGTGAGATGATGTATTACGGAACAAGTAAAGAGACTTGCCGGTAACGAGATTGAACTAGGTATTAAGATACCGACGATCGAATCTCGGGCAAGTAACATACCGATGGCAAAGGGAACAACGTATGTTGTTATGCGGTCTGACCGATAAAGATCTTCGTAGAATATGTAGGAGCCAATATGAGCATCTAGGTTCCGCTATTGGTTATTGACCGGAGACGTGTCTCGGTCATGTCTACATTGTTCTCGAACCCGTAGGGTCCGCACGCTTAAGGTTTCGATGACAGTTATATTATGAGTTTATGAGTTTTGATGTACCGAAGTTAGTTCGGAGTCCCGGATGTGATCACGGACATGACGAGGAGTCTCGAAATGGTCGAGACATAAAGATTGATATATTGGACGGCTATATTCGGACACCGGAAGTGTTCCGGGGAAGTTTCGGATAAAACCGGAGCACCGGGGGGGTTACCGGAAGCCCCCGGGGGGTTAATGGGCCTCATGGGCCTAAAGTGGAGAAGAGGAGGGGCTGCCAGGGCAGGCCGCGCGCCCCCTCTCCCCCTAGTCCGAATTGGACAAGGAGGGAGGGGCGGCGCCCCCCTCTCCTCTCTTCCTTCCTTCCCCCTCTCCTACTTGGACAAGGAAAGGGAGGGGAGTCCTACTCCCGGTAGGAGTAGGACTCCTCCTGCGCGCCTCCTACTAGGGCCGGCCGCACCCCCCCTTTGGATCCTTTATATACGGAGGCAAGAGGCACCCCAGAGACACAAGTTGATCCACGTGATCATATTCTTAGCCGTGTGCGGTGCCCCCTTCCACCATAGTCCTCGATAATATTGTAGCGGTGCTTAGGCGAAGCCCAGCGATAGTAGAACATCAAGATCGTCACCATGCCGTCATGCTGACGGAACTCTTCCCCGACACTTTGCTGGATCGGAGTCCGGGGATCGTCATCGAGCTGAACGTGTGCTAAAACTCAGAGGTGCCGTAGTTTCGGTGCTTGATCGGTCGGGCCGTGAAGACATACAACTACATCAACCGCGTTGTGCTAACGCTTCCACTGTCAATCTACAAGGGTACGTAGATCACACTCTCCCCTCTTGTTGCTATGCATCACCATGATCTTGCGTGTGCGTAGGAATTTTTTTGAAATTACTATGAAACCCAACAGTGGTATCAGAGCCTAGGTTTTATGTGTTGATGTTATATGCGCGAGTAGAACACAAGTGAGTTGTGGGCTATATAAGTCATACTGCTTACCAGCATGTCATACTTTGGTTCGACGGTATTGTTGGATGAAGCGGCCCAGACCGACATTACGCGTACGCTTACGCGAGACCGGTTCTCCCAACGTGCTTTGCACAAAGGTGGCTAGCGACAGTTTCTCCAACTTTAGTTGAACCGAGTGTGGCTACGCCCGGTCCTTGCAAAGGTTAAAACAACACCAACTTGACAAACTATCGTTGTGGTTTTGATGCGTAGGTAAGATTGGTTCTTGCTTAAGCCCGTAGCAGCCACGTAAAACTTGCAACAACAAAGTAGAGAACGTCTAACTTGTTTTTGCAGGGCATGTTGTGATGTGATATGGTCAAGACATGATGCTAAATTTTATTGTATGAGATGATCATGTTTTGTAACCGAGTTATCGGCAACTGGCAGGAGCCATATGGTTGTCGCTTTATTGTATGCAATGCAATCGTGCTGTAATGCTTTACTTTATCACTAAGCGGTAGCGATAGTCGTGGAAGCATAAGATTGGCGAGACGACAACGATGCTATGATGGAGATCAAGGTGTCACGCCGGTGACGATGGTGATCACGACGGTGCTTCGAAGATGGAGATCACAAGCACAAGATGATGATGGCCATATCATATCACTTATATTGATTGCATGTGATGTTTATCTTTTATGCGTCTTATCTTGCTTTGATTGACGGTAGCATTTTAATATGATCTCTCACTAATTATCAAGAAGTGTTCTCCCCGAGTATGCACCGTTGCGAAAGTTCTTCGTGTTGAGACACCACGTGATGATCGGGTGTGATAGGCTCTACGTTCAAATACAACGGGTGCAAAACAGTTGCACATGCGGAATACTCAGGTTATACTTGACGAGCCAAGCATATACAGATATGGCCTCGGAACACAGAGACCGAAAGGTCGAGCGTGAATCATATAGTAGATATGATCAACATAGTGATGTTCACCAATGAAACTACTCCATCTCACGTGATGATCGAACATGGTTTAGTTGATTTGGATCACGTGATCACTTAGAGGATTAGAGGGATGTCTATCTAAGTGGGAGTTCTTAAGTAATATGATTAATTTAACTTAAATTTATCATGAACTTAGTCCTGGTAGTATTTTGCAAATCATGTTGTAGATCAATAGCTCGCGTTGTTGCTTCCCTGTGTTTATTTTGATATGTTCCGAGAGAAAATTGTGTTGAAAGATGTTAGTAGCAATGATGCGGATTGGATCCGTGATCTGAGGTTTATCCTCATTGCTGCACAGAAGAATTATGTCCTTGATGCACCGCTAGGTGACAGACCTGTTGCAGGAGCAGATGCAGACGTTATGAACGTTTGGCTAGCTCAATATGATGACTACTTAATAGTTTAGTGCACCATGCTTAACGGCTTAGAATTGGGACCTCAAAAGACATTTTGAACGTCATGGACCATATGAGATGTTCCAGGAGTTGAAGTTAATATTTCAAGCAAATACCCGAGTTGAGAGATATGAAGTCTCCAACAAGTTCTATAGCCAAAAGATGGAGGAGAATCACTCAACTAGTGAGCATGTGCTCAGATTGTCTGGGTACTACAATCGCTTGAATCAAGTGGGAGTTAATCTTCCAGATAAGATAGTGATTGACAGAATTCTCTAGTCACCATCACCAAGTTAGTAGAACTTCGTGATGAACTATAGTATGCAAGGGATGACGAAAACGACTCCCGAGCTTTTCATGATGATGAAATCGATGAAGGTAGAAATCAAGAAAGAGCATCAAGTGTTGATGGTAGACAAGACCACTAGTTTCAATAAAAGGGCAAAGGGAAGAAGGGGAACTTCAAGAAGAACAGAAAGCAAGTTGCTGCTCAAGTGAAGAAGCCCAAGTATGGTCCTAAGCCTGAGACTAAGTGCTTCTACTGCAAGGGACTGGTTACTGGAAGCGGAATTACCCCAAATGGTTGGCGGATAAGAAGGATGGCAAAGTGAACATAAGTATATTTGATATACATGTTATTGATGTGTACTTTACTAGTGTTTATAGCAACCCCTCAGTATTTGATACTAGTTCAGTTGCTAAACTCGAAACGGGAGTTGCAGAATAAACAGAGACTAGTTAAGGGTGAAGTGACGATGTGTGTTGGAAGTGATTCCAAGATTGATATGATCATCATCGCACACTCCCTATACTTTCGGGATTAGTGTTGAACCTGAAAAAGTGTTATTTGGTGTTTTGTGTTGAGCATGAATATGATTTGATCATGTTTATTGTAATACGGTTATTCATTTAAGTAAGAGAATAAATTCTTGTTCTGTTTACATGAATAAAACCTTATATGGTTACACACCCAATGAAAATAGTTCGCTGGATCTCGATCGTAGTAATACACATAATCATAATATTGAAACCAAAAGATGCAAAGTTAATAATGATAGTGCAACTTATTTGTGGCACTGCCGTTTAGGTCATATTGGTGTAAAGCGCATGAAGAAACTCCATGCTAATGGGTTTTTGGAATCACTTGATTATGAATCAGTTGATGCTTGCGAACCATGCCTCATGGGCAAGATGACTAAAACGCCGTTCTCCGGAACTATGGAGCAAGCAACTAACTTATTGGAAATAATACATACTGATGTATGAGATCCGATGAGTGTTAAGGCTCGTGGCGGGTATCATTATTTTCTGACCTTCACAGATGATTTGAGCAGATATGGGTATATCTACTTAATGAAACACAAGTCTGAAATATTTGAAAAGTTCAAAGAATTTCAGAGTGAAGTGGAGAATCATCGTAACAAGAAAATAAAAGTTTGGGATTGTGATGCTTATATGAAAAAGTTTCATCCTGATAAGCTCAAACCCAAATCGGAGAAATATGTCTTCATAGGATACCCAAAGGAGACTATTGGGTACACCTTCTATCACAGATCCGAAGGCAAGACATTCGTTGCTAAGAATGGATCCTTTCTAGAGAAGGAGTTTGAGTGGGAGGAAAGTAGAACTTGATGAGGTAACTGTACCTGCTCCCTTATTGGAAAGTAGTTCATCACAGAAATCTGTTCTTGTGACTACTACACCAATTAGTAAGGAAGCTAATGATGATGATCATGTAACTTCAAATAAAGTCACTACCGAATCTCGTAGGTAAACCAGAGTGAGATCCACACCAGAGTGGTACGGTAATCCTGTTCTGGAAATCATGTTACTAGACCATGACGAACTTGCGAACTATGAGGAAGCGATGATGAGCCCAGATTCCGCAAAATGGTTTGAGGCCATGAAATCTGAGATATGATCCATGTATGAGAACAAAGTATGGACTTTGATGGATTTGCCCGATGATTGGCAAGCCATAGAAAATAAATGGATCTTCAAGAGGAAGACGGACGCTGATAGTAGTGTTACTATCTACAAAGCTAGAATTGTCGAAAAAGGTTTTTGACAAAGTTCAAGGTGTTGACTACGATGAAATTTTCTCACTCGTAGCGATGCTTAAGTCTGTCCAAATCATGTTAGCAATTGCCGCATTTTTATGAAATCTGGCAAATGGATAAACAAAACTACATTCCTTAATGGATTTAAAGAAGAGTTGTATATGATGCAACCAGAAGGTTTTGTCAATCCTAAAGGTGCTAAACAAAATATGAAAGCTCCAGCGATCCATCTATGGACTGGTGCAAGCATCTCGGAGTTGGAATATACGCTTTGATAAGTTGATCAAAGCATATAGTTTTATACAGACTTGCGGTGAAGCCTGTATTTACAAGAAAGTGAGTGGGAGCACTACAACATTTCTGATAAGTATATGTGTATGACATATTGTTGATCAGAAATAATGTAGAATTATTCTGCAAAGCATAAATGAGTGTTTGAAAGGATTTTTTCAAAGAAAGGCCTCGGTGAAGCTGCTTACATATTGAGCATCAAGATCTATAGAGATAGATCAAGACGCTTGATAAGTTTTTTTCAATGAGTACATACCTTGACAATATTTTGAAGTAGTTCAAAAATTGGAACAGTCAAAGAAAGAGTTCTTGGCTGTGTTACAAGGTGTGAAATTGAGTAAGACTCAAAGCCCGACCACGGCAGAAGATAGAAAGAGAATGAAAGTCATTCCCTATGCCTCAGCCATAGGTTCTATAAAGTATGCCATGCTGTGTACCAGATCTATTGTATACCCTACACTGTGTTAAGCAAGGGAGTACAATAGTGATCTAAGAGTAGATCACTGGACATCGGTCAAAATTACCCTTAGTGGAATAAGGAAATATTTCCCAATTATGGAGGTGACAAAAAGGTTCGTAGTAAAAAGTTACGTCGATGCAAGTTTTGACACACATCTGGATGACTCTAAGTCTCGATCTAGATACATATTGAAAGTGGGAGCAATTAGCTAGAGTAGCTCCGTGCAGAGCATTGTAGACATAGAATTCGCAAAATACTTACAGATCTGTATGTGACAGACCCGTTGACTAAAATTATCTCACAAGCAAAACATGATCACACCTTAGTACTCTTTGGGTGTTAATCACATAAACGATGTGAACTAGATTACTGACTCTAGTAAACCCTTTGGGTATAGGTCACATGACAATGTGAACTATGGGTGTTAATCACATGGTGATGTGAACTATTAGTGTTGAATCACATGGCGATGTGAACTAGATTATTGACTCTAGTGCAAGTGGGAGACTGAAGGAAATATGCCCTAGAGGCAATAATAAAGTTATTATTTATTTCCTTATATCATGATAAATGTTTATTATTCATGCTAGAATTGTATTAACTGGAAACATAATACATGTGTGAATACATAGACAAATAGAGTGTCACTAGTATGCCTCTACTAGAGTAGCTCGTTAATCGAAGATGGTTATGTTTCCTAACCATGAACAAAAGAGTTGTTATTTGATTAACGGGATCACATCATTAGAAGAATGATGTGATTGACTTGACCCATTCCATTAGCTTAGCACTCGATCGTTTAGTATGTTGCTATTGCTTTCTTCATGACTTATACATGTTCCTATGATTATGAGATTATGCAACTCCCGTTTACCGGAGGAACACTTTGTGTGCTACCAAATGTCACAACGTAACTGGGTGATTATAAAGGAGCTCTACAGGTGTCTCCAAAGGTACATGTTGGGTTGGCGTATTTCGAGATTAGGATTTGTCACTCCGATTGTCGGAGAGGTATCTCTGGGCCCTCTCGGTAATGCACATCACATAAGCCTTGCAAGCATTACAACTAATGAGTTAGTTGTGGTATGATGTATTACGGAACGAGTAAAGAGACTTGCCGGTAACGAGATTGAACTAGGTATTAAGATATCAACGATCGAATCTCGGGCAAGTAACATGCCGATGGCAAAGGGAACAACGTATGTTGTTATGCGATCTGACCGATAAAGATCTTCGTAGAATATGTAGGAGCCAATATGAGCATCCAGGTTCTGCTATTGGGTATTGACCGGAGACGTGTCTCGGTCATGTCTACATTGTTCTTGAACCCGTAGGGTCCGCACGCTTAAGGTTTCGATGACAGTTATATTATGAGTTTATGAGTTTTGATGTACCGAAGTTAGTTCGGAGTCCCGGATGTGATCACGGACATGACGAGGAGTCTCGAAATGGTCGAGACATAAAGATTGATATATTGGACGGCTATATTCGGACACCGGAAGTGTTCCGGGGAAGTTTCGGATAAAACCGGAGCATCGGGGGGGTTACCGGAACCCCCCGAGGGGTTAATGGGCCTCATGGGCCTAAAGTGGAGAAGAGGAGGGGATGCCAGGGCAGGCCGCGCGCCCCCTCTCCCCCTAGTCCAAATTGGACAAGGAGGAAGGGGCGGCGCCCCCTCTCCTCTCTCCCTTCCTTCCCCCTCTCCTACTTGGACAAGGAAAGGGAGGGGAGTCCTACTCCCGGTAGGAGTAGGACTCCTCCTGCGCGCCTCCTACTAGGGCCGGCCGCACCCCCCCATTGGATCCTTTATATACGGAGGCAAGAGGCACCCCAGAGACACAAGTTGATCCACGTGATCATATTCTTAGCCGTGTGCGGTGCCCCCTTCCACCATAGTCCTCGATAATATTGTAGCGGTGCTTAGGCGAAGCCCTGCGACAGTAGAACATCAAGATCATCACCACGCCGTCGTGCTGACGGAACTCTTCCCCGACACTTTGCTGGATCGGAGTCCGGGGATCATCATCGAGCTGAATGTGTGCTAAAACTCGGAGGAGCCGTAGTTTCGGTGCTTGATCGGTCGGGCCGTGAAGACATACGACTACATCAACCGCGTTGTGCTAACGCTTCCGCTGTCGATCTACAAGGGTACGTAGATCACACTCTCCCCTCTCGTTGCTATGCATCACCATGATCTTGCGTGTGCGTAGGAATTTTTTTAAAATTACTACGAAACCCAACATCTACTACTCCCATCCGTTCCAAAATATAGTGCTTTATCTATTTCCGTGCTTCAACTTTGACCATAAATTTAACCAATGGGACCGACTACGACGGAAGCAAAAGTTATACTAGTGAATTCGTTTTCAAAAGAAGTTTTCAAATATATAATTTTTTCTCTCACTGCAGTCGGTCTTGTTGGTTAAATTTATGATCAAAGTTGGACCTCAGGAAGCGCAGACGCACTATGTTTTGGAATGGAGGGAGTAGCTTTTTGTTTTGAACTCAATCTCCTAATTCTCCGTGCACCATGGCTACGTACCTCCGTCCGTTTATGGTTCAACATTACTAGCGCCCACAAATCACTCTTCGATCCGGCAACAACAATCTAGATCAGGTGCTATGGAAGACTAAGGTGGGTCTACGGTCTGCAATTTCTGGATTGTTCATTATATGATGTGTAGGTGTGATTATCATGTTGTTCAGGTTACTACTTCTAGATATTCACTTACTGTATCTAGAGACATTGATGTGTAGGTGTGATTATCATGGGTCATATTTTAGTTTGCATTATGATCATGATTTAACTACAAACTGTTTAAAGTAATAGGTAACACATACTATTGGCATGATCGCAACAAATGACTATTTTTCCGTCAGAAAATTCTTTTGACAATTAAACGAAGTTTTTTAAGGCATAGAGTAAGTACTCTATTTTACAGTAACTATATAGATAGATATGTCACTGCTTTTACAGTTTTGATTTTTGCCATCACAAGCATATAGGCGCACACACAGTTTTACAATCTCCATGTCCTTCCTTTGGTAGTCATGTACATTTCCTTGTCACTTGGCAGCCAGGTTATAGATATGGTTATTATTGTTCTGGGCTTGCAACATAGCAAGGATAAGTGAATAGTAAAAAAAGATGCCAACAAAAGAAAGTTACATAGCATTTGAGAAATACACATTGTAAATGCCAACAGAAGGAAACAATTGTAAACCTTCTTAAGAAATAGCTTAGTAATTCACTTCATATTCTTTTTGGTTTAACATAAAAGTTAGTTTAAGGATATTTCTATATAGATAATATTGACACCTTTGTTCAAGTCGCTATCCAACTGAATCGCTTCCAGTGGCACTGTATCTCTCAGAGGAATATCGGCCATCTCTGTGTGGCACTTCTTCAACTGAGAAACGTGGAACACATCGTGAACTCCTGACAATCCTTCGGGCAATTCCAACTTGTAAGCAACTTCCCCCATACGTTCCAAAACTTTGTATGGTCTCACTAAACGTGGTGCTAACTTTCCATTAACTCCAAAGCGCTTCACTCCTCGAAGTGGTGATACACGAAGATACACTCTGTCCCCAACTTCGTAAACTATCTCCTTGCGTTTAGAATCCGCATAGCTCTTCTTCCTGGACTGGGCTACTTTGAGTCTATCGTGAATCAACTTAACCTTCTCTTCAGACTCTTTAATCAAATCTGGTCCAAACAACTATCGGTCTCCAACTTCATCCCACAACAATGATGTCCTGCACCTCCTTCCGTACAATGCTTCGAAAGGGGCCATCTTCAAACTGGCTTGATAGCTGTTGTTGTAAGAGAACTCTGTATAAGGAAAATTGTCGTCCCAACTAGATCCATAATCTAGTGCACAAGCTCTCAACATGTCCTCCAAAATCTGATTGACTCTCTCAGTTTGTCCATCTATCTGTGGGTGAAAAGCTGTACTGAACTCTAGCCTGGTTCCCAAAGTTTCATGCAACTGATTCCAAAACTTTGAGGTAAACTGGGTTCCTCTATCTGATACAATGGTCCTCGGAACTCCATGCAAACATACGATCCTGGTCATGTATATCTTTGCCAACTTAGCACTGGTGTAAGTGGTCTTCACTGGGATGAAATGAGCTACTTTCGTCAAACGATTGACTACAACCCATATCGAGTTATAGCCTGAACGAGTCCTGGGCAATCCCATGATAAAATCCATGCCTAGCTTGTCCCACTTCCATTCGGGTATCGGCAATGGTTGTAGCAATCCTGCTGGCTTCTAATGCTCTGCCTTCACTCTCTGACATACATCACAAACTGCTACATACTCCACAATATCCTTCTTCATTCCGGTCCATCAGAAACTATCCTTCAAATCCAGGTACATTTTAGTATTTCCTGGGTGAATCGAATATGGCGAATCATGGGCCTCCTGCAAAATCAGCTTCCTGATCTCCTGATCATTTGCCACATATACACGTTCCTCGAACCATAAGGTATCGTGCTCATGCTCACGAAATCCTTTAGCCTTTCCTTTGCTCATCCTTTCCTTTATCTCGGCAATCTCCTTGTCCGTCTTCTGAGCTTCTCTGATATTATACATCAAAGTAGACTGAATCTCCAATGCTGCTACATAGCCTCTCGGAACTATCTCCAAACATAGCTCGCGAAGATCCTCTGCTAACTCCTTGGGTAACTCTCCGGTCATGAGTGTATTGACATGACTCTTGCGGCTCAACGCATCGGCTACTACGTTAGCCTTTCCGGGATGATAATGCAACTTCATATCATAATCCTTAATGAGTTCCAACCATCTCCTCTGCTTGAGATTCAACTCCTTCTGCGTGAAGATATACTTCAAACTCTTGTGATCCATGTATACCTCACAATGGTTTCCGATGAGAAAATGTCTCCAAGTCTTCAACGCATCTACTACGGCTACTAACTTCAAATCATGTGTAGCATAATTTAACTCATGGGGTTTAAGCTGTCGTGAGGCATATGAAACAACTCTTCCCTCCTGCATAAGTACGGCTCCAAGTCCTCGAAGAGAAGCATCACAATACACTTCATAATCCTTGCGTTGATCTGGCAGAATCAACACTGGTGATGTAACCAAGCATTTCTTCAACTCCTGAAAATTGGCCTCACATTCCTCAGTCCATTTGAACTTGGTGTCCTTCTTTAACAACTCCGTCATAGGCTTTGCAATCTTCGAGAAATTCTCAATGAACCTCCGGTAGTATCCCGCGAGTCCAAGAAAACTCCGGATCTCTCCAACTGACATGGGTGCCTCCTAATTTTTCACAGTGACATCTTTGGTGGGGTCTACCACTATTCCTTCTCCAGATATATCATGTCCAAGGAATTCAACTTCCTTCAACCAAAACTCACACTTGCTGAACTTGGCGTACACTTGATGTTCTCTGAGCTTCCCAAGTACTAAATGCAAATGCTCTTTATGCTCCTCTTCATTCTTCGAGTAGACCAGAATATCATCAATGAACACCACAACGAACTTATCCAAAAACTCCATAAACACCTTGTTCATCATGTTCGTAAAATAGGCAGGTGCGTTAGTCAGGCCAAATGACATAACGGTATACTCATATAGCCCGTACCTCATGGTAAAAGCTGTCTTAGGTATGTCCTGCTCTCGAATCTTCAGCTAGTGGTACCCTGATCGCAGATCGATCTTGGAAAACACCTTAGCTCCTTGCAGCTGATCAAACAAATCATTGATCATCGGCAGTGGGTACTTGTTCTTGATCGTCACCTCATTCAATCCTTGATAATCAACAACCATCCTCAACGATCCATCCTTCTTCTCCACTAGAAGTACCGGTGATCCCCAAGGTGACGAGCTTGGGCGAATATATCCTTTATCCAGTAACTCCTTAATCTGCTTCTTAATTTCCTCTAAATCCTGTGCGGGCATCCTGTACGGTCTCTTAGATATTGGCCCTGTGCCTGGCAGAATCTCAATCAAAAACTCGATGTCTCTATCCGGTGGCATGCCTAGCAACTCTTCTGGAAATACATTTGGGAAATCCCTCACCACTGGTACTTCCTCCTATACAACTCCTAATAAGGAATTTACTTGAGTCCTAATCGGCACGTGCCGGGATACATACTTGATCCTTCTTCCTTCTGGGATGGTGAGCAAAATTGACTTACTGGCGCAATCGATGTTTCATCCATACATCGATAGCCAATCCATACCCAGAATCACATCCAAACCTTGCGACTCCAAAATTATCAGATCTGAGGGGAAAATATGCCTACCTATAGCGACCCGACTCGGTACGAGTCGAAGTCTCTATGCTTACCGTGCTAGTCCCTGGATCGACTTGCTAGCACACACAGTACTCGATGAAATAACAGAAATAACACACATCTCTTTATTACATCGATAGTCCAGGAGCAATACATTTATTACAAAATAGGGCATAAAGCCAATAAGCAAATACTGCGGAAGCAAAGAAGTAAATGAGTTCAACTCCACGAGCAAGGTTGAGTGTAGAACATCGACCTATCACACCTTAATCCTCGTCGGATATATTTGCAACATGATAAGTTGCAGCCAAATGGGTCAGTACATTGAATGTACTGGCAAGTCACATCATAGTGTAATGAACCTACTTTTACATGTAGTTTGGCTGGTGGAAAGCTCTAAGTTTAGTTGTTTGCATAAAGCTAGTTTTTTCCTATTAGAAAAGATTGTTATTCTACTACTACACATTTGCATAGGATGAGTTGGCAAATCCAACTCCATCCGTCCCCAAGTTTCATTTAAAACCCAACTGTTTAATTAAAGGTGAGGAGATCTCCCGACATTTCCACTACTAGATGCTCAAGTTGTCCGTAACCGGGGACATGGCTAATCGATTAGGTTGAAGGCTCTGTAGAGGTTGTGCACTTTTCCCCACAAGACTCGACCACCTCCATGATCGGAAGATCGAGACATAGCTTTTCGAAAATGTTCCCCCTTAACCCACGGATGGGCCGGTACACCTACATCATTCTACATCTGCTAGCCCATCCCGGAAGGGGGCACACTAACTACTCAACTAAGCCAGAGCCCATATTGGCATGTGGCTGCACACGTAAGCTTCTAGACGTGAGAATACGATTGATCTCTTTGAGCCTGAGCGGACGGTCCACTAGTGGTGCACCACCATGGATTTTCCATGTGTGCCCCACTGTACTTCGCCACCATTCCCACAAGTTTCCGCCCAGGTAGTTCATTCTTTTAACTTAGGTCTTATTTACTACATTGTCACTCATCTCTCACAATGATCACTCCCCAATCCACGTTTAATTAGCATAGCAACATAAAGTAAAACGATGGTGACAAAGTTATATGGTTCAGACCTACCTCAATGAACTACTGGGTGAAAAGCAAAGTCATGTGGCACCAGTTTCCTACCATGCAGTCCTACCGCAAAGAACTAAGTGCATAATAAAATCATAGGTAATGAAACATGATCAAGATGCAACTTGCTTTGGTACTGCTGGTTGAATTCTAAAGACTGATAATATTCTGCTTCGCACTCCGGGCAATCTATCGCAAGGAAGAATAAACAAACATAAGCAACAATCCAGAGACCAAAAGAACATGCATAGCAAAAAGTCTCAGAAAAACCAAATGAACATACAACACACTAAGCTACTACAGAAATATACTAAGTGCAAAACCACATAGTCCTATGGTTCAAGGAGTGATGTGAAGTATAGTGCTTACTATGCATACTAGTAAAAATATTAAAGGGCGGAATCTAGCGTGTGAAAATTATTGTGACAAAGGTCCAGGTGATAGGGCTTTGCTACGGTGACAGCATGCAAAAGGAATCAACTTAATCGGAGCTACGGTTTGGGAGATATGGCTATTTGAAGTTTGAATTCGAATCTGAATAAATTCAAATTTGAATCTAACAAAAGTTTGCAAAAGCTATGCTACTGTATAGATCTAAACAATACGAAGAATTTGCCGCTGGTTTCATCGAATTTGGATCTACGGTTAAAAAGTTATGGCTATTCTAAGATCAGGGACTAATCTGCTATTTACAGGGACTAAAAGGTGAAAAAAAAACTACTGCAAATAGGTCCCTGGCCACGTGGCAGCTCCTGGCTGGCCGGGCAGCATCCGCTGCAGAGGCTATACGGCGAACGGCCGCTAAATAAGAAAAAACAGCGGCGGCGGCTAACTAAATAAAACCGACGCTCGGTTTAAATAAACCGCACGGTCTAAGGGAACCGCGGTTAACCGCGTACCTCTTCGCAAAATAAAAAAACCTGAACCTAATCTAATCTGGGCCGTCGGGGATCGATCTAACGAGCGGGAGTAGGGCGGCGGCTTACAGTGGGTGGTGGCGGTGGCTGGCGACGATGAAGACGGCGGCGCGGAGTCGGTGACGGAGGGGACGGCGGCTACGGTGGTCCTCGACGTCGGGGTAGAAGACGGGGAGGTGCGGCGCGGCTTGGGCATCGTGACGGTGGGGTCGGCGCGCGTCAGCGACGTCCGGACGGGGCGGGGCAAAGACGGTGGCCTTCGGAGCTCCGGCGACTCCGGCGTCGACGGTGCGGCGGCTCCGACGGTACCTAGGGGCAAAAAAATGTCAAAACGATGCGCGTTGTCGCGGGGATCCAAATGACAAAGGAAGGGAGGGCTAGGGGGTGCCACAGACGACGAAATGGACGGCGGAGTGGCGCGGCTCCGGCGAGATGCAAACGGCGACGACGAGCAGCAGAGGCGGCGTGGGAAGCAGCAAGATGGCGACGATGGAAGAGGGGGTCCTGGCCGTTATATAGGCGAGGGCAGAGGGCTCGGGGTCGACGGATAAGCATTATCCGCGAGGGAGGCGGCCGACGGTTGCAGGAGCGCGGCGGCGAGTGTTTATCCTGCGCGGTGCGGGAGGTTGAGGACGACCTGGCGGGTGGGGCCTGCCTGGCAGCGGCAGTGAGAGGAGGCGAGAGAGAGGGGGGCGCGAGCGGTCGACCGATGCGGGGGTTTTCGGGCGCTGGGGCGCTGGCCTTGGGCCAAATGGCCAGCTGGGCCGGCTCGCCTAACGCGGCTGGCTGAGCACGCGCGTCCCTGGGCCGAACTGGTTTCGGTCCAGGCGGGTGAGTGCGTGTTTTTTTTAAACTTAAGACTAAAATGTCCCTAAACAATTCAAATGAATTTATAAAAACACCACAATAATTTCTAAAATAAATATGTAATATTAAGAGCCTAATGAACATTAACTTAAGCACAGAACACTTTGAAAATATTTTCCTAATGCAATTAATGCACCTTTTGCAAATAAAATAAATACCAATAAACTCCAAAACTTCAAATAATATTCAAAATAAAATTTCCCACTATTTTATATTTTGAGGAAGTCTTGGCGCAGTGGTAAAGCTGCTGCCTTGTGACCATGAGGTCATGGGTTCAAGTCCTGGAAACAGCCTCTTACAGAAATGTAGGGAAAGGCTGCGTACTATAGACCCAAAGTGGTCGGACCCTTCCCTGGACCCTGCGCAAGCGGGAGCTACATGCACCAGGTTGCCCTTTTTTTATATTTTGAGGAAGTCATCTTATCCCCTCTCATTTGTTTTTCTCGAGTGGAAAAGATATTATTTGAATATTTCAAAAACTCCAAAATGCAAAGAAATATGATATGCATTGAATGATTCTATTAACATCCAAATTAATAAAATTGGGATGTTACACTACCTATGGTCAATGTCATCTGAAAACATCATTGGCTTGCCATATACTCTGCTCCTGGCGAGCTCACTAACATAGGTGTACTAAGAACTTTGGTGGGCAGCTTATACTTATCCACAAATCCCCTTGATATGTATGAATGCGATGCACCAGTATCAAAAAGAACGATTGCAGTAAATGACTTAGCCAAAAGCTTACCTATTACTGCATCTGGCTGGGCTTCAACCTCCTCCACATTAACATGGTTCACTTGTCCCCTGTTGAAAGGGTTGGGCTTCTTCCCAGAACTTCCATTGCCGTTTCCATTCTTAGCTTCAGGACATTCATTGGCGTAATGTCTAGTTTTCTGGCACTTGTAGCAAGTAAAGTGGCTTAGATCTTTCTTGGCGGGTGTTGCTGGGTTGGAACGGTTCTGGCCATTGCTTCCTCCATTACCATGCCCATTCTTGGGGCCACTATGGTTGTGCGAACTTCCCCAATGTGATTGTGACCTTCGTTATGCTGAAAGGGTCCTCCCGAGTTCGGGGTAAAACGGGGTCTCTGCCGAGCTCCAGAATTATACTTCCCTTGTCCATACTTCCTCTTGCGGTTGTCAATCTGCTGCTGCTTCCCTTCAATCACGAGATCTCTATCTACCAACTGTTGGTAGTTATTAAAGGTTGCTACCATCAACTGCATGCTTAGCTCATCATTCAGTCCTTCCAGAAACTTCTCCTATTTAGCTGCATCCGTAGCAATGTCATCTGGGGCATAACGTGCTAGCTTGCTAAAGTCATCCACATACTGACCAACGATGCGTCCTCCTTGGCGTAAGTTGCGGAACTCACACTTCTTCATGGACATAGCTCCTGCTGATACATGGGCAGTGCGAAAAGCCTGCTGGAACTGGTCCCATGTAACAGTCTCGATGGGATAGGTGACAGTGTAATTCTCCCACCATGCTGCTGCGGGTCCATCAAGCTGATGTGAGGCAAAACGCACTCTTTCCGCATCTGTGCATCTTGTAGAGGTCAACTCCCTTCCAAGCTTGCGGAGCCAATCATCTGCAACTATCGGCTCGGTGCTACTGGAGAACACTGGCGGATTCAGCCTTAGAAAACGGGCTAAGTGATCAACAGGTGGTGGTGGGTTCTTGTTCCCCTGATTCTGATTCTGGACTAGTATCTGAATCAATGCATTCTGCTGCTGGATCAATTGAGTGAGCTCTGGAGGGAAAGCAAATCCATTGTCGCGTCTCGGAGACATCTGATGGGTTTAGAAAAGATGAGAAAACAGAGTAGAATGGGGTCTAGGGGGAAACACTACCCATACGCACATGAGACAAACACAATCATATCACTCAATCAATCAAGCAAGGGCATACAATCGGTCTAGAACTATCGTTACAAAAGTGCTCGGACTATACTATATACATGGTGGAATACTACTACTGTTTTGGTGGTCGAATAGAGAAATGGATCGGTAGAAGACTCCATAATATCCGCTCCAGCTTCATGAACAAAGTCATCATCACTATCATCGGGGTCCGAGTCGGTGTCGTCGATGATGATGTAGTTCTCCGGGCAAGTGGAATCGTCATCTTCTCCTCCTGGCGCGGGGTCTCCCATGAAGACTCCTAGCTTCCTTGTCAGGTCGTCATTCTTCTCCACTAGTACGACGATTTCCTCCTCATAATCTTCGCGCGTTTCCTCGAGTTCTTCTTCAAGCTCGGTGATCCTTGTCATTGCCTTCTTCAGATCTATCATGCCTGCGCACATCTGGTTCTCCTGGCGACATATGTGCTGGTTTAACTCCTGGATGAAAGCGATAATTGATCTATCCTTCCTGGTGCTGATCATCTCCCATTGCTCATCTCGGCGCCCACAAATCTGGTAGATAGTATCCTTGAGATTCTTGTGGTAAACTTCTCCAATGCGTCCCATGGTGATGTGGGCTACCATACTCTTTTCTAGACTCCAAGTTGGTGCATCAAAGGAAAAATCTATGGGCTCAGTGACTGGCGTAAATGTCCTTCCTGGAACTTGAACTTGAATCATCCAACACTCCTCTTCTGGTAAAGTGGCATTGTAAGTCTCGGTGAAGCTTGGTATTCCGATGTTCAGGTACCTAGTGACTTCCTTCAAGTGGCGTCCAAAAGGTGTGTCTTCATCCGGTTGTGCAAACTTGTTCCTTGCGTCCGCCATCCTAAAGAGTAGAAAATGGAGAGGAGTCAGAAATGAGAAGAGAGTAGTGATCTAGGGCTTTAGCTTAGTGGTCGTGCCCTACAGTCAGCGTGTGCTCTGATACCATCTTGTAGCGACCAGACCTCAAACAGTCTGATCTCTGTGCATCAGTGTCATCCCTGGATCGGTAATGCTAACACGCACAGTACTTGAGGATTTATAACAGAGTAGCAATCACACACTTATTACATCGAATGTCTCAAAAGAGAACTTATTACAATAAATATGGCTTAAGGCCATCTAATACGATAACAACGGAAGGCCTGGAAGATAAAGTGAGTCCATCAACTCCAACAACATCAGTGAGTGAAAAACAACGACCTATGGCTCCTTACTGTCGTCTGAAAAGTCTGCAACATGATACGTTGCAGCCCGAAACGGGTCAGCACATGGAATATGCTCGCAATGTAACACAAGAAAGTAATGAACAGAATAATGCTATCACTACATGCATATATGGCTAGTGGAGGCTGTATGGTTAATATGTTTTGCGGAAAGCAAAATTT
Source organism: Triticum aestivum (assembly GCF_018294505.1). NCBI lineage: Eukaryota > Viridiplantae > Streptophyta > Magnoliopsida > Poales > Poaceae > Triticum > Triticum aestivum. Next base: position 331,497,632 of record NC_057797.1, read on the forward strand.
TCCCTGCAACAAAGGAATAAATTTTATTTAACTATCATGGTGGTTGTTAAACATTGAGAAGGTTCACCCAACTCAGTCCCAATGAAGGATCATCATTAAACCTAATCGAATTATATTAAGAGTGATGAGATGCACATGATAATCCAAGAACTAGATACTCAAGATGTCCATAACCGGGGAGACGGCTAACCATGATTAGTTTGTACACTCTGCAGAGGTTTGTGCACTTTTCCCCACAAGACTCGATCTCCTCCGTTGGATTTCTCGCACTGCATAATGTTTGAGAAACAGATGATCGAGACACAGTCTTTTCGATGAGGCCCCCTTAACAGATAGATAGGCCTGTACACCTACAATCCCCTACATCTGCTAGCCCATCATGGAAAGTTTTCCCACAACTTACTCAACTATGCCATAGCCCATAATGGCATGTGGCTGCACACGGAAGTTTCTAGCATGAATAATCTTATGATCCCTTTGAGCCTGGGTGGCAGTCCATAGGAGAATCACACGGTACCCCGAGATTTCCAAAAATACAGGCAACACTGGGTTCCCCAGGTGCCTCAATCCACCCAGATGTGTATTAAAGTTGCCACCTTAAGTTAACCATTAATTAACAATACTCACATCTGTCATGAATACACTCAAACCCAAACCACGTCTACGAGCATAGCATAGCAATATAAGCAACGTAGAAATAACTCCCAAAGGTTTGGTAATAAACAGGACAGTATGTACTACCTCATCTACTTCCCAAAACCCACATATTAATCAGATCCTAATCATGCAATTTTTTGAGGATTGATCGAATGCAATAAAACTGGGTAGTAAAGAGGTATGATCAAAGTGTTACTTGCCTTGCTGATGATCCGTGAAATCTAGAGACTCGTAGTAGCACGCTTCGCACTCCGAGTACTCTATCGCAAACAAACAAGCATACAATAAGCAATCAAATAAAGATGCACGGGTAAAACTCAAATAAGAAAATCTAACCATAAAGTTCAACTTAAGAACTCTGGTTTGCAAAAAGAATCAAATCAAATGAAGCAACGAAACTCAAACTGCGAAAGAAACAAGCTTCATTTACTAATCTAGACTAAAGTAAAATTTTACAGTAACAAAAAATTGTTTAAGTCAATTAAACAGAAAGAGGGCTTCGAGACGAAACTCTAGGCGCTTGAATCGTCTGATTCCGATAAGCGAGTGAAAAGATAAACTAAAACGAAAATCGGATCAGAAATAGCAATCGAAAATAATCGCGAAAAATCCGAGAGAAAGGAAAACTGACGAAAAGGCTAACGAACAAACGTTCGCTGTCTGCGGCTAAACGGTGAAAATCGTTCATTAAAACGAATGAACGAACGGGCGTTCGCTAAATAAATAAACCAACGGAAAACCAACCTAAAAAAATAAACCGGAAAATTTTAAAAAAGCCGGATCTTGATCTAGGATTTACCGAAATATACCGAAGAAGAAAAAATGGCGACGACGGTCAACTCCGGCGGCGGCGCAGGGCGCGGCAGCAGTGACGACGGCGGTGCGGGGCTCGAGGCGCGGCTAGGGTTCGGCGGCGGCTGGGGTGGGCTAGGGCTGGCGGGGTCGCGGGCTTATAAAGCCTGGGGCGAGGCGGAGTCCGGTCGCCCACGGTGGCCCAAGTCGGTTCAACCTCTTTTTTTAAAAAAATAAATCCGCACAGAAAAATGAAGAAAAGAAATACCAAACAGACTCCAAAAGTCCTGAAATAAAATTTCCCCGTCCTCTAAAAATCTACCAGACAAGGTGAACATTTATTTGGGACTCTAATGCAATTTTGAAAAATACATATTTTTCCTAATTCAAATAAAATAGCGATAAAACTCCGAATAAAAAAAATCATATTTGATTTTAATATTAAATCTCCAATATTTCTTTATTTTGAGGAAGTCATTTTATCCCCTCTCTTTTATTTTTATAAAAGAACTATTCGAAGAGAAAATAATTAAAATCAAACGATCCTCTTTTTCAAAATTCGACTAAACTCAAATATGAAAATAACGAAATTCCCAACTCTCTCCGTGGGTCCTTGAGTTGCGCAGAATTTCTAGGATCAAGCCAAAATGCAATAAAATATGATATGCAATGATGATCTAATGCTTAACATTCCAAATTGAAAATTTGGGATGTTACAGAACAACCCATTGCCGGCGGTCATTACTACTCCGATACGATACTCCGACATGGTAAACTAGCCTAGCCTCGCCTGCATCTTCCCTGAGTTCGTCCCTTGGTCAGCAGCCGGGTCACCTCTTATGAGGCCATGGAAAAAAGCTCCTGTGACTCCAATTCCCATCTTGCAGCAAGGTGCAGGTGGGCAGTTGTTGGAGCAGGAGTATGTGCTGCAGCGTTATTGCGAGAGTTTTTCGTAATTTGGGTTTTCTTTTCAAATTAAGGCATCTCCAATGGTTTTAAGATAGTTGTTGGTAGACTTTGCCACATAGGGTCTTTGATGATGTGTCATACAATATATGAGGGACGAGAGGAAGATTGTATGTACATGAACCAACACCCTTGCACAAGCTCCAATGTAGAATGAGAGAGCACCTTATTTATTATCTCACATCCTATTGGGCAAACTAGATACAATTAATTGGAGTTGTTGTATGCTAAGGTGTTGGTTAATGACATGGCGTATTTTACCAGCAAGCTAACATACAAACTGTTGGAGATGCCCTTATAGAAAAGCTTGCGATTCCTGCACCTCGGGTGGGTGCGCAGTGCCGAAATACCTGCAACAGTGACTGTACCATGACCAACTACGCGTTTCAGGGAACATGAGTTACATGGTCAACTGTGTCTTCCTGTGCATCTACTATTCCCATCCGTTCCAAAATATAGTGCTTTATCTATTTCCGTTCTTTAACTTTGATCATAAATTTAACCAATGGGACCGACTACGACGGGAGCAAAAGTTATACTAGTGAATTTGTTTTCAAAATAAGTTTCCAAATATATAATTTTTTCTCTCACCGCAGTCGGTCTCGTTGGTTAAATTTATGATCAAAGTTGGACCTCAGGAAGCGCATACGCACTATGTTTTGGAATGGAGGGAGTAGCTTTTTGTTTCGAACTCAATCTCCTAATTCTCCGTGCACCATGGATACGTACCTCCGTCCATCTATGGTTCAACATTACTAGCGCCCACAAATCACTCTTCCATCCGGCAACAACAATCAAGATCAGGTGCTATGGAAGACTAAGGTGGGTCTACGGTCTGCAATTTCTGGATTGTTCATTATATGATGTGTAGGTGTGATTATCATGTTGTTCAGGTTACTACTTCTAGATATTCACTTACTGTATCTAGAGACATTGATGTCTAGGTGTGATTATCATGGGTCATATTTTAGTTTGCATTATGATCATGATTTAACTACAAACTGTTTAAAGTAATAGGTAACACATACTATTGGCATGACCGCAACAAATGACTATTTTTCCGTCAGAAAATTCTTTTGACAATTAAAATGAAGTTTTTTAAGGCATAGAGTAAGTACTCTATTTTACAGTAACTATATAGATAGACATGTCATTGCTTTTACAATTTTAATTTTTGCCATCACAAGCATATAGTTGCACGCACAGTTTTACAATCTCCATGTCCTTCCTTTGGTAGTCATGTACATTGCCTTGTCACTTGGCAACCAGGCTATAGATATGGTTATTATTGTTCTGGGCTTGCAACATATCAAGGATAAGTGAATAGTAAAAAAAGATGCCAACAAAAGAAAGTTACATAGCATTTGAGAAATACACATTGTACATGCCAACAGAAGGAAACAATTGTAAACCTTCTTAAGAAATAGCTTAGTAATTCACTTCATATTCTTTTTGGTTTAACATAAAAGTTAGTTTAAGGATATTTCTATATAGATAATATTGACACCTTTGTTTAAGCATACTACAAAATATTTCACTATCTATTTATCCCCGCATTTAGGGACAAATGAATGAGCTCCAGTGTCTCCAAGAGCTTTCATTTTGCCTTTCATAGTTTGTTCTGTAGTAACAGGCTAGCTATCACAACTTACTGGCTTACTTTGATGTGACGCCTGGATAATTCAGCTACAATAATTCTCTGCTAGCGATGCCACGTCACTTCGATTACTGTTGCTAATCTCGCGTTAGTTCGAAACCGATTCAAATTCGAATTCAAAATCAAGCAAACAATAAAAGTTTTCAAATATTAAAACTATAGTGTTCGTAGTGAACCAAATATTGCTTAGGTAATTATGGTGGAGAAACCCCACTTTTATAAAATAGTTAAATACTCTAAAATGAATAAAACTTAGCAAGAACAATTATTTAAATGCTTCTAAAATAATAAACAATTTCAAACTAAATTGTTTTAGGTGCCAAATTAATCATAAATTAATCGTGGCAGTGGCATTTATTAATACTATTTTTGATACAACTTTTGTATTGTATAAATACTAAGGTTTAATAAAAGAGTAAAAGAAATAAAGAAAAAGAAAAGAAAGCGCAAAAACCAGAAAACAAACTAACAAAAAAAAGGTAAAAGAAACCCCCACCCCACTGGGCCAAGTGGCCTAACTGGGCCACCAAGCCGGCCCACCCCGCCTACCTTATAACCCCCACCACAGCTTAACCCTAGACCAAACCCCCACCCCTCGCACTCATTCCCCCCTTTCCTCCCCATCTGGATCGAGCAAGCGCCCCGACCCCATCGCCCCATTCCTCCCACTCACCCCCTCCCCCTCTCCTGATCTGGGCGGCGCCCCGCCCCTGCCGCTGCCGGCCCTCATCGGTCGTCGTCCCGTGGCGCCTCCGTCATCACCCGCGACGCCACCTCACCGGTGCCGCCCCTCCTGGTCTCCTTCCTCTCCCTCAACCTCGCCGTCGCCCGAAGCCGCCTCGCCGGAGCGCTTCCTCGCCGGATCTCCTTCCCTACATCGCTCGTCCCCACCTCCTCCTCGCCAGACGCCATCAAGCCACGCCGCCCCTTCCCTGCATCGATAATGAGCACCGCCCCGTGCTTTCTCTCCCCCTGCGCTGAACGCGTCGCGCTCGCGCTCGTCGTACTCACCGCGGCCTTGTCCCGCCCGCGCTCGTACGCCGTGCTTACACGCGCTCCGCCCGCGGCCACCCATGCACCCATGCGCGCTCACCGCACCGAGGCCGCGCCCCGTCCGGTCGATGCTGCTGCTGCCTGCTGCCGCTACCTCCTACTCCTCCCGCCACCGCACCTTCTGGCGCTCGCCGCCTGCGCCCATATCGCGCTCCGCCTCCGCCTGCAGCTTGCCCCTGCGCCCCCCTGCTCCGCCTGCTACCGCCAGGCGCCGTCGCTCCCCCTGCTGCACGCTGCTGCTGCCGGCATCCGCCTCTCCGTCGGCCGCCACGGCCACCACCACCTCCCCTTGGCCGGAGCCTCACCGCGCCCCGGCGGCCTCGTCCCGCCCTGCGGGCGAGTGCCCGCTCGGGTGCGCCCGCACCCGGCGCCTGCGCCCGACACCCTGCGCCCGTTTGGCCCCTTGGGCCAATGACAAGTGGGGCCATCTCCAGAACGTTTTTATATAAAAAATGAATAGATAAATAATAATTAAAAACAATTAACTAATTAGTTAAGTAAATAATTAACTTAATTAATTATGATTAAATTAACTAATTATAATTAATTAACCTAATGACTAATTAACTACTGTTAATTAACTAAACAGTCTATGACCAGTGGGGCCCACCCCCATAATTAATGCTGATTAGGTTAATTAAGCTGGATAATTAGATGTGTCACTGACAGGTGGGACCCAGCTGTCAGGTTGACCAGGTCAACTGCTGATATCATGCTGACGTCAGCAAACACTATTCTGGATAATGTTGAATTAAATAATTAAATAAATCCTAAAAATGATATAAATCTTTTAAAATTAATATAAAATAAACCGTAGCTCGGATGGAAAATCTTTGTACATGAAAGTTGCTTAGAACGACGAGACGAACCCGGATACGCAACCCGTTCGTCCGCCACGCATCCCTAGCATAGTGAACATGCAACTTTCCCCCTCCGGTTCATCTGCCCGAAAACGCGAAACACCGGGAATACTTTCCCGGATGTTCCCCCCTTCACCGGTATCACCTCATACTGCGTTAGGTCACCCCTAGCACCGCGCATTACCATGTTATGCTTTGTGTTGCTTTGTTTCCTCTGTTATTTATTGTGTTCCCCCTCCGTTACTTCTTTCCGGTAGACCCCGAGACCGCTGCCGGTACCCCCGATCGACTACGGTGTTGACGACCCCTCCTTGCCAGAGCAACTAGGCAAGCCCCCCCCCCCTTGATCACCAGATATCGCCTACTCTCCTCTATACTGCTTGCATTAGAGTAGTGTAGCATGTTACTGCTTTCCGTTAATCCTATTCTGATGCCTAGCCTGACATTGTTGCTACAACTGTTGATACCTTACCTGCAATCCTAAATGCTTAGTATAGGATGCTAGATTATCATCAGTGGCCCTACACTCTTGTCCGTCTGCCATGCTATACTACTGGGCCGTGATCACTTCGGGAGGTGATCACGGGCGTATACTATATACTTTACACTGTTACATTACCGGTGATACTGTTTGGAGATGGGGGCTGAAGGGATAGGTGGCTCCATCCCGGTAGAGGTGGGCCTGGGTTCCCGACGCCCGACTATTACTTTGTGGCGGAGCGACAGGGCAGGTTGAGGCCACCTAGGAGAGAGGTGGGCCTGGCCCTAGTCGGCGTTCGCGGATACTTAACACGCTTAACGAGATCTTGGTATTTGATCCGAGTCTGGCTACTGGCCTATACGCACTAACCATCTACGCGGGGACAGTTATGGGCACTCGACGTCGTGGTATCAGCCGAAGCCTTCGTGATGTCAGCGACTGAGCGGCGCATGCCGGGTTGGACCGCGTAACGCAACTTCCTTCGTAATGGAGGTTGCTAGGTCTACTCACCGGCCATGTACGCAATGTGTATGTGTGCAATGGGCGATGGGCCCAGACCCCTGTGCCATAGGATTTAGACCGGCGTGCTGACCTCTCTATTGTGCCTAGGTAGGGCCGCGACATGTTGATCTTCCGAGGCCGGACATGACCCAGAAAAGTGTGTCCGGACAAATGGGATCGAGCGTGTTGGGAAATGTGGTGCACCCCTGCAGGGAAGTTGATCTATTCGAATAGCCGTGTCCCTCGGTAAAAGGACGACCCGGAGTTGTACCTTGACCTTATGACAACTAGAACCGGATACTTAATAAAACACACCCTTCCAAGTGCCAGATACAACCGGTGATCGCTCTCTCACAGGGCGACGAGGGGAGGATCATCGGGTAGGATTATGCTACGCGATGCTACTTGGTGAACTTACCATCTACTCTCTTCCCCTGCTGCAAGATGGAGGTTACCAGAAGCGTAGTCTGCGACAGAACTAGTTATCCCCCTCTTATTCCGGCTTTCTGCAGTTCAGTCCACATATGATAACCTTATTACATTTGATACCAATGCATACATATGTAATGTAGCTCCTTGCTTGCGAGTACTTTGGATGAGTACTCACGGTTGCTTTTCTCCCCCTTTTCCCCTTTCCTATACCCGTTTGCTATGACCAGACATTGGAGTCCAAGAGCCAGACGCCATCATCGACGACGACTACTACTACTCGGGAGGTGCCTACTACTACGTGCAGCCCGCTGACGACGACCAGGAGTAGCTTAGGAGGATCCTAGGCAGGAGGCCTGCGCCTCTTTCGATCTGTATCCCAGTTTGTGCTAGCCTTCTTAAGGCAACTTGTTTAACTCATGTCTGTACTCAGATATTGTTGCTTCCGCTGACTCGTCTATGATCGAGCTCTTGTATTCGAGCCTTCGAGGCCCCTGGCTTGTAATATGATGCTTGTATGACTTATTTTATTTGTAGAGTTGTGTTGTGATATCTTCCCGTGAGTCCCTGATCTTGATCGTACACGTTTGCGTGTATGATTAGTGTATGGTCAAATCGGGGGCGTCACATTTGATATTCCTTAAGTTTGAGCTTCAACTTGTAGATGTTGTGTGCCTAAGCTTAACCATAACATGAAAAATGACCCATACAATCTAGATTTCTTGAGTTGCTCAGTGTGCACACTTCACGATTTTATATTGTTAAGTCCATACCCCTTACTTGGTAAAGATAGTACCCCTCGGAAGTTAAAGTGCTAAAGAAGGAATTATCAATCCTATATAGCTAAGGGAGGAAGAGGTTGATGCCTCTATAGGCTAATGTTGGACAACACATGGTCATTTATCCTGGTTTCTGCTTGCATAACTTGTTTCCCTTAGCTGCAGTTTTGATATTATTAATCATTCATTAGAAACATAGAACATGATATTGGGTCTGCTCTTGTGTGACATGCCTATAATTATTAATTATCTCACAATTTATTTGCATGTTTATAATATGTAATAAATAAAGATATTTTCTCACAAATTATTTGCATCTTTGTAGTATGTAGTAAATGAAGATATGATTTTTGTGCTTTCGATCTCTTTGCAACCGAAGTAGACTTTTCAGTCATAACCTATGATTCCTAAGGTACTACCGTATTATTAGTGGTTGTCTCTGAAAAACAGGTGAGGCATCTGATTGTTTTGCTCCATCCTAAAAGTGCATTGAGTTGATCATCCAAGCCAATCTCTACTCTATTCCTTGTGTGGGAAGGTATCATTTTATACCAAGTCTTATGTTTTTTGGGGAAAATTTTGTTTATGCCACTCCAGCTTTTGCCAATTTTCTTTATGCCACTTTTGGAATTTCATTTTTGCCAATTTTCAAAGTGAAAATTGTGATGTATTGTCAAAAGCTAAGAGTGGAAAAAGTGAAATCAAATTATTTTACCTTTGGTATGGAATGGCTATTGTGATACATTGTCAAAACCTACGAGTGACAGAAGTGAAATGACAAATTTTAGATGGGCATAAGGAAAATTGGCAAAATCTAGAGTGGCAAAAACATTTCCCCCCTTTTTTTATGTGTGTTCACTAAATTAATTATTGCATTTTGAGTGTCGTAGCATATAAGTGTTTCAACTTTGTACTAACTTTAGTACATGCTTTGAGGGCCACTAAGAAAGTGTGTGGTTGCTCAACGAAGCTTCATAAATATTACTCCCTCCGTCCCATAATGAAAGACGTTTTTTGACACTATACTAGTGTTAAAAAACATCTTACATTATGGAATGGAAGGAGTAGATGATTACGCGTATCTTGATGCACACATTTTCACTGTAATTTCTCCCTTTGACGAGTTATTTACCCAAAACCATCACACTTGGGGCTAGGGTAACAGTTTGGTACCAGATTTGAGCCAGGTCACAAAGAACCACCAAAACTGCGCCTAATGCGTAACGCGGAGCACTGATGCTGAAATTTGATCGCGAATACAGCAAAACCGACAGGTGGGTCCCACCTAGCGAGCTAACGTGGCAAAGGCCAAGCACAAAAACAACTTCGACCAGCTGAGGTGGCACATGAGATGCGGGCCCCGCCAGTCATTGACTACATGGTCATCTTCATCCCATCTCTATTTCTATGGACATTGCGTCGAGCAGCTTGTGAGCGGTCGAGCCCATGCGAACTGGGAGGTTCATGGCCATGACAGCCGAGCACTTGCTCAAGCTAGGCGTACCCTAGCTCGATGTCCAGATCGTCCTCTCCCTTTCCCTTCGTGTGGAGCTTGCTCCCATCCTCCAGCCCCCTCCCCCTGCCGTCTGAGAGCTGGCCGTCGACGCCGCTCCGCACTAGCGTGGCCACCACCATAGTTTCGCCGAGACACGGTGTCCTAGAGCTTTGACTCCTCACTCTGGTCATCCTTGACGACAAATATGAGCGAATAAGCCGCACAATGACTGAATCGACCGCGTCTTCAACCTCGGAGCCGCCAGCCGTCGCTGTTGAATCCAACATCTTCAGAGCACCCATGACCTTGCCAGCCTGCTCATCTGAATCGCCATGAGCTCCTCTCCTTTTATCCCTTTCTATCGTTGTAGAATTCATTCTGTAACTAATTCCTCCGCCATGCCGGAGAGCTCCGGCCGTCGTGCCTCTCCACCGTCGTTGTTTGAGCACGAATTGATTGTGCCTGAGCACTGTACAGAGACCATGGAGCTCCAGCGATACCATCTAGCTGCTTAGCTCACTCGCTCGCTTGCTTGCCACCGCGCAGCTCGCCACCGTTAATGCTGCTGGACACCCTAGCATCTTACTGCCGGTGCGGCCGCCGCTGGCGGGCCCTTCCGCGCCTCCTCTGTTTCCTCTCGAAGGCCATCTCCCGCCAACACGCCTGCATGCTTGCCTCTGCTCCGAATCAGTCACCGCAGGGCAGAGTAACACGGGAGGAAGTAGAAAACAAAAGGAGTATAAGAGTAACAGATGAGTGGCTGACTGATGGGTCCCCTGTCCACCTCAGCGGGTCAAACATTGACTTGGATTAGTCTTTGCCATGCCGGCTTGACAAGCAGGACCCACCTGTCGGTTTTACTGTTTTCACGACCAAATTCCAGCAGCAGTGCTCCGTGTTACGCATTAGGCTCAGAACTGGTGGTTCTTTGTGACCTGACTCAAATCTGATATCAAGCTGTTACCCTAGCCCCAAGTGTGGTGGTTTTCAGTAAATAACTCCCCTTTGACGGAACCTATCCATTGTAGTCAGATAACACTCCAAAGATATCGAAGAGAACTCTGAGACCGGTCTGAATCTTCTTGCTTGTTGGCATGGAAGAAAACATGGACTTCTTACTTTTCCAATAACACGCACGAGACTGGTTGACTTCTATGACTGAATTGTGAGTTATATTTATGCATCCATCAATTCAAGCTCACTCAAATTGCTTCACCCCTTTGAGCTTCCTTCCATAGGACTGCAGGTTGTTCAGGCCCATCTTCAAGATCCTCGACTTGTTGTGGTTCACTCTAAATCAATCATTCGATCTGACATTGCTTTGCAAAATATCGAACAAACTATTGATTTTCAGTCAGAATAGTGTGCATTGGGTAGCAACAATAAAAACAACTGATTATAATAGCAATATCCCACTTTGGCAGGAGCATACAAAGCATAACAGCACAAAACACAGAGCAGCAACCACATAAAATAGATAACCAAGTTTCGCTCATTGTCTCCCAGTCTCCTCTCTCTCAATAAAATTCTCGAGAGGGCCCCACCATTATTTGATGCACAGAAGCACACACCAGCAGCAAACCTCAATCAATGACATATTTCCCGCTGCTTTTCTTCTCCCATCAATCTTTAGCACACATGCAGCACACAACATTAGTAGTAACAGGTTGGTAACCTCCCCAGCCACCGACACACATGCACGAGCTCCGTTGATACACGCAACACGGGTCTCCTTTTTTCTCACCCGAAGATCATAGAACAGTCCAAGGGTAAATTTTCATTAATTATAAATATATTCAAAAGTATAAAATGGGACCAAAACATCCATCTAGCCTATGCCTGTTTTATGAACATCATAAGATGGTTATTGGAGGAATTATTCTGTCCAAGTCTTGATCGTCAGTGCTTTCATTGGTTTAGCTCTGATCTCAACTTTTTTGAGACATAGATCTCAACTGTTTTCATGCCCTCTGATAGATGGAAAATCCAACCTTTATCATTTCTAACTAACCAAATGCTCCAACATCTCATCCTAATATTTTTTAGAGGGGATATTATTGTGGATTGCTTGCATTCTCAAACATATATCATCAAAGCTTGAGATGCCTCTATTTCTATTTGGAAGAGTGTGGTTCCAACAATTGAGGGCAAATATGCAGTCCCCAAAATAGATGCGAAAGAGTTTCCTCAACATTCTCTGAACATAGGACACAGTTGTATGAGTCACGATACATAGCTTTCTATGTAGCAGATTTGTAATCACCCTATCATGGAGTAGTAGCCAGAGAAAAAAAATTGTGCGTCAGTCTCGAAGAAAATTTCCATAGGGCTCTTAAAATATGGTGTGTCTTGCAGGGTCCAATTAGAGACTTATACATCTTCGATGAGTAGTTTAGAGCCTTCCAACTGCAAGTCCATAAGTCTTTCAGATCTCTGTTTTGCCTACCAGCCAGTTCAGTCTGAAGTTGGTTGAATTGTTCAAAAGCCTGAGAGGATATAGGTCTGTGAAAAATGCTCTTCTAATTCTTGAATTCCCATGGCTTGTTAGAGGGAAATGTTTGGTTTAGTGGCATAGGAGTAGAAGTTTAGGATATGCAGTATTCAAGCATTACTTGTTCCATTTGTCCTCTCGGAAGTGAATTGTGTCTCCTTTTCCAGCATTACATACAGAGTGTTGCATGTACGCGGGAGGAGTTTGAGGACATTTCTCCACCAGAATGAGCCAACAGATCTATCCCTTGGTGTGGGGGTCTGAATAATAGGTTTCCCAAATGATTTTGACCCAAGGGATTTCCTCTTTGTTTAGGAACTTATGGAGAAATTTCATGACAAGAGCTTGGTTATGAGAGTTGATATCCAACATTCCCAAGCCTCCATTGCTTTTGGGACAACACAATTTATTCCAAGATATCAGGGGGGGCCCTTGATCTCCAGTGCGATATTTCTTCCAGAGGCATAGCCTAAGATATTTGTTGATCTTGTTGACCACATATTTTGGAATAGTCAAGGCGCTCATGAAGAAATTGGGAATGCTTGCAAAAACATATTTCACTAGAATGAGTTTGTCTCCATAAGACATGAGAGTGGACCGGCCCAAAAGTCTTTTCTCAATCCTGGAAAACATGGGCACAAAATCTTCAACTTTTGGTTTTGAAAGGCTAAGTGACAGGGCCAAGTAAGTGATCGGAAGATTTCCAATTTGGCATCCCATGAGTTCAGACAATGCTTGCATCTTGCTATCAAGGGTGTTTATAGAGATCAATGTGAAAAAAATTGGCCGATTTAAAGATTTATCATCTAATTTATCGCTAACTGATGGGTGGCCGATAAGATTATGCCATGTCATCACCATTTACCGTTTGGACATATTTATCGCTCTGACAAGCAATTTATCTGGAACATACCGACAAATCGGGCCTATTTCTAGTATTATGTGTGCAAGATCTATGTTTACTAGACAAATGCCCCGCGCTTCGCTGTGGAAATTTGTATGAAACAAAAAACGCGTGAACTAATCAACCTAGTTAGTGCCTTTACGGTTCATCTTGTAGCAAGATAATTTTGTTTCCACTCTAAGCAAAATCTGCAATTCTTCCATGGATCGGGGAAGTGCGAGATGCATGCATGCGACCATTTTCTCTCCGGACTAAAACACACGCTAGGCGTGAGTTACTGCATGCATGCGCATGTGCCTGGTGGAGCTTCTCTTGACATGCAGATCGAATGGCTATTGTAGACTGATCTAATATATGCAACGACTAAATTAATTTTGACGATGTGGCTATTTTTTGTAATGGGGGCTAGCTATATTTTAGATAGAGTAGATTTGTGTTTTGTGGACCTTATTATGTAATATGTACAACTGTCCTATTTTGTTTGTCATTGTACAAGGATTCAAAGGCAAGGAACGAAGGTAACACTTTTGTCCAATATTTTTTGTTGTTGAATATAACATATGTTAGTGCTGGAAACCCGGGATTTGTTAAAAAATGTCCAATTAATAGTCAAACAATAAAATGGATTAATAGTTTGATTTCTGATTAATCTCTAATCCTTAGCCAACCGAGATGCTAACAATAAGCGATATCCTCAACATCATTGTTGACTTGGAGTAGTTGTAACACCCACAATGCGGCAATATCTCCCACGTGTCGGGGCACGACTTAGAGGCATAGCCACATGGTAGGCATGTCGCAAGAGGGGTAATCTTTACACATCCCATGTATTGAATAAGAAAGGGATAAAGAGTCGGCTTACAATCGCCTCTTCACATAGTACATAAATAATCCATACATCATCCAAGGTACAAACTAAGGTCCGACTATGGAACCAAAATAAGGAAAGACCACCCCAAATGCTAGATCCCCGATCGTCCCAACTAGGCTCCACTACTAATCATCAGGAAAGGAAACATAATAGCGACCCAAGTCTTCGTCGAATTCCCACTTGAGTTCGGCAGCGTCGCCGGCACTGGTATCGTTGGCACCTGCAACTGTTTGGAAGTATCCGTGAGTCACGAAGACTCAGCAATCTCACACCTGCGAGATCAAGACTATTTAAGCTTATGGGTAGGAGAGGGTAGCGAGGTGGAGCTGCAGCAAGCACTAAGCAATATGGTGGCTAACACACGCAAAAGAGAGCGAGAAGAGAAGCAACACACGGTCGAGAAGCTATAAGTGATCAAGAAGTGATCCTGAAGCTACTTACGTTCAAGCATAACACAAGAACATGTTCTCTTCCCGGACCTCGCCGAAAAGAGACCATCACGGCAACACACATGGTTGATTCATTTTAATTAAGTTAAGTGTCAATTTCTCTACAACCGGATATTAACAAATTCCCATCTGCCCACAAATTCTCAACTTAGCCCATCACAAGCTCTCACGGTCAACAAAGGATATTCCTTCTCCCAGGAAGACCCGATCAGACTCGGAATCCCGGTTACAAGACATTTCGACAATGGTAAAACAAGACCAGCAAAGCTGCCCGAATGTGCCGACAAATCCCGATAGGAGCTGCACATATCTCGTTCTCAGGGCACACCTGATTGTCCAAACTTCCAGTAGGCTAGCCCAGAGTTGCCCCTGGTGGCCACCGGCGGCTGACAGGTTGGACCAACACTCAGAGGAGCACTGGCCCGGGGGTTTAAAATAAAGATGACCCTTGAGTCCACGGAACCCAAGGGAAAAAGGCTTAGGTAGGCAAATGGTAAAACCAAGGTTGGGCCTTGCTGGAGGAGTTTTATTCAAAGCGAACTGTCAAGGGGTTCCCATAACACCCAACTGCGTAAGGAACGCAAAATCAAGGAACATAGCACCGGTATGACGGAAACTGGGGCGGTAAGAGTGGAACAAAACACCAGGCATAAGGCCGAGCCTTCCACCCTTTACCAAGTATATAGATGCATTAAAGTAAATAAGAGATAATAATGATATCCCAACAATATCCATGTTCCAACAAGGAACAAACTTCATCTTCACCTGTAACTAGCAACGCTATAAGAGGGGCTGAGCAAAGCGGTAACATAGCCAAACAACAGTTTGCTAGGAAAGGAGGGTTAGAGGCTTGACATGGCAATATGGGAGGCATGATATAGCAAGTGGTAGGTAGCGTGACATAGCAATAGAGCGAACAACTAGCAAGCAAAGATAGAAGTGATTCCGAGGGTATGGTCATCTTGCCTGCAAAGTTCTCAGAGTTGTCGAAAGCTTGATCCTCGTTAGCGTACTCAACAGGTTCCTCGGTCACGTACTTGTCTCCTGGCTCTACCGAAATCAAGAACATAAGCAAAGGACCAACAATCAAACACGGTGCAATGCACACACAACATGATGCAAAACATGGCATGATATGCAAGATGTGATATGCAATGCATATGTGTGCTCTGGAAGGGAAAGAATGATTAAGGCATCAACTTGGCAAACCAAGTGTGCCGCTGGAAAGATGAGATGATTTCGGGTGAAATCGATATATAGATCACCGGAAGCGGATGCACGGTTTGCAAATGGCAAGCAAAACAAGGATGGTGCAAAACTGTAATTAACAACACGATGCTACTTGGAATGCAGCAAGAAACTAAGCTACTGCATCCCAACATAACTACAAAGTATATGGAAGCAATGTACACAAGATGCTTGACAAAATATGAACACTGAGCTATGGCTAAATCACACAAGAGCAGGTTCAAACAAGCATGGCAAAAGTGCAAAAGATATCAACTTCACAGACTTGGTGAAAATACTAACATGGCAGAAATAACATCAGGAAGCCATGTTTAGAGCAAGCTTCTACATGAACATATCATAGAAAACCAAGGCATGGAATGATTCTACTAAATGCATAGAACAAAAGTCCCTTACTGATCACGAGCCAAAAAGGCAAGAAGATATGATGACACCCATGTAAACATAGTAAGTTTTATTAACAGTTCCAGACAACAGAAAAACAGAGCATGGCATAAACAGAATTATGAAGGCAACTTTGTGAGCTCATGCCACTCACCACAAAGCCTTGCATGACAAAAATAGCATACCAACAGCAAGATGACATGTTCATGAAGCTAACCAGGACAAGAGAAAGTTCATAGTATGCATGGATCACTAACAACAACCATGGCAAAATTGAGTAACATGTTAACATTCTGCCAGGAACATTTTATAGCAAAAGTAGAGCAAGAACAATACATGCTAGACAACTCCATAATTGCAAACAGGGGCATGGATGGATAGAGGATAACCATATGTTCAAAACATCCTTACTGAAGTATCTCAAAACAACCATGGATATCACTGTAGCATCAAGTTTACATGGCATCAAAATAACAGCAAGAGAAGGACATAGCAAAATCCTAAATCTCTGAAAATAGCAACATTGTGGAGCCTACTTTGCATGCCTGTGCTAGTCACCACACAGATCACAAAAATACAAGACAAGCACCGCTGTAAAGATGGCATGACATAGTTCATGCCCATATGATGCACACATCAAATGCAACAAAAATGACAAAACCTCATGATCTGATAAGTAGCAGCACCTAACATATTATAGCACTCTTGAATCAATGATAATGGCATCATAACAAACAACAACATGCATGCAAAAGCTACTGGCATGAAGATCTTGACGAGACGAACAATATGATGTATCATATGCATGAAATGGAGCTACGGTCATGGAGATACGATGCTATGAACAGGGCATGAAATTAACACACAAAAGGACTTAGACGAAATCGAGGGGGGGGGGGTTTCGACCTCCAGATCTAGGGTACGGGACCCGAGGTTCGACAGAGCTCGAACTCGCCGGAGATGGAGCGGGGAGGCGGCCGGAGGTGAGGAGGTGGCCGGAGTCGTTGGGGGCACCGGATCTGGGCGCGGGGTCGCCGGAGTTGGGGGCGTGGCCGGAGTTGGGGGCGCGGCCAGAGTTGCGGCCGGAGCGGTGCATGGTGGATTCGGGTGGCGGCGACCGACGGCCGACATGGAGGAGCAGGGCGGTCGGCGGCGGAGGCGTCCGCGGCGGCGGGGACCCGCGGGGAGGTGGCCGGGCGGCGCGGGCTTCGGGGGCCCACCATGGGCTCGGGCGGGCCGGCGGCGGTGGGCGGTGCGCTGCCACGTGGCGGCACCTGATTGGTGCGGGCGGCGGCGGCGGTTCGTCCCGTGCGGACTAGACGTGTCCGGCGGCGGAGAGGGCTAGGTTAGGGTTTTATCTGCGCGAGAATTTCAGGGAGGGCACATATTTATAGATAGGAGGAGGTAGGAGTGTCCAAATGAGGCGTAGTTTTCACCCACATGATCATGATCCGACGACGGAGGACATGGAAGTGGTTTAGATGGGTTATTGGGCTATTTTGGAGGGGTGTTGGGCTGCAACACACATGAGGCTTTCGCGGTAACCCGGTTAACCGTTGGAGCATCAAACGAACTCCAAATGGAACGGAATTTAACAAACGGTCTACCGGTGGTGTACCAAGACCACTTGGCAAATCTTGGTCCATTCCGAGAAGGTTTAACACACGCTCACGAAAAGAGACAAGAGGGGGGCGCCGGTGCAAGTGGGAGTGTCGGATTGCAAAATGGACAACGGGGAAAATGCTCGGATGCATGAGACGAACACGTATGCAAATGCGATGCACATGATGACATGATATGAAATGCATGACATGAAAAAAATGCAAAACAAAGACAAAAACCCAACCACGAAGGGAATCTCATAACTTAAAGCCGAAAATAGCAAGAGTTGGAGTTACAAATATGGCAAGTTACATTCGGGGTGTTACAGTAGTTCACCTTCAGTCTAGTATATGCGGCATATTGCAAGAGCAAATTCTTATCTGCGATAGCTGGACTTTCTTGAAAGGGATAACAAGGATTGTATCATCAGCATATTGAATTGCAGGGTAGTCAGGGCATGTTGCATGAAGTAATGTACTGTCAATCATCTTAGTGTGCATTGCTTTATTGTGGATGGATTGAAGAAGGTCTGCTGCAAGGACAAAGATGAGGGGTGAGAGAGGGTCTCCGTCTCCTTGCCTGACCCATCTCCTGCAAAGGAATTATTTACCTGGAACACCATTTAAAAGGACAATATAGTAGCCAGTGGTGTAGATCATCTAAATCCAATGCAGCCATGATATGTCTCCAACGTATCTACTTTTCCTAACGCTTTTCCTCTTGTGTTGGACTTTAATTTGCATGATTTGAATGAAACTAACCTCGGACTGACGCTGTTTTCAGCAGAACTACCATTGTGTTGTTTTTGTGCAGAAATAAAAGTTCTCGGAATGGAACGAAACTTTGCGAGGATTTTTTATATCAATAAAGAGAATTTCTGGAGCCAAGATCCATCGGAGGGGGGCACCTGGGTGGGCACAACCCACCAGGGCGCGCCCAGGTGGGTTGTCCCCACCTGGTGGCCCCGCAGACCCTAAAACCGACGCTATAAAATCCCATATTTCCAGAAAAAATCAGGGAGAAAGAATATCACGATCCACGAGACAGAGCCACCATCACGTCCTGTTCTTCATCGGGAGTCCAGATCTGGAGTACGTTTGGGGCTCCATAGAGGGGGATCTTCGTTCTTTGTCATCACCAACCCTTCTCCATCGCCAATTCTATAATGCTCCCCACCGGGAGTGAGTAATTCCTTCGTAGGCTTGCTGGTCGGTGAGGAGTTAGATGAGATTCATCATTTAATCTAGTTAGTTTTGTTAGGGCTTGATCCTTAGTATCCACTATGTTCTGAGATTGATGTTGCTATGACTTTGCCATGCGTAATGCTTGTCACTTTGGGCTCGGGTGCCATGATTTCAGATCTGAAATGTCTGTGTTATCACCATTATATCCATGTTCTAGATCCGATCTTCCAAGTTATAGTCACCTACTACGTGTTATGATCCGGCAACCCCGAAGTGAAAATAGTCGGGACCACTCCCGGCGAGGACTGTAGTTTGAGGAGTTCATGTATTCACCGTGTGTTAATGCTTTGTTCCAGTAACTATTCAAAGGAGGCCTTAATATCCCTTAGTTTCCAATTGGACCCTGCTGCCACGGAAGGGTAGGGCAAATGATGGCAAGCAACTTGTTTCCATAAGCACATATGACTATTTACGGAATACATGCCTACATTATATTTATGAACTTGAGCTAGTGCCGCATCGCCCTAGGTTATGACTATCACGTGATGAATATCATCCAACAAATTACCGATCCAATGCCTATGAATTTATCCTATATTGTTTCTGCTAAGTTACTATTGTTATCCTTACTGCTGCACTTGGTACAAAATATCACTGTTACCATTACTATTGCTGCTGTCACTATTATCAAAACTATCATATCACTTTTCTACTGATCACGTTGCTGCAGATAATTAATATCCAAGTGTGGTTGAATTGACAACTCATTTGCTAGTACCTTCAAATATTCTTTGGCTCCCCTTGTGTCAAATCTATAAATTTGGGTTGAATACTCTACCCTCGAAAACTGTTGCGATCCCCTATACCTGTGGGTCATCAAGACCTTTTTCTGGCACTATTGTTGGGGATCATAGTTATATTTGTTGAGTCACTTGGTATTATTATCAATTTATCACTATGAAGAATCTGAAGGATGCTAAAACTAAGATTTATCCCTCTAAAACAAGGGGAGGTAAGGAACTGCCATCCAGTTCTGCTTTAGATTCACCTTCTGTTATAAGTAAACTTGCAAGACCACCACATGCTATTAACCCTGATATGTCACAAGTTATTGATGATGCTACTTCTGCTATGAATGATACTTATGATGATGCTAGTACCTTTATTGATGATAATGATGTGCCACTTGGTAATTTTCTTGATGAACAAATTGCTAGAGTAATTCAACATGATGTTGTTGAATCTAATGATGAGCTTGAAACTGAAACTCCTGAAACACTTGCTAGAACTGGCCTTCCAAGATATGAATTGCCTAAGGTACCGGAGGGCTATGTTATGAATGAAGAGACAACTAGAGACATTCTTGCTTGTAAGGATAGAGATGATCTAGAGAAATTATTATGCAAGTATAAAGAAAAATCTCTGAATGCTAGAATGAAATAATATCCTAAGTTTGCTACCTCACCTATCTTTATTGATGATAAGGATTATGAATTCTCTGTTGACCCAGAGTTAGTTACTTTGGTTGAATCTGATCCTTTCCATGGTTATGAAACTGACACTGTTGTGGCACATCTTACTAAGTTGAATGACATAGCCACCCTTTTTACTCATGATGAGAAGACTCATTATTACTTTATTATCATATTATTTCCGTTCTCATTAAAGGGTGATGCTAAGGCTCGGTACAATACTCTTACTCCTAGTTGTGTGCATAGTCCCTAGGATATGATTGATTACTTCTTTGAAAAATATTTCCCTGCTCATAAGAAACAAGCTGCTTTACAGGAGATATTTAACTTTGTGCAAATTAAAGAAGAGAGTCTCTCACAAGCTTGGGGGAGGCTTTGCAAACTACTTAATGCTTTGCCTGATCATCCTCTTAAGAAAAATGAAATACTTGATATCTTCTATAATGGACTAACCGATGCTTCTAGGGACTTCCTAGGTAGTTGTGTTGGTTGTCTTTTCATGGAATGAACTATTGGGCAGACTAAAGAATTATTGAATAATATATTGAAAAATTATGATGATTGAACTCTTCCTGAACCACCGCCTAAACCCACTCCGAAGAAGAGGGGTATATTATATATCAGTCCTGAAGATATGCAAGAGGCAAAAAAATCTATGAAGGAAAAAAGGTATTAAAGTTGAGGATGTCAAAAATTTACCTCCTATTGAATAAATACATGGGCTTAATACACCACCACTGCCTAAGGTGGTAGAGGTAAATTCTCTAATGAAGTTCAATGATAGTGACAATCCTCACAATATGCACCCTAGCCAATGCCTTTATGAGTTTGAAAACTACAATAGAAAACAAGATCACTTCAATGCAACTATTATGAAACAATTAAAATACAACTCTGATATGATTGCTCTCTTAAGTGACTTGTTATTTAGAATCTCAAATGATGTTAGAGGTGTTGGAAAACATGCTCCTATGGTTCAAACCTAGTTAGAACAACTTGCTAAATCGCAAAGAGAGTTGCTAGAGGAAATGAATAATAATATAAGTGACTTTGCTGTTAGAGTAGCAACTAGAGGAGGTGAAATGACTCAGGAACCACTTTATCCTGAAGGAAACCCAAAAATAATTGAACAAGACTCACAAAGGAACAACACCACTGCACCTAGTCCTTCTAAAAAGAAGAAGAAAAAGAAAAACGATAGGACTTTGCATGCTTCTTGATAGAGGCAAAGGTGTCCCGTCTTTCGATGAGATGGTGGATTTCGCTTTGGTGGAAGTCGACTTTGACGATCCGACTACGAACGTGCGAGGACGTCGCGCCTTAGCAATCGCTAAACCAACTCCGAGAGGTTATTGACCACGCCGGAGCACGATCAACCTGACCACGAGGGTCTGTTTCCTGCGAGCAAACGAAGAACAAGCAAGAAACTAAGATTGCAATCTGGATATTGCGAATATAAGATGAAAGATTTATTGATCAAGGTGGGGTTCTGTGACGCCTTTGTCTGGTCGTTGAACACAAACGAAGTACGCGAAGTTGCAGCTATGGCGAACTTTTAATCTAAACAAAACCCAAAGTCTAAACGATGCCCTAAGGGCTGTATATATGGAGGAAGAGGGGGGAATTTCGTGGCCCTTGGTGGAGGGGTCCGAAATCAACCCTATCTCTTGTTTCCCCACACATACGGACTCTAAAAATAGCCTATACTTATGTATTTCGAAATTACATGGGCCTGGCCCAATAATAAGGTGACGTAGCACCTAAAATAGCCTCTGGACGAAATTTATGAAGTGGCATCTTGTATATTTCGTCCAAGGCTTCATGCACCCATTATGGTGGCTTCAAAGTCCTGAAATCATCACTTGTAACTCCGTTCTTGTTCCCCTTGCGCATGCCATCATCTCCATGCTTGTTCTTGCTCCAATGTTCATCCTTCTCCAAGCTAGGCCCTTCATTTGTAAGCAAAACAAATGTATCCAATTTAGGCAGCATCATATTCTCATGAACATTAGAATCATTACCAAGAAACGAAAGTACCTGGTAATTTAGTTGGCGTGCACGAGCTCTAGTAATTGGTCCAGTATGTATAGCAGCAGGGGCTGTGGGTGTAACAATTGTATTGATGTCCTCATCATCCTCCCCTTCTTGAAAAGAAGTCGTCCTCGACGGAAGTTCATCTTCCTCACCCAAATAAGGCTTCAAATCTGCAATGTTAAAAGTGGGACTAACCCCAAAATCTGCAGGCAGCTCAAGTTTATATGCATTATCATTTATTTTCTCTAACACCTTAAAGGGACCATCAGCACGTGGCATTAACTTTGATTTGCGCAAATCAGGAAATCTATCCTTACGCAAATGTAACCAAACAAGATCTCCAGGTGCAAACACAACATGTTTTCTACCCTTATCTCCAGCAAGTTTATATTTAGCATTCATGCGCTCAATGTTTTCCTTAGTTAACTCATGCATTTTTAAAATCAATTCAGCACGTTGTTTAGCATCAAAATTAACCTTCTCCGAAGATGGAAGAGGCAACAAATCAATAGGTGCACGAGGTAGGAAACCATACACAACTTCAAAAGGGCACATCTTAGTAGTAGAATGCAATGAACGATTATAAGCAAATTCAATATGAGGCAAGCATTCCTCCCACATTTTCTTATTATTCTTCAAAACAGCCCTAAGCATAGTAGACAACGTTCTATTGACTACTTCAGTTTGTCCATCAGTTTGGGGGTGACAAGTAGTACTAAAAAGCAGTTTAGTCCCCAACTTAGCCCATAAACATCTCCAAAAGTGGCTAAGAAATTTAGTATCACGATCTGAAACAATAGTATTTGGCACACCATGCAAGCGAATAATTTCACGAAAGAACAAATCAACAACATTAACAGCATCATCACTTTTATGACATGGTATAAAGTGTGCCATTTTCGAGAATCTATCCACGACAACAAATATGCTATCCCTCCCCTTCTTTGTTCGAGGTAAACCTAAAACAAAGTCCATAGATATATCCTCCCAAGGAACACTAGGTACAGGCAAAGGCATATATAAACCATGAGGATTGAGTCGTGACTTAGCTTTTTGACATGTAGTGCAGCGAGCAATAAAACGCTCAACATCCCGTCTCATCTTTGGCCAAAAGAAATGTGTAGCAAGTACGTCCTCCGTCTTCTTCACGCCAAAGTGTCCCATTAATCCTCCTCCATGCGCCTCCTGCAACAACAAAAGACGAACGGAGCTAGCTGGAATGCATAGCTTGTTAGCACGAAACACAAATCCATCGTTAACGACAAACTTGTTCCACCTTCTTCCTTCTTTGCAATTCTGCATTACATCTTTAAAATCAGCATCATGCACATATTGATCTTTGATGGTCTCCAAACCAAATATTTTGAAGTCAAGTTGTGAAAGCATAGTATAGCGACGAGACAATGCATCAGCAATAACATTTTCTTTTCCCTTCTTGTGTTTAATGACATAAGGGAAAGTCTCAATGAATTCAACCCATTTAGCATGTCTACGATTCAGCTTAGCTTGACTTTTAATATGTTTCAAAGATTCATGATCAGAATGTATAACAAATTCTTTGGGCCATAAATAATGTTGCCATGTTTCTAAAGTCCGAACAAGAGCATATAATTCTTTATCATAAGTAGAATAATTCAGACTAGGCCCACTCAATTTTTCAGAAAAGTATGCAACAGGTTTGCCATCTTGTAATAACACACCTCCTAATCCAATTCCACTAGCATCACATTCAAGCTCAAAAGTCTTATTAAAATCAGGAAGTTGGAGTAAAGGAGCATGTGTCAACTTATCTTTCAATACCGTGAAGGCTTCTTCCTGTGCGGTACCCCAAACAAAAGGCACATCCTTCTTTGTAAGCTCGTTGAGAGGTGCAGCAATGGTGCTGAAATCTCTCACAAAACGCCTATAGAATCCAGCGAGGCCAAGAAAACTCCTCACTTGTGTGACCGTTTTGGGCTGCGGCCAACTCTCAATAGCTTCAATCTTGGCTTTATCAACTTCAATTCCCTGTGGAGTAACAACATAGCCAAGAAAAGATACTCGGTCGGTGCAAAAGGTGCACTTCCCAAGGTTACCAAACAAACGTGCATCACGTAGAGCAATAAAAACAGCACGTAAATGTTCCAAATGTTCCTCCAAAGATCTGCTATAAATCAATATGTCATCAAAGTAAACTACCACAAATCGTCCAATGAAAGCACGTAAAACTTCGTTCATTAATCTCATGAAAGTACTAGGTGCATTAGTTAACCCAAAAGGCATGACTAACCACTCATATAATCCAAACTTAGTTTTAAATGCTGTTTTCCATTCATCTCCCAATTTCATACGAATTTGATGGTAGCCACTACGCAAATCAACTTTGGAGAATATTGTAGAGCCACTCAATTCATCAAGCATATCATCTAGCCTAGGAATAGGATGACGATAACGAATAGTAATATTATTAATGCCTCTACAATCAACACACATACGTGATGTACCATCCTTTTTCGGCACTAGAATAATAGGAACAGCACAAGGACTAAGGGATTCGCGTATATAACCTTTGTCGAGAAGCTCTTGTACTTGACGCATAATCTCCTTCGTCTCCTCTGGATTGGTACGGTATGGTGCACGGTTTGGTAGTGAAGCACCGGGAATTAAGTCAATCTGATGCTCAATCCCTCGAATAGGCGGTAATCCCGGTGGCACGTCTTGTGGAAAGACGTCAGCGAACTCCTGCAAAATGTTAGTGACAGCAGGAGGCAAAGAGGAAGGCACGTCCTCGAATGAAAATAATGCCTCTTTGCACACAAAAGCATAGCAAACAGATTTGCTGAAATCTAGCTCATCAATATCAGATTTGGTGGCAAATAAACATGCACTTTTCAATTTAATTTCAGAAGCAACACTAGATGGTTTATTATTAGGCTTCATTTGTTGCTCAAATTCTTTTGCCACAATCTGATTTTCACTCTTATTCTTCTCCTGTTGTGCTTTATTAGCTCTATTAATATCATCTTTCAAAATGGAATCAGGAGTCATAGGAAGCAAAGTAATATTTTTATCCTTATGAACAAGAGTATAGTGATTGTTTCTACCATGGTGTACAGAATTTTTATCAAATTGCCATGGTCTACCAAGTAATAAGGAACATGCTTGCATAGGTACCACATCACAATCAACATAATCAGCATATGTAGAGATACTAAAATGCACACGAACAGTACGTGTTACCTTAACCTTGCCGCTGTTGTTGAACCATTGGATGTAGTAAGGATGTGGATGTGGTCTTGTGGTGAGAGAAAGCTTCTCCACCATCTCCATGCTAGCCAAATTGTTGCAGCTCCCTCCGTCTATTATGACGCGCACAGAACGTTCCTTCACAACTCCCTTGGTATGGAACAAATTGTGCCTCTGATTTTGCTCAGCTTGTGTGACCTGCACACTCAAAACACGTTGAGCAACTAAACATTCATACCTGTCAGCGTCTTCAGGAGCCATGTATTGCGTCTCATGATCAGAATCATCTCCACCATGTTCTTCACGTGTAATAAGAGCCAAAGTCTCCTCATCATAGTCACTAGCGGACTCATATCCACCATCCGCGGTAGCAATCATCACACGCGGAGATTTGCATTCTCTCGCATAATGACCTCCTCCCTTACAACGACGACAAATAATATCACTTGTGTGCCCTGTTGATGCCATGGAAGAAGAAGAACGCTGTGCAGGCCCCGCAGGTGCGCTCTTGGCAGATAATGGTGGTTGTGCCTGTTTTCTTGTATCACGGCTGGAGGTGGCACCGGATGGAGGTGCTGGTGCAGTTGAAGTAGAAGATGCACGTGGTGTCCATGATGAAGGTCGGCCCGCAGAAAAGTTAGTTCGCCCCAATGCTTGTCGATCCTGCACTTCACGTTCAGCTTTACAAGCAAGATGGAATAAACGAGTGATATTAGTATACTCCTTATAGTCTAGAATGGTCTGAATCTCTCTATTTAATCCACCAAGAAAACGTGCAAGCATAGCTTCATTCTCCTCAACAATACCACATCTAATCATGCCAGTTTGTAATTCCTGATAATATTCTTCTACAGAATTTTTTCCTTGTCTTAAACGCTGCAATTTTTGAAGCAATTCACGTTGATAATATGGTGGAACCCAACGCGTACGCATAGCAGTTTTCAAAGCAGCCCAAGTAGTTGGAATAGGATATAATCTACAATGTTCAGACCACCATACACATGCAAAACTAGTGAAAGCACAAACAGCAGCAGCAACTCGTCTCTCCTCAGGATATTGTAAACATGTAAATCGTTGTTCAGTTTCTAACTCCCAAGTAAGATATATATCAGGAACATATCTACCCTCAAATGGTGGAATATTCAATTTCAGTTTAGGAATATGGACATCATCTCGTACCTGAGGTGGTGGTGCAGGCCTACCATTACGAATATATACCTGAGGTCGACCTGCTGGTGGTGGTACAGGTGGCTGCACGTAGTGTTGATTTTGATCAACCTCATCCTCATAATCTCCCAC
Organism: Triticum aestivum; assembly: GCF_018294505.1. Lineage (NCBI taxonomy): Eukaryota > Viridiplantae > Streptophyta > Magnoliopsida > Poales > Poaceae > Triticum > Triticum aestivum. Next base: position 331,524,465 of record NC_057797.1, read on the forward strand.
ATAATCATCCTCCTCCGCATCAGCAGCAGGAGCCACAGAAGTATCAACAACAGCACCAACAGTTTGGCCAAACGCAAGAGGAACACGGCTTGCTCGGCGGAGGTCTGCTTCGCGACATGGAGGTAGTCGTTGTTGTTGTTGTTGGAGAGGTGCGTTAGGTGCAGCGGGTGGTGGTGGTGGAAGACGCGCGAGCAATTCATTAAACTTGTTATCGAGCTTTGTTTCGAACGTCTTCTCAAAACCAGTGATCTTCTCCATGGCCTCTTCAAAATTGTTCAGCACATCTTGCACCTGTTCAGTCATCATTTGCTGAAACTTATCATGAAGCTCCTTGTTCGATAAATTCTCCCAGTCAATCTCGTCGGCTTGTGATCCTGGCATGGTTAGCAGCAATAGAAACACACAAGAATATGATCCTACAGACTACTAAGAAGTGGTGGTGGTGTATCACAAATCCGTCAAGCAAAATCTCAAATTCTTACCAGTTCTTACCCAGCAGCAGGCGGTGATCGGCAACCGTTGTAGTCAAAAACTCTCAAAGCTTGGATAGAGCGATTACCAGGGAGAGTCAAACACACGACGTAGATGTATGTGGAGCTGGGAAGGCTTATAGTATGGTAGCAAAAAGGGTCAGCAATAATCAATTCAGAGATGCAAAGTTGAATAAACGCTCAACGACGGTACTGTGCTGGTCCTAGGCTAGACTGTGCTAGAGACGCGAGCCTAGAACACCAACAAAATCACGGCGCGGCACGTAAACAAGGGAAAAGCACACTCTGAATTTTTTTTTTCGATCTCTTTTTTTTTTGCGCTCTTTTTTTTTGCGCTGCTTTTTTTTTTTTGCGAAAAATCACTATAATGGCGAGTGTCTCAAAACTCTTCCTAGCTCAAACTGACAGGATGGGCACGAAATTTTTTCGACCAAATTTTTTTTTTTTTCGACTGCCCGGACCCAAAAACTGGAAACGGGTCAAAAAAAACTTCCTATAATGGCACCTATCTCAAAACACTCAGAAACACCTAAAAATAGGATAGCCAGAAAATTTTTCGAAAAATGCGTTTTCGAAATTTTTTTTTTTTCCGAAACCTACTCCGGCAAGGAAACACGAATCGGAATCTAGATTGATCCAGAAAACAAACCTAATAAGCAAGGAACTCGGATTGGTGGTGGATATATGGTGGTGGTATATGGCAGCGGTGGTAGTATATGGATATGGATCGGTGGTGGTATATGGACACGGATTGGTGGTGGTATATGGATACGGTTCGGAGCGGTGGTGGTAGATGGCAGGGCGATGATGATGGTGCGGCGACGGCGTGACAACTTGTGAACAGAACTTGAAACTCTAAAAGACTAGACGCTAAGACCAGCAACTGAACACGACGATGCAACCGCAAATTCAACAAAGCAAATACAGAAAAGATTATGCAAGGCTCAGATTGGTTCGGATGGGATGAACTAACCCTAATTTTTTTTTTGGCTTTTTCGTGGACTATAGGTATGAAGAACAGACTCGATCTAAACTACGAAAAACTGTAAAATCTCACCGAGCAACCTGGAAATCTGATACCACTTGATAGAGGCAAAGGTGTCCCGTCTTTCGATGAGATGGTGGATTTCGCTTTGGTGGAAGTCGACTTTGACGATCCGACTACGAACGTGCGAGGACGTCGCGCCTTAGCAATCGCTAAACCAACTCCGAGAGGTTATTGACCACGCCGGAGCACGATCAACCTGACCACGAGGGTCTGTTTCCTGCGAGCAAACGAAGAACAAGCAAGAAACTAAGATTGCAATCTGGATATTGCGAATATAAGATGAAAGCTTTATTGATCAAGGTGGGGTTCTGTGACGCCTTTGTCTGGTCGTTGAACACAAACGAAGTACGCGAAGTTGCAGCTATGGCGAACTTTTAATCTAAACAAAACCCAAAGTCTAAACGATGCCCTAAGGGCTGTATATATGGAGGAAGAGGGGGGAATTTCGTGGCCCTTGGTGGAGGGGTCCGAAATCAACCCTATCTCTTGTTTCCCCACACATACGGACTCTAAAAATAGCCTATACTTATGTATTTCGAAATTACATGGGCCTGGCCCAATAATAAGGTGACGCAGCACCTAAAATAGCCTCTGGACGAAATTTATGAAGTGGCATCTTGTATATTTCGTCCAAGGCTTCATGCACCCATTATGGTGGCTTCAAAGTCCTGAAATCATCACTTGTAACTCCGTTCTTGTTCCCCTTGCGCATGCCATCATCTCCATGCTTGTTCTTGCTCCAATGTTCATCCTTCTCCAAGCTAGGCCCTTCATTTGTAAGCAAAACAAATGTATCCAATTTAGGCAGCATCATATTCTCATGAACATTAGAATCATTACCAAGAAACGAAAGTACCTGGTAATTTAGTTGGCGTGCACGAGCTCTAGTAATTGGTCCAGTATGTATAGCAGCAGGGGCTGTGGGTGTAACAATTGTATTGATGTCCTCATCACTTCTAGTGAATCTGAAATAGAAAAACCTCCTGATAATGATAATGATGTTTCTATTCCGATGTTGAAACTCAACCTGGCAGTGAACACTCACCTTCTGATAATTAAAAATATAATGATGAGGTTCACGAAGATAGTCAACCAAATAATGAAGAGCCAGATAATGATGTTGAGATAGAACCTCCAGTTGATCTTGATAACCCACAACCTAAAACTAAGATGTATGATAAAAAAGACTTTGTTGCTAGAAAACACGGTAAAGAAAGAGAACGGTGGGTTCAAAAACCTATGCCCTTTCCACCTAAGTTAACTAAAAAGAAATATGATGAAGAATTTGAACACTTTGCTGAAATGCTGTGATAGAGGCGAGGGTCCCGATCTTTCGATGAGATGATAACTATCGATTTGGTGGAGACGACTTTGACGATCCGACTACAAACGTGCACGACGTTGCGCCTTAGCAATCGCTAAACCAATCTCCTGAGGTTACTGACGATGCTGGAAGCACGGTCAACCTGACCACGAAGGTCTATTCCTGCAAGCAATCGAAGAACGAGCAAGAATATGATAAAGCAATCTGAATATTGCAAATATATATGAAGTATTGATAATGGTGGGGATCCGGAAGCGGTCTTGGTCTGGTCGTTGGACACAAACGAAGTACACGAAGTTGCAATGGCTAACTTTTAACTAAACAAATCCCAAGGAAAAGCTACTAGATGGATCTACTTATATAGGAGCAAGGGGTGGCGGCCAAGGAGGTGGGAGGACGTCCCAAGGCAGCCTAAAACTAAATCTAGGTCGTACAAGGCCAATGGGCCCAAGTGGAGGTGATGTAACACCTTTGGACTTGTAGTTTGACTCGGATTCTGCTGCAGCATCAGATTGTTTCGTCCACAACTCAACGCTCCGGACGAATTTGAAGGAGATTCCAATTGGGTTGGAAAGTGCACGAAATCTAGTTTCCAACAAAAAAAGAATCACCCAATTCGGAGTCCGTATGAAAAACTTGTGTGCGTTTTGAGTCAGGTATGTCTGTGCAGTCCGAATCTGAATCCAGAACGTGAGAGACTTGGACTCTATCTTCTCTTGGGCCAAAAGTGACGTGAGAGAACTTTTTGGACAGCAAATAAACATCTCTTTCTTCTTTATCTTCATATGTGGATTGTACAAATGTCCCATACACCTGCAATTAGACAAAACACAAAAGTGTGTGAAGTATTTTTGTTCTGGATAACATAAATAGATTATTGAATAGTTTGCACTAGAAATCACCTGACAAATATGCATATATGCAATATTTTTGGTCATATCCAAGGTAGTCATGTCCTCATCATCCTCCCCTTCTTGAAAATAAAGCCGTCCTCGGCGTTGCTTAATCTGAAATGTGGCTAACAAAGGAGACAAGGTGTACATGTTGTATATGTATATGTCATCCATTTTTATTTCCCTTGATTTTTGCATATATGACACATGAATAGATGAGTAACTTGCACAGTTCATAAAATCTAAAGCCAAAAAATTAGCACAAGAAGTAGAAGGCATGAAAATATTGCAACTCAGTTTGCACATATAAGTGAAGCTCTTATTCATTTCAAAAGATTGACAATGTTCATCATTAAACCATCCCAACATTGGTGAATAAACCTTACTTGCATCAAATTTACATGCTACAACATGCTTAAATAAGCAAACATGCAATAAGTCATTCAACACAGAATCATCACCAAGATTAGAGGTCATATCAAAATGATTAAACATTGGTTCTTTTGCATCAATAGTTAATTCAATGGGTGCACTCAAAATTGTTGGTATTTTAGTTATTTGATCACATGGCAAAGTCAAATTATCAACGTAGTCCTCTAAAATAGGTGGTGTGATCAAAGTAGTGGGTAGCTCATCAGATGGTGCATTCAAATTGACAAGGCATTCTTCATTCTCATGTAGAGATGGAAGATCAGTACCTTTGTCATTACCTCTTATGATCAACTCAGATGATGTAGCCACTCTCGGGGGCGATGTGTCACATGGTGGAGGTGATGTAGTCCTGACAACAACGGATGTGGTTGTCATAGTATGCCGAGTAGTTGAAGGAACAATCATATCAACTCTTGGAATGTGCACCGTGCGCTTGTTCTCCTCATGGCCAACACGTTGTTTTATTTCCTGTTCAGCTTTGCAAGCAAGATGAAACAAATGGTCCATAGGATAACACTCTTCATGAATTAGTATCTCTTGAATATCACGGTTTAATCCTCCCCAAAATCTATCCATAAAATCATCTTCACTTTCTTCTAAAGAGGAATGCAACAAGGTAGTTTGTAAATCATCATAATATTTTGTTACAGTTTCACTACCTTGTTTTAAGTGTTGCAACTTCTTAATCATGTCACGAGTATAATAAGCAGGGACGAAAGTATGTCGCATGGCAAGTTTCAAATCATCCCAAGTAGTAGGTATATAATCAGGGTGTAACCGACAATATTCACTCCACCAAACCAAAGCATAACCAGTGAAAGAACCAACCGCAACCTTAACCTTTTTATGTTCATCAAAATTATGGGAAGCAAATATATTTTTTATGTCGAACTCCCATTCAATATATAAAGCAGGTTTAAAACGACCATTAAATGGTGGTATAGATACATTAACCTGATCATGTGCATTTGGATGTTTGTGCACCTCTCGTGACGGTTGTGGTATTTGCAAAGGTGGTGGCACATCTCCCGCGATCGACAAAGCCCATGAATTGACTCTGGATCCTGTCATGATTAGTAGAACAAGAAACAAAACCCAAAAATAATGTTCCTATAACTACTAGGATGTGGTGGTAAAATGCTCACAGTAAAGCAAATATCAATGTCTTACAAGTTCTTACCATGCAACAGGCGGTGATTGGCAACCAGCGGTGTCAAGTAACTCCGAATATTGAGTAAAGCGATTGCCAGGGGAGCGTACGTATACACGGTGTAGAAATGTGTGGAGCTGGGTTGGCTATATATGGTAGCAAAAGATTAGCAATAATCAATTCAAAGATGCAATGTTGAATAAACGCTCAACGACGGTACTGTGCTGGTCCTAGGCTAGACCGGACTAGAGACGCGAGCCTAGAACACTAATGAGGTCACGGCGTAGCACAACTAGCATCAATGAAGGATACTAAGTAGCTCTTGACAGCAAGATATAAGTGAAGATAATGATGAAAAACAATTGCCAAGCAGGATATACAACAACTCTCTCTCCAACTTTCCTCTTAAAAAGTTTGAGCCAATTTTCTGGTAAATTCTTGCAAAGAATGCTACTAACTCAAGCTTTCCAATGCAAAAATAATCACTCAATTCCGAGTTGATATGAGGAGTCAAAGAATTCTAAAACTGGCCTGAAAAATTGGAACAAGCTGTGTTCACGAACTTCAGAGGGCAAAAAGACCTATTTAGAAGCCGATTTTGAGGTGTCAAATATTGAACAAGCTTCTGCAACTATTTAGATGCGACTCGTCTCTAGCTTCAATTTGAGTACTCACGGAGCCAAAACAGACTTCGTATGAGGAAGATACACCTGTTTTACTGAACAGTGCGCAAAACAGATTCCAATCCGAATTCAGGTACGAGATTGATTCTAGATAGATTCGATTTTTTTTCTCTCCTTTTTTTTGTCACGTTTTTTTTCTTTTTCTTCACTCTCTTTTTCTTTTTTTTTCTTTCCTTTTTTCTCTTTTTTTTCTCTCTCTTTTTTTTTCTCCCTCTTTCCAAGACAAACTAGATAAGATGCAGATTGGATTAGGCGAAGATGTGAATGACCTCAACTATGATTATGACAATGAACAGTGCGTAGCACGTGGTGGAAATTAATAGATGGGATGATGGACGGCGGAAGGGATAATGATGCAGCGGCGGCGTGACTAATGTGAACAGAACTCGAAACTCTAAACGAACTAGACACTAAGACCAGCAACTCGACACGACGATGCAACCGATAATTCAACTATGCAAGGAATGAAAAGAAAATTGCAAAGGCTCAGACGGGCTTGGACCAAGGATGAATAGATCTAACTCTTTTTTGTGGCTTTTTCTTGGATAATAGGTAAGAAAATAAATCTAATCTAGGAAAACTGGAAATTCTCACCGAGCAACCTGAAAACTGATATCACTTGATAGAGGCGAGGGTCCCGATCTTTCGATGAGATGATAACTATCGATTTGGTGGAGACGACTTTGACGATCCGACTACAAACGTGCACGACGTTGCGCCTTAGCAATCGCTAAACCAATCTCCTGAGGTTACTGACGATGCTGGAAGCACGGTCAACCTGACCACGAAGGTCTATTCCTGCAAGCAATCGAAGAACGAGCAAGAATATGATAAAGCAATCTGAATATTGCAAATATATATGAAGTATTGATAATGGTGGGGATCCGGAAGCGGTCTTGGTCTGGTCGTTGGACACAAACGAAGTACACGAAGTTGCAATGGCTAACTTTTAACTAAACAAATCCCAAGGAAAAGCTACTAGATGGATCTACTTATATAGGAGCAAGGGGTGGCGGCCAAGGAGGTGGGAGGACGTCCCAAGGCAGCCTAAAACTAAATCTAGGTCGTACAAGGCCAATGGGCCCAAGTGGAGGTGATGTAACACCTTTGGACTTGTAGTTTGACTCGGATTCTGCTGCAGCATCAGATTGTTTCGTCCACAACTCAACGCTCCGGACGAATTTGAAGGAGATTCCAATTGGGTTGGAAAGTGCACGAAATCTAGTTTCCAACAAAAAAAGAATCACCCAATTCGGAGTCCGTATGAAAAACTTGTGTGCGTTTTGAGTCAGGTATGTCTGTGCAGTCCGAATCTGAATCCAGAACGTGAGAGACTTGGACTCTATCTTCTCTTGGGCCAAAAGTGACGTGAGAGAACTTTTTGGACAGCAAATAAACATCTCTTTCTTCTTTATCTTCATATGTGGATTGTACAAATGTCCCATACACCTGCAATTAGACAAAACACAAAAGTGTGTGAAGTATTTTTGTTCTGGATAACATAAATAGATTATTGAATAGTTTGCACTAGAAATCACCTGACAAATATGCATATATGCAATATTTTTGGTCATATCCAAGGTAGTCATGTCCTCATCATGCTGTGGGCAGTCTTTTTGCGTACTCGCTTGACTGATATCCTTAAAATGCCTCCTTATGCAAAGTATATGAAAGACATCATCACTAATAAGAGAAAAATACCAGAAGCTGAAATCTCCACTATGCTTACTAATTATACTTTTAAAGATGGAGTACGGAAAATACCAGAAGCTGAAATACCATTGTTACACCCATAGCCCCTACTGTTACATATACTGGACCAATTACTAGAGCTCGCGCACGCCAATTAAATTACCTGGTACTTTCGTTTCTTGGTAATGATTCTAATGTTCATGAGATTATGATGCTTCCTAAATTGGATACATTTGTTTTGCTTACAAATGAAGGGCCTAGCTTGGAGAAGGATGAACATTGGAGCAAGAACATGCATGGAGTTGATGGCATGCGCAAGGGGATCAAGAACGGAGTTACAAGTGATGATTTCAGGACTTTGAAGCCGCCATAAGGAGTGCATGAAGCCTTGGACGAAATATACAAGATGCCACTTCATAATATTCGTCCATAGGCTATTCTAGGTGCTGCGTCACCTTATTAATGGGCCAGGCCCATGTAATTTCGAAATACTTAAGTATAGGCTATTTTTAGAGTCCGTATGTGTGGGGAAACAAGAGTTAGGGTTGGTTTCGGACCCCACCCTCAAGGGCCACGAAATTCCCCCCTCTTCCTCCATATATACAGCCCTTAGGGCGTCGTTTAGACTTTGGGTTTTGTTTAGATTAAAAGTTCGCCATAGCTGCAACTTCGCGTACTTCGTTTGTGTCCAAGGACCAGACCAAGACGTCACATAACCCCACCTTGATCAATAAAGCTTTCATCTTATATTCGCAATATCCCGATTGTAATCTCAGTTTCTTGCTTGTTCTTCGTTTGCTCGCAGGAAACAGACCCTCGTGGTCAGGTTGATCGTGCTCCGGCGTGGTCAATAACCCTCGGAAGTTGGTTTAGCGATTGCTAAGGCGCGACGTCTCACACGTTGGTAGTCGGATCGTCAAGGTCGACTCCCACAGAAAACGATAGCCACCATCTCATCGAAACATCGGGACACCTTAGCCTCTATCAAGTGTTATCAGATTTCCAGGTTGCTCGGTGAGATTTTATAGTTTTTTCATAGATTAGATCGAGTCTGTTCTTCATACCTACAGTCCACGAAAAAGCCAGAAAAAAAATTAGGGTTAGTTCATCATATCCGAACCAATCTGAGCCTTTGCATAATCTTTTTAGGGTTTTTGCTTTGTTGAATTTGCGGCTGCATCGTCGTGTCAAGTTGCTGGTCTTAGAGTCTAGTCTTTTAGAGTTTCGAGTTCTGGTCATAAGTTGTCACGCCGCCGCCGCACCATCATCATCGCCCATCTACCACTTTTGCTTATCCGCCACCGCTCTGAATCCAGATCCATATACCACCACCAATCCGTATCCATATACCACCACCAATCTGTATCCATATACCACCACCGCTACCATATACCACCACCGCTGCCATATACCACAACCATATATCCACCACCAATCCAAGTTCTTCTCATATTAGGTTTGTTCTTGAGATCAATCTAAATTCCGTTTCGTGTTTCCTTGCCTGCGTATGTCTCGGAGAAAAAAGAGCAAAAAAAAAAGAGTTCTAGAGTGTGCTTTTCCCTTATTTACGTGCAGCGCCGTGATTTTGTTAGTGTTCTAGGCTCGCGTCTCTAGCACGGTCTAGCCTAGGACCAGCACAGTACCGTCGTTGAGCGTTTATTCAACTTTGCATCTCTGAATTGATTATTGCTGACCCTTTTTGCTACCATACTATAAGCCTTCCCAGCTCCACGTACATCTAGGTCGTGCGTTTGACTCTCCCTGGCAATCGCGATATCCAAGCTTTTGAGAGTTTTGACTACAACTGATGAGGACATCGATACAACTGTTACACCCACAGGCCCTGCTGCTATACATACTGGACCAATTACTAGAGCTCGCGCACGCCAACTAAATTACCAGGTACTTTTGTTTCTTGGTAATGATTCTAATGTTCATGAGAATATGATGCTGCCTAAATTGGATACATTTGTTTTGCTTACAAATAAAGGGCCTAGCTTGGAGAAGGATGAACATTGGAGCAAGAACAAGCATGGAGATGATGGCATGCGCAAGGGGAACAAGAACGGAGTTACAAGTGATGATTTCAGGACTTTGAAGCCAACATAATGGGCGCATGAAGCCTTGGACGAAATATACAAGATGCCACTTCATAAATTTCGTCCCGAGGTTATTATAGGTGCTGCGTCACCTTATTATTGGGCCAGGCCCATGTAATTTCGAAATACATAAGTATAGGCTATTTTTAGAGTCCGTATGTGTGGGGAAACAAGAGATAGGGTTGATTTCGGACCCCTCCACCAAGGGCCACGAAATTCCCCCCTCTTCCTCCATATATACAGCCCTTAGGGCATCGTTTAGACTTTGGGTTTTGTTTAGATTAAAAGTTCGCCATAGCTGCAACTTCGCGTACTTCGTTTGTGTTCAACGACCAGACAAAGGCGTCACAGAACCCCACCTTGATCAATAAAGCTTTCATCTTATATTCGCAATATCCAGATTGCAATCTTAGTTTCTTGCTTGTTCTTCGTTTGCTCGCAGGAAACAGACCCTCGTGGTCAGGTTGATCGTGCTCCGGCGTGGTCAATAACCTCTCGGAGTTGGTTTAGCGATTGCTAAGGCGCGACGTCCTCGCACGTTCGTAGTCGGATCGTCAAAGTCGACTTCCACCAAAGCAATATCCATCATCTCATCGAAAGACGGGACACCTTTGCCTCTATCAACAACGGTTGCCGATCACCGCCTGCTGCTGGGTAAGAACTGGTAAGAATTTGAGATTTTCTTGACGGATTTGTGACACCCGCCACCACCACCACTTGTTAGTAGTTTGTAGGATCATATTCTTGTGTGTTTCTATTGCTGCTAACCATGCCAGGATCACAAGCCGACGAGACTGACTGGGAGAACTTGACGAACAAGGAGCTTCATGATACGTTTCAGCAAATGATGAGTGGACAGGTGCACGATGTGATAAACAGATTTGAAGAGGCCATGGAGAAGATAGATGGCATGGAGAAGACGTTTGAAACAAAGCTCGATAACAAGTTTGCTGAATTGCTTTCGCGTTTTGCACCACCACCACCGGCTGCTCCTGCCGCACCTCTGCAACAACAGCAACAACATCGACTACCTCCACGTTGGGAAACAGCCCTCCGCCGAGCGAGCCGTGTCCCTCTTCAGTCGGGCCAAACTGCTGGTGCTGCTGTTGATACTTCTGTGGTTCCTACTGCTGATGTGGAGGAGGATGATTATGTGGGAGATTATGAGGATGAGGTTGATCACAATCAGAACTACGTGCCACCACTAGCACAGCAACCACCAGGTCGTCCACATACAAATAATGGCAATGGTAGGGCTCACCCTCAGGTACGAGATCATGACCATCTCCCTAAACTAAAATTGAATATTCCACCATTTGAGGGTAGATATGTTCCTGATATATATTTTACTTGGGAGTTAGAAACTGAACAACGATTTACATGTTTACAATATCCCGAGGAGAGACGTGTTCCTGCTGCTGTTTGTGCATTCACTAGTTTTGCATGTGTTTGGTGGTCTGAGCATTGTAGATTATATCCTATTCCGGCTACTTGGGCTGCTTTGAAAACTGCTATGCGTACTCGTTGGGTTCCACCATATTATCAACATGAATTACTTCAAAAATTGCAGCGCTTGAGACAGGGGAAAAATTCTATAGAAGAATATTATCAGGAATTACAAACTGGCATGATTAGATGTGGTATTGTTGAGGAGAATGAAGCTATGCTTGCACGTTTTATGGATGGATTAAATAGAGAGATTCAGACGATTCTAGAGTATAAGGAGTATACTAATATCACTCGTTTATTCCATCTTGCTTGTAAAGCTGAACGTGAAGTGCAGGATCGATAGGCATTGGCGCAGACTAACTTTTCTGCAGGTCGACCTTCATCATGGACACCACGTGCATCATCTACTTCAACTACACCAGCACCTCCATCCATTGCCACCTCTAGCCGTGATACAAGAAAACTGGCACAACCACCATTATCTGCCAAGAGCGCACTTGCGGGGCCTGCACAGCGTTCGTCTTCTTCCATGGCATCAACAGGGCACACAAGTAATATTATTTGTCGTCGTTGTAAGGGAGGAGGTCATTATGCGAGGGAATGCAAACCTCCGCGTGTGATGATTGCTACCGCGGATGGTGGATATGAGTCCGCTAGTGACTATGATGAGGAGACATTGGCTCTTATTACACGTGAAGAACATGGTGGAGATGATTCTGATCATGAGACGCAATACATGGCTCCTGAAGACGCTGACAGGTATGAATGTTTAGTTGCTCAACGTGTTTTGAGTGTGCAGGTCACACAAGCTGAGCAAAATCAGAGGCACAATTTGTTCCATACCAAGGGAGTTGTGAAGGAACGTTCTGTGCGCGTCATAATAGACGGAGGGAGCTGCAACAAGTTGGCTAGCATGGAGATGGTGGAGAAGCTTTCTCTCACCACAAGACCACATCCACATCCTTACTACATCCAATGGTTCAACAACAGCGGCAAGGTTAAGGTAACACGTACTGTTCGTGTGCATTTTAGTATCTCTACATATGCTGATTATGTTGATTGTGATGTGGTACCTATGCAAGCATGTTCCTTATTACTTGGTAGACCATGGCAATTTGATAAAAATTCTGTACACCATGGTAGAAACAATCACTATACTCTTGTTCATAACGATAAAAATATTACTTTGCTTCCTATGACTCCTGATTCCATTTTGAAAGATGATATTAATAGAGCTAATAAAGCAAAACAGGAGAAGAATAAGAGTGAAAATCAGATTGTGGCAAAAGAATTTGAGCAACAAATGAAGCCTAATAATAAACCATCTAGTGTTGCTTCTGAAATTAAATTGAAAAGTGCATGTTTATTTGCCACCAAATCTGATATTGATGAGCTAGATTTCAGCAAATCTGTTTGCTATGCTTTTGTGTGCAAAGAGGCATTATTTTCATTCGAGGACGTGCCTTCCTCTTTGCCTCCTACTGTCACTAACATTTTGCAGGAGTTCGCTGACGTTTTTCCACAAGACGTGCCACCGGGATTACCGCCTATTCGAGGGATTGAGCATCAGATTGACTTAATTCCCGGTGCTTCACTGCCAAACCGTGCACCATACCTTACCAATCCAGAGGAGACGAAGGAGATTATGCGTCAAGTACAAGAGCTTCTCGACAAAGGTTATATACGCGAATCCCTTAGTCCTTGTGCTGTTCCTATTATTCTAGTGCCGAAAAAGGATGGTACATCACGTATGTGTGTTGATTGTAGAGGCATTAATAATATTACTATTCGTTATCGTCATCCTATTCCTAGGCTAGATGATATGCTTGATGAATTGAGTGGCTCTACAATATTCTCCAAAGTTGATTTGCGTAGTGGCTACCATCAAATTTGTATGAAATTGGGAGATGAATGGAAAACAGCATTTAAAACTAAGTTTGGATTATATGAGTGGTTAGTCATGCCTTTTGGGTTAACTAATGCACCTAGTACTTTCATGAGATTAATGAACGAAGTTTTACGTGCTTTCATTGGACGATTTGTGGTAGTTTACTTTGATGACATATTGATTTATAGCAGATCTTTGGAAGAACATTTGGAACATTTACGTGCTGTTTTTATTGCTCTACGTGATGCACGTTTGTTTGGTAACCTTGGGAAGTGCACCTTTTGCACCGACCGAGTATCTTTTCTTGGCTATGTTGTTACTCCACAGGGAATTGAAGTTGATAAAGCCAAGATTGAAGCTATTGAGAGTTGGCCGCAGCCCAAAACGGTCACTCAAGTGAGGAGTTTTTTTGGCCTCGCTGGATTCTATAGGCGTTTTGTGCGAGATTTCAGCACCATTGCTGCACCTCTCAATGAGCTTACAAAGAAAGATGTGCCTTTTCTTTGGGGTACCGCACAGGAAGAAGCCTTCACGGTATTGAAAGATAAGTTGACACATGCTCCTTTACTCCAACTTCCTGATTTTAATAAGACTTTTGAGCTTGAATGTGATGCTAGTGGAATTGGATTAGGAGGTGTGTTATTACAAGATGGCAAACCTGTTGCATACTTTTCTGAAAAATTGAGTGGGCCTAGTCTGAATTATTCTACTTATGATAAAGAATTATATGCTCTTGTTCGGACTTTAGAAACATGGCAACATTATTTATGGCCCAAAGAATTTGTTATACATTCTGATCATGAATCTTTGAAACATATTAAAAGTCAAGCTAAACTGAATCGTAGACATGCTAAATGGGTTGAATCCATTAAGACTTTCCCTTATGTCATTAAACACAAGAAGGGAAAAGAAAATGTTATTGCTGATGCATTGTCTCGTCGCTATACTATGCTTTCACAACTTGACTTCAAAATATTTGGTTTGGAGACCATCAAAGATCAATATGTGCATGATGCTGATTTTAAAGATGTAATGCAGAATTGTAAAGAAGGAAGAATGTGGAACAAGTTTGTCGTTAACGATGGATTTGTGTTTCGTGCTAACAAGCTATGCATTCCAGCTAGCTCCGTTCGTCTTTTGTTGTTGCAGGAGGCGCATGGAGGAGGATTAATGGGACACTTTGGCGTGAAGAAGACGGAGGACGTAGTTGCTACACATTTCTTTTGGCCAAAGATGAGACGGGATGTTGAGCGTTTTATTGCTCGATGCACTACATGTCAAAAAGCTAAGTCACGACTCAATCCTCATGGTTTATATATGCCTTTGCCTGTACCTAGTGTTCCTTGGGAGGATATATCTATGGACTTTGTTTTAGGTTTACCTCGAACAAAGAAGGGGAGGGATAGCATATTTGTTGTCGTGGATAGATTCTCTAAGATGGCACACTTTATACCATGTCATAAAAGCGATGATGCTGTTAATGTTGCTGATTTGTTCTTTCGTGAAATTATTCGCTTGCATGGTGTGCCAAATACTATTGTTTCAGATCGTGATACTAAATTTCTTAGCCACTTTTGGAGATGTTTATGGGCTAAGTTGGGGACTAAACTGCTTTTTAGTACTACTTGTCACCCCCAAACTGATGGACAAACTGAAGTAGTCAATAGAACGTTGTCTACTATGCTTAGGGCTGTTTTGAAGAATAATAAGAAAATGTGGGAGGAATGCTTGCCTCATATTGAATTTGCTTATAATCGTTCATTGCATTCTACTACTAAGATGTGCCCTTTTGAAGTTGTGTATGGTTTCCTACCTCGTGCACCTATTGATTTGTTGCCTCTTCCATCTTCGGAGAAGGTTAATTTTGATGCTAAACAACGTGCTGAATTGATTTTAAAAATGCATGAGTTAACTAAGGAAAACATTGAGCGTATGAATGCTAAATATAAACTTGCTGGAGATAAGGGTAGAAAACATGTTGTGTTTGCACCTGGAGATCTTGTTTGGTTACATTTGCGTAAGGATAGATTTCCTGATTTGCGCAAATCAAAGCTAATGCCACGTGCTGATGGTCCCTTTAAGGTGTTGGAGAAAATAAATGATAATGCATATAAACTTGAGCTGCCTGCAGATTTTGGGGTTAGTCCCACTTTTAACATTGCAGATTTGAAGCCTTATTTGGGTGAGGAAGATGAACTTCCGTCGAGGACGACTTCATTTCAAGAAGGGGAGGATGATGAGGACATCAATACAATTGTTACACCCACAGCCCCTGCTGCTATACATACTGGACCAATTACTAGAGCTCGTGCACGCCAACTAAATTACCAGGTACTTTCGTTTCTTGGTAATGATTCTAATGTTCATGAGAATATGATGCTGCCTAAATTGGATACATTTGTTTTGCTTACAAATGAAGGGCCTAGCTTGGAGAAGGATGAACATTGGAGCAAGAACAAGCATGGAGATGATGGCATGCGCAAGGGGAACAAGAACGGAGTTACAAGTGATGATTTCAGGACTTTGAAGCCACCATAATGGGTGCATGAAGCCTTGGACGAAATATACAAGATGCCACTTCATAAATTTCGTCCCGAGGCTATTTTAGGTGCTGCGTCACCTTATTATTGGGCCAGGCCCATGTAATTTCGAAATACATAAGTATAGGCCATTTTTAGAGTCCGTATGTGTGGGGAAACAAGAGATAGGGTTGATTTCGGACCCCTCCACCAAGGGCCACGAAATTCCCCCCTCTTCCTCCATATATACAGCCCTTAGGGCATCGTTTAGACTTTGGGTTTTGTTTAGATTAAAAGTTCGCCATAGCTGCAACTTCGCGTACTTCGTTTGTGTTCAACGACCAGACAAAGGCGTCACAGAACCCCACCTTGATCAATAAAGCTTTCATCTTATATTCGCAATATGCAGATTGCAATCTTAGTTTCTTGCTTGTTCTTCGTTTGCTCGCAGGAAACAGACCCTCGTGGACAGGTTGATCATGCTCCGGCGTGGTCAATAACCTCTCGGAGTTGGTTTAGCGATTGCTAAGGCGCGACGTCCTCGCACGTTCGTAGTCGGATCGTCAAAGTCGACTTCCACCAAAGCGAAATCCACCATCTCATTGAAAGACGGGACACCTCCGCCTCTATCACTAAGGGCTGTATATATGGAGGAAGAGGGGGGAATTTCGTGGCCCTTGGTGGAGGGGTCCGAAATCAACCCTATGTCTTGTTTCCCCACACATACGGACTCTAAAAATAACCTATACTTATGTATTTCGAAATTACATGGGCCTGGCCCAATAATAAGGAAAACATTGAGCGTATGAATTTTAAAAATGCATGAGTTAAAAATGTTTTCCTTAGTTAACTCATGCATTTTTAAAATCAATTCAGCACGTTGTTTAGCATCAAAATTAACCTTCTCCGAAGATGGAAGAGGCAACAAATCAATAGGTGCACGAGGTAGGAAACCATACACAACTTCAAAAGGGCACATCTTAGTAGTAGAATGCAATGAACGATTATAAGCAAATTCAATATGAGGCAAGCATTCCTCCCACATTTTCTTATTATTCTTCAAAATAGCCCTAAGCATAGTAGACAACGTTCTATTGACTACTTCAGTTTGTCCATCAGTTTGTCCATCAGTTTGGGGGTGACAAGTAGTACTAAAAAGCAGTTTAGTCCCCAACTTAGCCCATAAACATCTCCAAAAGTGGCTAAGAAATTTAGTATCACGATCTGAAACAATAGTATTTGGCACACCATGCAAGCGAATAATTTCACGAAAGAACAAATCAGCAACATTAACAGCATCATCGCTTTTATGACATGGTATAAAGTGTGCCATTTTCGAGAATCTATCCACGAAAACAAATATGCTATCCCTCCCCTTCTTTGTTCGAGGTAAACCTAAAACAAAGTCCATAGATATATCCTCCCAAGGAACACTAGGTACAGGCAAAGGCATATATAAACCATGAGGATTGAGTCGTGACTTAGCTTTTTGACATGTAGTGCATCGAGCAATAAAACGCTCAACATCCCGTCTCATCTTTGGCCAAAAGAAATGTGTAGCAAGTACGTCCTCCGTCTTCTTCACGCCAAAGTGTCCCATTAATCCTCCTCCATGCGCCTCCTGCAACAACAAAAGACGAACGGAGCTAGCTGGAATGCATAGCTTGTTAGCACGAAACACAAATCCATCGTTAACGACAAACTTGTTCCACATTCTTCCTTCTTTACAATTCTGCATTACATCTTTAAAATCAGCATCATGCACATATTGATCTTTGATGGTCTCCAAACCAAATATTTTGAAGTCAAGTTGTGAAAGCATAGTATAGCGACGAGACAATGCATCAGCAATAACATTTTCTTTTCCCTTCTTGTGTTTAATGACATAAGGGAAAGTCTCAATGAATTCAACCCATTTAGCATGTCTACGATTCAGTTTAGCTTGACTTTTAATATGTTTCAAAGATTCATGATCAGAATGTATAACAAATTCTTTGGGCCATAAATAATGTTGCCATGTTTCTAAAGTCCGAACAAGAGCATATAATTCTTTATCAAAAGTAGAATAATTCAGACTAGGCCCACTCAATTTTTCAGAAAAGTATGCAACAGGTTTGCCATCTTGTAATAACACACCTCCTAATCCAATTCCACTAGCATCACATTCAAGCTCAAAAGTCTTATTAAAATCAGGAAGTTGGAGTAAAGGAGCATGTGTCAACTTATCTTTCAATACCGAGAAGGCTTCTTCCTGTGCGGTACCCCAAAGAAAAGGCACATCTTTCTTTGTAAGCTCATTGAGAGGTGCAGCAATGGTGCTGAAATCTCTCACAAAACGCCTATAGAATCCAGCGAGGCCAAGAAAACTCCTCACTTGTGTGACCGTTTTGGGCTGCGGCCAACTCTCAATAGCTTCAATCTTGGCTTTATCAACTTCAATTCCCTGTGGAGTAACAACATAGCCAAGAAAAGATACTCGGTCGGTGCAAAAGGTGCACTTCCCAAGGTTACCAAACAAACGTGCATCACGTAGAGCAATAAAAACAGCACGTAAATGTTCCAAATGTTCTTCCAAAGATCTGCTATAAATCAGTATATCATCAAAATAGACTACCACAAATCGTCCAATGAAGCACGTAAAACTTCGTTCATTAGTCTCATGAAAGTACTAGGCGCATTAGTTAACCCAAAAGGCATGACTAACCACTCATATAATCCAAACTTAGTTTTAAATGCTGTTTTCCATTCATCCCCCAATTTCATACGAATTTGATGGTATCCACTACGCAAATCAACTTTGGAGAATATTGTAGAGCCACTCAATTCATCAAGCATATCATCTAGCCTAGGAATAGGATGACGATAACGAATAGTAATATTATTAATGCCTCTACAATCAACACACATACGCGATGTACCATCCTTTTTCGGCACTAGAATAATAGGAACACACAAGGACTAAGGGATTCGCGTATATAACCTTTGTCGAGAAGCTCTTGTACTTGACGCATAATCTCCTTCGTCTCCTCTGGATTGGTACGGTATGGCGCACGGTTTGGCAGTGAAGCACCGGGAATTAAGTCGATCTGATGCTCAATCCCTCGAATAGGTGGTAATCCCGGTGGCACGTCTTGTGGAAAGACGTCAGCGAACTCCTGCAAAATGTTAGTGACAGCAGGAGGCAAAGAGGAAGGCACGTCCTCGAATGAAAATAATGCCTCTTTGCACACAAAAGCATAGCAAACAGATTTGCTGAAATCTAGCTCATCAATATCAGATTTGGTGGCAAATAAACATGCACTTTTCAATTTAATTTCAGAAGCAACACTAGATGGTTTATTATTAGGCTTCATTTGTTGCTCAAATTCTTTTGCCACAATCTGATTTTCACTCTTATTCTTCTCTTGTTTTGCTTTATTAGCTCTATTAATATCATCTTTCAAAATAGAATCAGGAGTCATAGGAAGCAAAGTAATATTTTTATCCTTATGAACAAGAGTATACTGATTGTTTCTACCATGGTGTACAGAATTTTTATCAAATTGCCATGGTCTACCAAGTAATAAGGAACATGCTTGCATAGGTACCACATCACAATCAACATAATCAGCATATGTAGATATACTAAAATGCACACGAACAGTACGTGTTACCTTAACCTTGCCGCTGTTGTTGAACCATTGGATGTAGTAAGGATGTGGATGTGGTCTTGTGGTGAGAGAAAGCTTCTCCACCATCTCCATGCTAGCCAAGTTGTTGCAGCTCCCTCCATCTATGATGACGCGCACAGAACGTTCTTTCACAACTCCCTTGGTATGGAACAAATTGTGCCTCTGATTTTGCTCAGCTTGTGTGACCTGCACACTCAAAACACGTTGAGCAACTAAACATTCATACCTGTCAGCGTCTTCAGGAGCCATGTATTGCGTCTCATGATCAGAATCATCTCCACCATGTTCTTCACGTGTAATAAGAGCCAAAGTCTCCTCATCATAGTCACTAGCGGACTCATATCCACCATCCGCGGTAGCAATCATCACACGCGGAGATTTGCATTCTCTCGCATAATGACCTCCTCCCTTACAACGACGACAAATAATATCACTTGTGTGCCCTGTTGATGCCATGGAAGAAGAAGAACTCTGTGCAGGCCCAGCAGGTGCGCTCTTGGCAGATAATGGTGGTTGTGCCTGTTTTCTTGTATCACGACTGGAGGAGGCACGTGATTGAGGTGCTGGTGCAGTTGAAGTAGAAGATGCACGCGGTGTCCATGATGAAGGTCGGCCTGCAGAAAAGTTAGTTCGCGCCAATGCTTGTCGATCCTGCACTTCACGTTCAGCTTTACAAGCAAGATGGAATAAACGAGTGATATTAGTATACTCCTTATAGTCTAGAATGGTCTGAATCTCTCTATTTAATCCACCCAGAAAACGTGCAAGCATAGCTTCATTCTCCTCAACAATACCACATCTAATCATGCCAGTTTGTAATTCCTGATAATATTCTTCTACAGAATTTTTTCCTTGTCTTAAGCGCTGTAATTTTTGAAGCAATTCACGTTGATAATATGGTGGAACCCAACGAGTACGCATAGCAGTTTTCAAAGCAGCCCAAGTAGTTGGAATAGGATATAATCTACAATGTTCAGACCACCATACACATGCAAAACTAGTGAAAGCACAAACAGCAGCAGCAACTCGTCTCTCCTCAGGATATTGTAAACATGTAAATCGTTGTTCAGTTTCTAACTCCCAAGTAAGATATATATCAGGAACATATCTACCCTCAAATGGTGGAATATTCAATTTCAGTTTAGGAATATGGACATCATCTCGTACCTGAGGTGGTGGTGCAGGCCTACCATTACGAATATATACCTGAGGTCGACCTGGTGGTGGTGGTGCAGGTGGCTGCACGTAGTGCTGATTTTGATCAACCTCATCCTCATAATCTCCCACATAATCATCCTCCTCCGCATCAGCAGCAGGAGCCACAGAAGTATCAACAGCAGCACCAACAGTTTGGCCAAACGCAAGAGGAACACGGCTCGCTCGGCGAAGGTCTGTTTCGCGACGTGGAGGTAGTCGTTGTTGTTGTTGTTGGAGAGGTGCGTTAGGTGCAGCGGGTGGTGGTGGTGGAAGACGCGCGAGCAATTCATTAAACTTGTTATCGAGCTTTGTTTCGAACGTCTTCTCCATGCCATCTATCTTCTCCATGGCCTCTTCAAATCTGTTTAGCACATCTTGCACCTGTCCACTCATCATTTGCTGAAATTTATCATGCAAATCCTTATTCGTCATGTTCTCCCAGTCAGTCTCGTCGGCTTGTGATCCTGGCATGGTTAGCAGCAATAGAAACACACAAGAATATGATCCTACAGACTACTAACAAGAGGTGGTGGTGGGTGTCACAAATCCGTCAAGCAAATCTCAAATTCTTACCAGTTCTTACCCAGCAGCAGGCGGTGATCGGCAACCGTTGTAGTCAAAAACTCTCAAAGCTTGGATAGAGCGATTACCAGGGAGAGTCAAACGCACGACGTAGATATATGTGGAGCTGGGAAGGCTTATAATATGGTAGCAAAAAGGGTCAGCAATAATCAATTCAGAGATGCAAAGTTGAATAAACGCTCAACGACGGTACGGTGCTGGTCCTAGGCTAGACTGTGCTAGAGACGCGAGCCTAGAACACCAACCAAATCACGATGCGGCACGTAAACAAGGGAAAAGCACACTCTGGATTTTTTTTCGCTCTTTTTTTTTGCGCTGCTTTTTTTTTCGCTGCTTTTTTTTGCGAAAAATCACTATAATGGCGAGTGTCTCAAAACTCTTCCCAGGTCAAACTGACAGGATGGGCACGAAATTTTTTCGACCAATTTTTTTTTTCGACTGCCCGGACCCAAAAACTGGAAACGGGTCAAAAAAAACTTCCTATAATGGCACCTGTCTCAAAACACTCAGAAACACCTAAAAATAGGATAGCCAGAATTTTTTTCGAAAAATGCGTTTTTGAACATTTTTGGGCCTAAACGGAGGGTGGTTTCCGGACTCTTTTTTTTTTCCGAAACCTACTCCGGCAAGGAAACACGAATCGGAAACTAGATGGATCTCGAAAACAAACCTAATATGCAAGGAACTCGGATTGATGGTGGATATATGGTGGTGGTATATGGCAGCGGTGGTGGTAGCGGTGGTAGTATATGGATATGGATCGGTGGTGGTATATGGATACGGATTGGTGGTGGTATATGGATACGGATTCGGAGCGGTGGTGGTAGATGGCAGGGGCGATGATGATGGTGCGGCGGCGGCGTGACAACTTATGACCAGAACTCGAAACTCTAAAAGACTAGACTCTAAGACCAGCAACTAGACCGACGATGCAACCGCAAATTCAACAAAGCAAAACCCTAAAAAGATTATGCAAAGGCTCAGATTGGTTCGGATATGATGAACTAACCCTAATTTTTTTGTGTGGCTTTTTCGTGGACTGTAGGTATGAAGAACAGACTCGATCTAAACTACGAAAAACTGTAAAATCTCACCGAGCAACCTGGAAATCTGATACCACTTGATAGAGGCAAAGGTGTCCCGTCTTTCGATGAGATGATGGATATCGCTTTGGTGGAAGTCGACTTTGACGATCCGACTACGAACGTGCGAGGACGTCGCGCCTTAGCAATCGCTAAACCAACTCCGAGAGGTTATTGACCACGCCGGAGCACGATCAACCTGACCACGAGGGTCTGTTTCCTGCGAGCAAACGAAGAACAAGCAAGAAACTAAGATTGCAATCTGGATATTGCGAATATAAGATGAAAGCTTTATTGATCAAGGTGGGGTTCTGTGACGCCTTTGTCTGGTCGTTGAACACAAACGAAGTATGCGAAGTTGCAGCTATGGCGAACTTTTAATCTAAACAAAACCCAAAGTCTAAACGGTGCCCTAAGGGCTGTATATATGGAGGAA
Source organism: Triticum aestivum (assembly GCF_018294505.1). Taxonomy (NCBI): domain Eukaryota; kingdom Viridiplantae; phylum Streptophyta; class Magnoliopsida; order Poales; family Poaceae; genus Triticum; species Triticum aestivum. The sequence continues at coordinate 331,547,101 of NC_057797.1, forward strand.
GAGAGGGGGAATTTCGTGGCCCTTGGTGGAGGGGTCCGAAATCAACCCTATCTCTTGTTTCCCCACACATACGGACTCTAAAAATAGCCTATACTTATGTATTTCGAAATTACATGGGCCTGGCCCAATAAAAAGGTGACGCAGCACCTATAATAGCCTCGGGACGAAATTTATGAAGTGGCATCTTGTATATTTCGTCCAAGGGTTCATGCACCCATTATGGTGGCTTCAAAGTCCTGAAATCATCACTTGTAACTCCGTTCTTGTTCCCCTTGCGCATGCCATCATCTCCATGCTTGTTCTTGCTCCACTGTTCATCCTTCTCCAAGCTAGGCCCTTCGTTTGTAAGCAAAACAAATGTATCCAATTTAGGCAGCATCATATTCTCATGAACATTAGAATCATTACCAAGAAACGAAAGTACCTGATAATTTAATTGGCGTGCGCGAGCTCTAGTAATTGGTCCCGTATATGTAGCAGTAGGGGATGTGGGTGTAACAATGGTATTGATGTCCTCATCACTAAAGAACGTTCTGAATTGATTTTAAAAATGCATGAGTTAACTAAGGAAAACATTGAGCGTATGAATGCTAAATATAAACTTGCTGGAGATAAGGGTAGAAAACATGTTGTGTTTGCGCCTGGAGATCTTGTTTGGTTACATTTGCGTAAAGATAGATTTCCTAATCTGCGCAAATCAAAGCTAATGCCACGTGCTGATGGTCCTTTTAAGGTGTTAGAGAAAATAAATGATAATGCATATAAACTTGAGCTACCTGTAGATTTTGGGGTTAGTCCCACTTTTAACATTGCAGATTTGAAGCCTTATTTGGGTGAGGAAGATGCGCTTCCGTCGAGGACGACTTCATTTCAAGAAGGGGAGGATGATGAGGACATCAATACCATTGTTACACCCATAGCCCCTACTGTTACATATACTGGACCAATTACTAGAGCTCGCGCACGCCAATTAAATTACCAGGTACTTTCGTTTCTTGGTAATGATTCTAATGTTCATGAGATTATGATGCTGCCTAAATTGGATACATTTGTTTTGCTTACAAATGAAGGGCCTAGCTTGGAGAAGGATGAACATTGGAGCAAGAACACGCATGGAGTTGACGGCATGCGCAAGGGGATCAAGAACGGAGTTACAAGTGATGATTTCAGGACTTTGAAGCCGCCATAAGGAGTGCATGAAGCCTTGGACGAAATATACAAGATGCCACTTCATAATATTCGTCCATAGGCTATTCTAGGTGCTGCGTCACCTTATTAATGGGCCAGGCCCATGTAATTTCGAAATACTTAAGTATAGGCTATTTTTAGAGTCTGTATGTGTGGGGAAACAAGAGTTAGGGTTGGTTTCGGACCCCACCCTCAAGGGCCACGAAATTCCCCCCTCTTCCTCCATATATACAGCCCTTAGGGCGTCGTTTAGACTTTGGGTTTCGTTTAGATTAAAAGTTCGCCATAGCTGCAACTTCGCGTACTTCGTTTGTGTCCAACGACCAGACCAAGACGTCACAGAACCCCACCTTGATCAATAAAGCTTTCATCTTATATTCGCAATATCCCGATTGCAATCTCAGTTTCTTGCTTGTTCTTCGTTTGCTCGCAGGAAACAGACCCTCGTGGTCAGGTTAATCGTGCTCCGGCGTGGTCAATAACCCTCGGAAGTTGGTTTAGCGATTGCTAAGGCGCGACGTCTCGCACGTTCGTAGTCGGATCGTCAAGGTCGACTCCCACAGAAAACGATAGCCACCATCTCATCGAAACATCGGGACACCTTAGCCTCTATCAATTTGAATAAGCTCACACCTACTGAAATATCATTGCAAATGGCTGACAAATCGACTGTCATACCTATCGGTATCTATGAGGATGTGCCCGTTGTTGTTGCTAATGTTACTATTTTGACTGACTCTGTTATACTTGAGATGCCCAAGGACGACAAGATGTCGATTATCCTTGATAGACCCTTCTTGAATACTGCAGGGGCTGTTATTGATTGTAATAAAAGCAAGGTCACATTTCATATGAATGGTAATGAGCATACAATGCACTTTCCCAAGAAACAATTCCATGTGAATGGTATTAATGTTATTGAAAAATCTCCGACAATCACTATTGGAAGTTTTCAACTACCTCTACCTACTGCCAAAAAGAAATATGAAATGCTTATTGTTGGGGACATTCATATCCCCTTGAGGTAACTTAGTGATTTATGAAAGTTCTTCGGTTTCATGCTAATCGAAGGTGGTTGTTAATAAGACCTGATCAACCTTATTAATGGATCATTTTCGAGAGGTATGAAGTTGATGAATTTAGTGAGGACTACCTTCTGTCCCTGCCTTTTGTTTTCTGTTTTTATTAGTTAAATAAAATAAAATGCCTTGTTATGTCTATTTTCTGAATTTCCCGTGCAATAAAAAATGTCCCAAAAACAAAAGTTCTTAGAATGCTCTGAAAATTTAATGCGATTTTTTTCCGAATATTTAAGGATTTCCGGTGCAAATAATATTAGGGGGAGGTGCACCAGGGGGGCACAACCCACCTTAGTGCGCCAGGACCCCCAGGCGCGCCCTGGTGGGTTGTGGTCCCCACGTGCCCCCTCACTTATCTCTTCACACCACATCATCACCTACCTTTGGAAAAATTCACCATTGCTCTCTCCCGTGTTCTTGCTCTCAAACCCGCGGATTTCGATCTCTTTGCTCGAAGCTCCATTTCTGAAACTGTTTCGGGGGATTGTTGCTTGGTATGTGACTCCTCCGTCTGTCCAATTAGTTTCTGTTTTAGTGGTTTATATTTTGAATAATTAGCTACTCTTGGTGCTGCTGTAGATGAGCTTGCATGTTGAATTCTTAGAGTTCTAAGAAGTTTGAATGCTTGCTATGGCCTGTATGTACCCCCCTGAGTAGTTGCGTAAATTTTTGTTCAGAAAATTTTGTGGACTAAAAATTTCCGAATTTTTATTCATAGGAAAAGGATGAACAACTTTAGGAAGTTTGCTTCTAAGAAGAACTCCAAGGGAGTTATTGGGGAGTCGTCTGACAGTGATCTCCATCCCCGAAGGTTGGCGGAAGTACGAACGTGCGAATGGCCACATAACCCGTTCACGCAAGAGGCTGGAATCCTACAAGAGTTTACACAATATGCTGCTAATGCCAGCCTCACCGACTTCATCACAGCTGAATGTGAACAGTATCATCTCCTCACAAACACCTTTTTTGTTCAAAATTTTAATTTCCTTCCTAGGAATAACCCTCCTGAGGTGCAGTTTAATTTATATGCTGAAACCCGTCAGATACCACTTACTGAATTTTGTGACATATGCATGATCCCTTCTGACGGGAGCTTAGTAGAGCCTAGGCCGGCAGAGTTTGAGGCCTTTCATCGTACCTTTACAGTGGGAGATGAGAGAGGGGTGTCGGCTACCATTCTTGCTGGCTAGCATTTTCCTGCTATTCATTACTTTGCTCTTTTCATTGCAAAATGCTTGCTTGCTAGAGAGAAGGCGGGTGCACTCAGTTCACCAGACCTTGCTATTTTATGTCGTGCACTAGAGGGCGACAACACTTATAGCTTGGGAGCTATAGTGGCACGTCGCCTTCACATTAATAAATCCAAAGACAAAATACATGGTGGTATTTACGCTACTCGCTTGGCGACTCACTTTAATGTTGAGATACGCCTTCATGATTACCCTCTGACCTAGGTCTACTTAGATCGTGCTGCCATGGATCACCACCAGTTTACTAATATTGATACTCCTAACATCCCTATTCCATATAACCTGGTTTTTAGTGTGAGAACTCGTGATATTATTTCATTGCCTGCTCCTGCTTTGTTTGATCCTATTGCCAAGGGCGGATATAGGATTATGCCTGCGGATATCATCGCCTACCAGAACAACCATGCTGCAGCAGAGGACGATCCTCAACAGTGGGATCCGTGGATGCCCGCTCCTCACCACTCCAACTACTATCCAGGCTACTGATTAATTACCAAGTTATGGAAAAAGCCTAAGCTTGGGGGAGTATGTGTTTCCATCGACTTTATATTCATGTCCACTTATTCCATTTGTCGGTGTTCACACTTTTGTATCATCCATGCTTAATTTTATTTTCTTGCTTTCTTCTTGTGTGTTTGTAAAACCTTAGAAAAACCAAAAAACTAGTTGTAGTGAGTTTACTTTCTATGCATGCTTAGTTGTAGTACTAAAAAGAAAACCCAAAAAGATTTCCTTGTTCTTCTTTTGCTTGTTGGGAGCTTTCCCGGGTAAATAGTTTTTCTCGTTTTTTCTTTTCCCTTTTATTTGCTTGTTCAAGAAAACCAAAAACTCCAAAAATATTTCAGTGTGTTTCTCTGAATTTCTTTTCTTTTTATTTGAGTCATACCGAGGAGAAGACCACGATGAAAATGTTGAGTGGCTCTCGTATGCATAATTGTTGATCTAACAAAGAGCCCATTTTACCTTGTCTTCTCCTGTTGAATAAAACTAGCGGGGTCACCCGCGCATTTGCGTGGCTAGATTTTATATGTTATCATATTTGCTTTAATTCAGATGTATTGGCTTAGTTGATAGAATGGTTCGTAGATGCCTGTGTCCAAATGTAATATGATTTGTCTGTGTACTATGGTGCACATGTATGCACGCAGCACGCGTCCATATTGTATTGCTTGGTGGTTTTCTAACAAATTATTTTGAGCTGATAGTAGAATTTTTATCTGTTTCTATTGAATTGGATTTCTATATATATATGTGCACGTGCGTATCTAGGTTATAATGTACTTACCACTTGGTGTTTTTCAGAAGAAATATCTCATAAGTAATAATTTTGTGCCGTCAGTACAATTTTATCTGTTTCTGTTGATTTGGATTTCTATTTGTGTGCGCATGTGTGTATCTGTGTTATAATGTACTAACAACTTGGTGTTTTTCAAAGAAATATATCATGAGTAAGCATTCCTCTAATTCTATCTCATAGCACGCAAAACAATTTAGTTGGTGTGCTTCACAGCCTCACCGAGTTGGTATTTTTCATAGTTCTGGATATCATAGATCATCAATCTCATCGTGGCCAAAAAATTGATACAAATGTAAAACTCCAACTCTACTTCTCCATTTTGTTCATCCCTTAAGTTTAACTATGGGCAGTTTATTTGAGTGGTCTAGAAAGAGATAGAGCTTGGGTAGTAAGTTTGAAAAGTTGATAGTTTGGATTTTTGGCTTATGGAGATCTAGAGCATGAGATGGATATGAAGAGATTAATTTGGTAATTAAGGTTTCTGAAGTACAATTATGGATGACTACACGGCTGATCTAGGGCATTTGGTCAGTGCAGAAATAAATGGAAAATGAGCTTTCTTCTAGCAAGATTAAAAAGTTAGATGTATGCATCTATGTAACATGAAACTTACCTTGGAAGTACATGTGTTCTTAGTAAAACATGTCAAGGATGTATGTGACTATGTAATCAAGCAGGAACAAACTATGCAGGATAAAAAAATTCAACTTCTCCTTGTTTTAAAATTCATTGCCAATATTTTCACTAGCGTAATCTATTTTTCCGATCAACAATCCACTGCATGCACTCGGATTTCAAACTACTTGAACAACAATCTAAATTAGAACATAGGTTTACTAACAGTATTCTTTGCACTATCTTCACTTGGAAAACCATTCACGAATAAGAGACCAATCATTTATTATGCATACTTCCCTTTATCTCTTGCTGGTTCGTGTTGTCCTTATGACTGCACTAATTGTAGTTCCAAGTTTGGCATAATAAGCATTCTGAGTCTTCATTGTCATCTCCTAGTTTTGTAGTTTCTTTCTCATGCATAAATACTTTTCTTGTAAAAATATATCCTGGTTTGTTTAGTGTTTTTATTGCTTGGTGTAGACATCCATGCTTTCTCCTATCAGCCGGTTAACTAACTGACACATGATTTGTCATCTAAAAGAATAAACTGCAGTAGTTGGAAAGCGTCCATGCTTTCTCCTATCAGCCGGTTAACTAACTGACAGATGAATTGCCATCTAAAAGAATAAACTGCAGTAGTGTGGAAAGCCACATCTAACGACTATCCAGATGATCTAAATTCCTTTGTCATACATAACCTGCGCCCTGATGGCCGGGATTGCAAACCACGGCATATCTCGGACAAAGAGATGAAGTTTTCCTTAAGGTTATTATGGTGGATCCTTGTATTATTGTGACTTTGATTCGCTAGGCATCAGGTCATGTATGCTTCTCTCGTGAGTACGCTCCTTCTCTCGGACGTGTGCTTCACTCGTATGTGTCGTTGATGAGGACATCAATACAATTGTTACACCCATAGCCCCTGCTGCTATACATACTGGACCAATTACTAGAGCTCGTGCACGCCAACTAAATTACCAGGTACTTTCGTTTCTTGGTAATGATTCTAATGTTCATGAGAATATGATGCTGCCTAAATTGGATACATTTGTTTTGCTTACAAATGAAGGGCCTAGCTTGGAGAAGGATGAACATTGTAGCAAGAACAAGCATGGAGATGATGGCATGCGCAAGGGGAACAAGAACGGAGTTACAAGTGATGATTTCAGGACTTTGAAGCCACCATAATGGGTGCATGAAGCCTTGGACGAAATATACAAGATGCCACTTCATAAATTTCGTCCCGAGGCTATTTTAGGTGCTGCGTCACCTTATTATTGGGCCAGGCCCATGTAATTTCGAAATACATAAGTATAGGCTATTTTTAGAGTCCGTATGTGTGGGGAAACAAGAGATAGGGTTGATTTCGGACTCCTCCACCAAGGGCCACGAAATTCTCCCCTCTTCCTCCATATATACAGCCCTTAGGGCATCGTTTAGACTTTGGGTTTTGTTTAGATTAAAAGTTCGCCATAGCTGCAACTTCGTGTACTTCGTTTGTGTTCAACGACCAGACAAAGGCGTCACAGAACCCCACCTTGATCAATAAAGCTTTCATCTTATATTCGCAATATCCAGATTGCAATCTTAGTTTCTTGCTTGTTCTTCGTTTGCTCGCAGGAAACAGACCCTCGTGGTCAGGTTGATCGTGCTCCGGCGTGGTCAATAACCTCTCGGAGTTGGTTTAGCGATTGCTAAGGCGCGACGTCCTCGCACGTTCGTAGTCGGATCGTCAAAGTCGACATCCACCAAAGCGAAATCCACCATCTCATCGAAAGACGGGACACCTTTGCCTCTATCAGTCGTTCTAGTAAAATATACTTAGTTTGTAATCTAGTCGGACTATGCAAAAGGTATGGTTTACAGTTTCCTTCGTTCATTTTCCCGAAAAACAAAGCAGTTTCCTTCCTTCATTTTTCTAAAGTTTCTTCCGTCATGTACGTACGTGTTTGATTTTCTTCTTCTAGGATGAGAATAGTAACTTCTTATGCCGTTATGTTTCCTAGCATGTACCGATCGATCGGTTTCCTTATTCAATGTATAGTTACGTCATTGACTTTGCTTATTCTAGGATGACAATCGTTTCCAACTTTAGGGAAAAAGATAAGAATCATTTGTAAATTTCATTTTCTTTAATGTACGTGCTTATTTTTGTGCGTAATTTCTCATCTTTTAATCTGAGCCATTTTGATCAAAATCAACAGAATATATATTTTTACCATATGTAGACCAACATCATCGCTTGTTTGTGTTCTGAAGAAATAATATAACAGATAGTAGACTATTTGCCCTCGTGTCAACGATTGCAAGATTTAGCTTGCCACAACATTATAATTGCTACATTGACCTATTATATATTAAAATTCATTGTTAGTTAGAAAAACAAAATTTCGTAGAACATCTCGCAAAAAGTAGGCCAAATATTTGGTGGACCATATGTAAAAATTTACAATTTGGACATAACAGAGAAAAGAAAATATGCCAGAAACTATATCATATAAAAGCAAAAGATGGGAATTTCATTTGGTAGACCTTTTTTATACGAAATCATAGCCATTAGATGTATATATATATATATATATATATATATATATATATATATATATATATATTAAAGTCAATGACCTAGGTGCCCCAAACAATTTACCTATATATATATATATCAAAAATTATAACCAAACACTATACAACCTTTGATTCTTAGTCAAACAAATTATATAAAAAAATGCCAACACATCGGTCATGCATATCCCATCTTGTTGTAAAACAAAGTAGGAAATATGTAGTTACCTCACAACAAAGTGATCTCACACAGATGCATCATGCTTATCCCATCTTGCTGTAAAAAAAGTCATGCATATTTCATCTACAAAATCAACATAAATCCATATACTTGCGCAGAAAAACCATGTCTCATGAACGGATGCATAAATAATGTATATGTAGCCAGTTGCCAAGATGCCATGATCCCATGTTGTAGCTGCTACCCATGAAGAATCAATTACTATACGTACATAGCAAGAGAGATCAATCACCGCACCTGATCACATGAAGAAGCATGCGTACGTCTGTGTTTGTGTTGTGATCCCCGAAACTCCTTGAGTCGACTTGACTGCGCCGCCACAATAGTGAGTCAGCGACATCTCTGCCACATCATTGTGTTCCCCATCCCTTGACATGCGCCTCTTCTGCTGCGCCATCGGTCGTCGTCTTTGTGGCCGGCGTTGCCGTCGCAGCCACTGTTTAGGTCAAATTCCTCCTTATGCCGGCAGCGCACAATCACATACGTCTTTGGTCATTATTAATGTTGCTCTACATCGTAGACTAATAGTACATGGCAGCAGCCTCCACATCCGTGCACCGCTGAGATCGCGTGGATCACGATCAGGTCATGGGCCTTGGAATTCCTGGGCCTTGGCTTGTTGCTTCGATAAGACAGAACCCAATGTATGCATGCACGGTCAATCAGAGAATATTTATGTATTTGACCTTGTCCAACTCATAATAGGTAGATTAAAAAACTTATAATAGGTAGCCTATGCCCGTACGCTAGAGCATGTTGAGTCGTATTATCAAATGTTCCAAATTACCTACACTTTCCGTGTCAATTTTTTATAACACCCGGTCCGTGTCAATCTGATTTGCTCCGATTACTTCTCATACCCATCACGTTTGGCTTGGGTTGGAACAAAAAGATTGTACGTGGCAGTCCTGTACCTAATTATATTTCTATGTAACGTTTACATCTTTAAATCTCAACCCTTAATATCTAAAATTGGCGGCCAAGATAATTTAATCTGTGTGGACTAATGTGATGGCTTGTTTGACTCTTATTTTAATTATATAACAGATAGATGTTTGCAAATTCCAGCTTAGTCCACGACACTCTTGCACTATTATTATTTTCATATCGTTTGGTCGTGCAAGTGAAAGGCAATAATGACGATATTCGATGAACTGGCTGTGGCAGAGAGAAACGGGTATGAACTCGACTTGTTCTATTTTTGTAAATATGTTTAACCTAGTATCCATGCTTCAGCCCAATATGATCAAACATGTTTGCAATGACAATTAGAGATTATAGTTTCTCATACCATGCATAAGTAGCTAGGAGTGGATAATGATTTATCTTGGATATCAACATTGCATTAAAATGATTATGATGTAGTATGATGATGATATGGTATCCTCCTCTGAATGTTCGAGTGGCTTGACTTGACACATGTTCATGCATGTAGTTGAATCAAAACCAACATAGCCTCTATGATATTTATGTTCATGGTGTTCATATCCTACTCATGCTAGTGTGCAATGTTACTTATGCATAATGCATGTTCATGACCGTTGTTGCTCTCAAGCTGGCTGCTTCTCAACCTAATTGCTAGCCTTCGCTTGTACTAAGTGGGAATTCTGTTTGTACATCAAAAACCTTGAACCCAAGTTATTCTAGATGAGTCCACCATACCTACCTATATGCGGTATTACCCTGCTGTCCTAAGTAAATTTGCATGTGCCACCTCTAAAAACTTAATAAATATCCTTTTTGTGTGCCTGGATCGTTCATGGAATGATAGGAGGTGGTCGGTATCTTCCATGCTAAATGAGTTATTCTCATGTTGAGTGTTTAGTCACTCACCATCGCATCAGAAAAGGGCGGTAATAGGGATTCCCAGTCCCCAACTCAAAATGCAAATAATTAAACAAAACTCCCCCGGGACTGCTGTTGGTATGGACGGCACCTGTTGTTTTGGACAAGCCGTGGAGTGTGATTGTTGGTGGAGGGGGAGTAAACCTTTACTTTCATCGCTTGGGAACCGCCACTAGCGTGCTTAGCATGGAAGATATTGATAACTGTTAGTCGTGAAGTAAATGAGAAGGGTGCATGTCTTAAAATATCATTTACCTCTATTTTAAAAACTTGAGCTCTGGCACCTCTGCAAATCACTGCTTCCCTCTGTGAAGGGACTATCTATTTACTTTTATGTTGTGTCATCTTCTTCTAAAATAAGCGCCAGAACCTGAGAGCACTGCTGTCATGCTTATGCATTGTGTGTAGCTAATGTTAGGTGCATCTTGACTGGATCTTTTCTACCATGAATTACAATGTTTAGTCGCTGCTTGAACTTTGAAGGTGCTCTGCATTTATGTCATGCGGTCTCAGATAGGGCTAGCGAGATACCACTATTGTCATATGATATCATGGTTTTTTTGATAACGTGTTGCTGTTTGAAATATCTTATTATTGCTCGCTAGCTGATTATGCCATTGATATGAGTTAATATAATCCTTAAGAGTTATTGTCAGCATGGTTAGTTATAATATTGGCTGAAAACCTGGGTGTTGTTTAAGCTTATTTATGCAAAAAGAGCAAAATAGTTCGTATAAGTTTTTCTTTTCACTTCCATTTTATCAACTGAATTGCTTGATGACAAGCAAAGGTTTAGGCTCGGGGAGTTGATACGTCTCCAACATATCTACTTTTCCTAATGCTTTTCCTCTTGTTTTGTACTCTAATTTGCATGATTTGAATGAACTAACCCCGGACTGACACTGTTTTCAGCAGAACTACCATGGTGTTGTTTTTGTGCAGAAATAAAAGTTCTCGGAATGGAATGAAACTTTGCGAGGATTTTTTATATCAGTAAAGAGAATTTCTGGAGCCAAGATCCACCAAAGGGGGGCACCTGGGTGGGCACAACCCACCAGGGCGCGCCCCCTCCTGGCGCACCCAGGTGGGTTGTCCCCACCTGGTGGCCCCGCAGACCCTGAAACTGACGCTATAAAATCCCATATTTCCAGAAAAAATCAGGGAGAAAGAATTATCGCGATCCACGAGATGGAGCCACCGTCACCTCCTGTTCTTCATCAGGAGGCCAAATCTGGAGTCCGTTTGGGGCTCCTGAGAGGGGGATCTTCGTTCTTCGTCATCACCAACCCTTCTCCATCGCCAATTCCATGATGCGCCCCACTGGGAGTGAGTAATTCCTTCGTAGGCTCGCTGGTCGGTGAGGAGTTGGATGAGATTCTTCATGTAATCTAGTTAGTTTTGTTAGGGCTTGATCCCTAGTATCAACTATGTTCTGAGATTGTTGTTGCTATGACTTTGCCATGCTTAATGCTTGTCACTTTGGGCTCGGGTGCCATGATTTGAGATTTGAACCGTTTATGTTATCACCATTATATCCATGTTCTAGATCCGATCTTGCAAGTTATAGTCACCTACTACGTGGATGATCCGGCAACCCCGGAGTGACAATAGTCGGGACCACTCCCGATGATGATCGTAGTTTGAGGAGTTCATGTATTCACTGTGTGTTAATGCTTTGTTCCGGTACTCTATTAAAAGGAGGCCTTAATATCCCTTAGTTTCCAATTGGACCCCGCTGCCATGGGAGGGTAGGACAAAAGATGTCATGCAAGTTCTTTCCATAAACACGTATGACTATTTACAGAGTACATGGCTACATAATATTTATGAACTGGAGCTAGTTTCGTATCGCCCTAGGTTATGACTATCACATGATGAATATCATCCAACAAATTACCGATCCAATGCCTTCAAATTTATCCTATATTGTTTCTGCTAAGTTACTACTGCTATCGTTACTGTTGCACTTGCTACAAAAATAATGCTATCACTGTTACCGTTACTATTGCTGCTATCACTATTATAAAAACTATCATATCACTTTGCTACTGACCATGTTGCTGCATGATAACGCACAAGTATAGGGGATCACAACAGTTTTCGAGGGTAGAGTATTCAACCCAAATTTATTGATTCGACACAAGGGGAGCCAAAGAATATTCTCAAGTATTAATAGTTGAGTTGTCAATTCAACTGCACCTGAAAGACTTAATATCTGCAAGAAAGTATTTCGTAGCAAAGTAATATGGAAGTAGCGGTAACGGTAGCAAAAGTAATAGTATTGTTTTTGTAGTGATTGTAACAGTGGCAACGGAAAAGTAACTAAGCAAAGATCAATATGTGAAAAGCTCGTAGGCAATGGATCAGTGATGGATAATTATGTCGGATGCGATTCCTCGTACAACAGTTATAACATAGGGTGACATAGAACTAGCTCCAGTTCATCAATGTAATGTAGGCATGTATTTCGAATATAGTCATACATGCTTATGGAAAAGAACTTGCATGACATCTTTTGTCCTACCCTCCCGTGGCAGCGTGGTCCTATTGGAAACTAAGGGATATTAAGGCCTCCTTTTAATAGAGTACCGGAACAAAGCATTAACACTTAGTGAATACATGAACTCCTCAAACTATAGTCATCACCGGGAGTGGTCCTGATTATTGTCACTTCGGGGTTACCGGATCATAACGCAGAGTATGTGACTATTAACTTACAACATAGGATCAAGAACTCACATATATTAATGAAAACATAATAGGTTCAGATCTGAAATCATGGCACTCGGGCCCTAATGACAAGCATTAAGCATAGCAAAGTCATAGCAACATTAATCTCAGAACATAATGGATAGTAGGAATCAAACCCTAACAAAACCAACTCGATTACATGATAAATCTCATCCAACGATCACCGTCCAGCAATCCTACGATGGAATTACTCACGCACGATGGTGACCATCATGAAATTGGTGATGGAGGAAGGTTGATGATGACGATAGCGATGGATTCCCCTCTCTGGAGCCCTGAACGGACTTCAGATCAGCCCTCCCGAGAGAGATTTGGGCTTGGCGGCGACTTCGTATCGTAAAACGTGATGAATCTTTCTCTCTGATTTTTTTCCTCCCCGAACGTGAATAGATAGAGTTGGAGTTGAGGTCGGTGGAGCCTTAGGGGGCCCATTAGACGGGGGGGGGGGGCACCTTCGTCGACAGAGTGTGGCCCCCCTGGTGTTGATTCTTTCGCCAGTATTTTTTTTAATTCCAAAAATATTCTCTGTGAAGTTTCAGGTCATTCTGAGAACTTTTATTTCTGCACAAAAATTACACCATGGCAATTCTGCTGAAAACAATGTCAGTTCGGGTTAGTTCCATTCAAATTATGCAAGTTAGAGTCCAAAACAAGGTCAAAAGTATTGGGAAAAGTAGATACGATGGACACGTATCAACTCCCCCAAGCATAAACCTTTGCTTGTCCTCAAGCAATTCAGTTGACAAACTGAAAGTGATAAAGAAAAACTTTTACAAACTCTATTTGATCTTGTTGTTGTAAATATGTAAAGCCAACATTCAAGTTTTCAGCAAATATTATGAACTAACCATATTCACAATAACATTTACTCATATCAATGGCATAATCAACTAGCGAGCAATAATAATAAATCTCAGATGACAACACTTTCTCAAAAATAATCATAATATGATATAACAAGATGGTATCTCGCTAGCCCTTTCTGAGACCGCAAAACATAAATGCAGAGCACCACTGAAGATCAAGGACTGACTAAACATTGTAATTCGTGGTAAAAGAGATCCAGTCACAGTTATACTCAATGTATATTAATAGTAATGCATGCAAATGACAGCGGTGCTCTCCAACTAGTGCTTTTTAATAAGAGGATGATGACTCAACATAAAAGTAAATAGATAGGCCCTTCGCAGAGGGAAGCAGGGATTTGTAGAGGTGCCAGAGCTCGATTTTTGAAATAGAGATCAATAATATTTTGAGTGGTATACTTTCATTGTCAACATAACAACCAAGAGATATCGATATCTTCCATGCTACACACATTATAGCATGGTAAAGTTTATAGACCTTGTCGCATTTGGGGTTCTTCTTTTATTTTGGCGCCGTAGTCGGGCCATGAGTGTTCGGATGATGTAATGTTATTTATGTACTTGATTGACGTGGCGAGTGTAAGCCAACTATGTTATCTCCCCTTTATGATTTATATTACATGGGATGTTGTGAAGATTGCCTAACTTGCGACATATGCCTTCAATGCGATTATGCCTCTAAGTCGTGCCTCGACACGTGGGAGATATAGTCGCGTCGAGGTTGTTACAAGTTGGTAATCAGAGCCTTCCCCGACCTTAGGAGCCCCATTGCTTGATCGTTATTAGCAGCCGAGTTGTGTCTAGAAAAATGTTTTGAGTCATTTAGGAATTATATATCGGAGAGTTTAGGAATTCTTTTTACTCCCCAGTCTCCTCACCGCTCTGGTAAGGCATCCTGACGTAGAGTTTTGACTCTTCTCTTCTCAAATTTCACTAAAAATAATTTTAGGATCACGCGGGTATCTTGGAATCGTTCCGATGGTTTTGTGACGAGAACATTGTCTTGGTGCCTTGATGAGGACATGACTACCTTGGATACGACCAAAAATATTGCATACATGCATATTTGTCAGGTGATTTCTAATGCAAACTATTCAATAATCTATTTATGTTATCCAGAACAAAAATACTTCACACACTTTTGTGTTTTGTCTAATTGCAGGTGTATGGGACATTTGTACAATCCACATATGAAGACAAGGGAAAAGGAGAAGTTTAGTTGTCTTCAAAAAGTCCTCTCACGTCACTTTTGGGCCAAGAGAAGATAGAGTCCAAGTCTCTCACGTTCTGGATTCAGATTCGGACTGCACAGACATACCTGACTCAAAACGCCAACAACTTTTTCATACGGACTCCGAATTGGGTGTTTCTTTTTTTTGTTGGAAACTAGATTTCGTGCTCTTTCCAACCCAATTGGATTCACCTTCAAATTCATCCGGAGCGTTGAGTTACGGACGAAACAATCTGACGTTGCAGCAGAATCCGAGTCAAACTACAAGCCCAAAGGTGTTGCATCACCTCTACTTGGGCCCATGAGCCTTGTACGACCTAGGGTTAGTTTTAGGCTGCCTTGGGACGTCCTCCCACCTCCTTGGCCGCCACCCCTTGCTCCTATATAAGTAGATCCATCTAGTAGCTTTTTCCTTGGGATTTGTTTAGTTAAAAGTTAGCCATTGCAACTTCGTGTACTTCGTTTGTGTCCAACAACCAAACCAAGACCGCTTCCGGATCCCCACCATTATCAATACCTCATATATATTTGCAATATTCAGATTGCTTTATCATATTCTTGCTCGTTCTTCGATTGCTTGCAGGAATAGACCTTCGTGGTCAGGCTGACCGTGCTTCCGGCATCGTCAGTAACCTCAGGAGATTGGTTTAGCGATTGCTAAGGCGTAACGTCGTACACGTTTGTAGTCGGATCGTCAAAGTCGTCTCCACCAAATCGATGGTTATCATCTCATCGAAAGATCGGGACACCCTCGCCTCTATCGGGGGTGTCCCGATCTTTCGATGAGATGATAACTATCGATTTGGTGGAGACGACTTTGACGATCCGACTACAAACGTGCACGACGTTGCGCCTTAGCAATCGCTAAACCAATCTCCTGAGGTTACTGATGATGCCGGAAGCACGGTCAGCCTGACCACGAAGGTCTATTCCTGCAAGCAATCGAAGAACGAGCAAGAATATGATAAAGCAATCTGAATATTGCAAATATATATGAGGTATTGATAATGGTGGGGATCCGTAAGCGGTCTTGGTCTGGTCGTTGGACACAAACGAAGTACACGAAGTTGCAATGGCTAACTTTTAACTAAACAAATCCCAAGGAAAAGCTACTAGATGGATCTACTTATATAGGAGCAAGGGGTGGCGGCCAAGGAGGTGGGAGGACGTCCCAAGGCAGCCTAAAACTAAATCTAGGTCGTACAAGGCCAATGGGCCCAAGTGGAGGTGATGTAACACCTTTGGACTTGTAGTTTGACTCGGATTCTGCTGCAGCATCAGATTGTTTCGTCCACAACTCAACGCTCCGGACGAATTTGAAGGTGATTCCAATTGGGTTGGAAAGTGCACGAAATCTAGTTTCCAACAAAAAAAGAATCACCCAATTCGGAGTCCGTATGAAAAACTTGTGTGCGTTTTGAGTCTGGTGTGTCTGTGCAGTCCGAATCTGAATCCAGAACGTGAGAGACTTGGACTCTATCTTCTCTTGGGCCAAAAGTGACGTGGGAGAACTTTTTGGACAGCAAATAAACATCTCTTTCTTCCTTATCTTCATATGTGGATTGTACAAATGTCCCATACACCTGCAATTAGACAAAACACAAAAGTGTGTGAAGTATTTTTGTTCTGGATAACATAAATAGATTATTGAATAGTTTGCACTAGAAATCACCTGACAAATATGCATATATGCAATATTTTTGGTCATATCCAAGGTAGTCATGTCCTCATCATCCTCCCCTTCTTGAAAATAAAGCCGTCCTCGGCGTTGCTTAATCTGAAATGTGGCTAACAAAAGAGACAAGGTGTACATGTTGTATATGTATATGTCATCCATTTTTACTTCCCTTGATTTTTGCATATATGACACATAAATAGATGAGTAACTTGCATAGTTCATAAAATCTAAAGCCAAAAAATTAGCACAAGAAGTAGAAGGCATGAAAATATTGCAACTCAGTTTGCACATATAAGTGAAGCTCTTATTCATTTCAAAAGATTGACAATGTTCATCATTAAACCATCCCAACATTGGTGAATAAACCTTACTTGCATCAAATTTACATGCTACAACATGCTTAAATAAGCAAACATGCAATAAGTCATTCAACACAGAATCATCACCAAGATTAGAGGTCATATCAAAATGATTAAACATTGGTTCTTTTGCATCAATAGTTAATTCAATGGGTGCACTCAAAATTGTTGGTATTTCAGTTGTTTGATCACATGGCAAAGTCAAATTATCAACATAGTCCTCTAAAATAGGTGGTGTGATCAAAGTAGTGGGTAGCTCATCAGATGGTGCATTCAAATTGACAAGGCATTCATCATTCTCATGTAGAGATGGAAGATCAGTACCTTTGTCGTTACCTCTTATGATCAACTCAGATGATGTAGCCACTCTCGGGGGCAATGTGTCACATGGTGGAGGTGATGTAGTCCTGACAACAACGGATGTGGTTGTCATAGTATGCCTAGTAGTTGAAGGAACAATCATATCAACTCTTGGAATGTGCACCGTGTGCTTGTTCTCCTCGTGGCCAACACGTCGTTTTATTTCCTGTTCAGCTTTGCAAGCAAGATGAAACAAATGGTCCATAGGATAACACTCTTCATGAATTAGTATCTCTTGAATATCACTGTTTAATCCTCCCCAAAATCTATCCATAAAATCATCTTCACTTTCTTCTAAAGAGGAATGCAACAAGGTAGTTTGTAAATCATCATAATATTTTGTTACAGTTTCACTACCTTGTTTTAAGTGTTGCAACTTCTTAATCATGTCACGAGTATAATAAGCAGGGACGAAAGTATGTCGCATGGCAAGTTTCAAATCATCCCAAGTAGTAGGTATATAATCAGTGTGTAACCGACAATATTCACTCCACCAAACCAAAGCATAACCAGTGAAAGAACCAACCGCAACCTTAACCTTTTTATGTTCATCGAAATTATGGGAAGCAAATATATTTTTTATGTCGAACTCCCATTCAATATATAAAGCAGGTTTAAAACGGCCATTAAATGGTGGTATAGATACATTAACCTGATCATGTGCATTTGGATGTTTGTGCACCTCTCGTGACGGTTGTGGTATTTGCAAAGGTGGTGGCACGTCTCCCGCGATCGACAAAGCCCATGAATTGACTCTGGATCCTGTCATGATTAGTAGAACAAGAAACAAAACCCAAAAATAATGTTCCTATAACTACTAGGATGTGGTGGTAAAATGCTCACAGTAAAGCAAATATCAATGTCTTACAAGTTCTTACCATGCAGCAGGCGGTGATCGGCAACCAGCGGTGTCAAGTAACTCCGAATATTGAGTAAAGCGATTGCCAGGGGAGCGTACGTATACACGGTGTAGAAATATGTGGAGCTGGGTTGGCTATATATGGTAGCAAAAGATTAGCAATAATCAATTCAAAGATGCAATGTTGAATAAACGCTCAACGACGGTACTGTGCTGGTCCTAGGCTAGACCGGACTAGAGACGCGAGCCTAGAACACTAATGAGGTCACGGCGTAGCACAACTAGCATCAATGAAGGATACTAAGTAGCTCTTGACAGCAAGATATAAGTGAAGATCACAACGGCAGTGAAGATAATGATGAAAAACAACTGCCAAGCAGGATATACAACAACTCTCTCTCCAACTTTCCTCTTGAAAAGTTTGAGACAATTTTCTGATAAATTCTTTCAAAGAATGCCACTAACTCAAGCTTTCCAATGCAAAAAGAATCACTCAATTCCGAGTTGATATGAGGAGTCAAAGAATTCTAAAACTGGCCTGAAAAATTGGAACAAGCTGTGTTCACGAACTTCAGAGGGCAAAAAGACCTATTTAGAAGCCGATTTTGAGGTATCAAATATTGAGGTAGCTTCTGCAACTATTTAGATGCGGCTCGTCGCTATCTTCAATTTGAGTACTCACGGAGCCAAAACGGACTTCGTATGAGGAAGATACACCTGCTTTACTGAACAGTGCGCAAAACAGATTCCAATCCGAATTCAGGTACGAGATTGATTCTAGATAGATCCAATTTTTTTTTCTTCTCTCTTTTTTTTCTCACGCTTTTTTTTCTTTTTCTTCTCTCTCTTTCTCTTTTTTTTTCTTTCCTTTTTTTTCTATCTTTTTTTTTCAAGACAAACTAGATAAGATGCAGATTGGATCAGGCGAAGATGTGAATGACCTCAACTATGATTATGACAATAAACAGTGCGTAGCACGTGGTGGAAATTGGTGGATGGGATGGTGGACAGCGGATGGGATAATGATGCAGCGGCTGCGTGACTAATATGAACAGAACTCGAAACTCTAAAGGAACTAGACACTAAGACCAGCAACTCGACACGACGATGCAACCGATAACTCAACTATGCAAGCAATGAAAAGAAAATTGCAAAGGCTCAGACTGGCTTGGACAAAGGATGAATAGATCTAACTCTTTTTTTGTGGATTTTTCTTCGACAATAGGTAAGAAAATAAATCTAATCTAGGAAAACTGGAAATTCTCACTGAGCAACCTGAAAACTGATACCACTTGATAGAGGCGGGGGTGTCCCGATCTTTCGATGAGATGATAACTATCGATTTGGTGGAGACGACTTTGACGATCCGACTATAAACGTGCACGACGTTGCGCCTTAGCAATCGCTAAACCAATCTCCTGAGGTTACTAATGATGCCGGAAGCACGGTCAGCCTGACCACGAAGGTCTATTCCTGCAAGCAATCGAAGAACGAGCAAGAATATGATAAAGCAATCTGAATATTGCAAATATATATGAGGTATTGATAATGGTGGGGATCCGTAAGCGGTCTTGGTCTGGTCGTTGGACACAAACGAAGTACACGAAGTTGCAATGGCTAACTTTTAACTAAACAAATCCCAAGGAAAAGCTACTAGATGGATCTACTTATATAGGAGCAAGGGGTGGCGGCCAAGGAGGTGGGAGGACGTCCCAAGGCAGCCTAAAACTAAATCTAGGTCGTACAAGGCCAATGGGCTGATGAGGACATCAATACAATTGTTACACCCACAGCCCCTGCTGCTATACATACTGGACCAATTACTAGAGCTCGTGCACGCCAACTAAATTACCAGGTACTTTCGTTTCTTGGTAATGATTCTAATGTTCATGAGAATATGATGCTGCCTAAATTGGATACATTTGTTTTGCTTACAAATGAAGGGCCTAGCTTGGAGAAGGATGAACATTGGAGCAAGAACAAGCATGGAGATGATGGCATGCGCAAGGAGAACAAGAACGGAGTTACCAGTGATGATTTCAGGACTTTGAAGCCACCATAATGGGTGCATGAAGCCTTGGACGAAATATACAAGATGCCACTTCATAAATTTCGTCCCGAGGCTATTTTAGGTGCTGCGTCACCTTATTATTGGGCCAGGCCCATGTAATTTCGAAATACATAAGTATAGGCTATTTTTAGAGTTCGTATGTGTGGGGAAACAAGAGATAGGGTTGATTTCGGACCCCTCCACCAAGGGCCACGAAATTCTCCCCCTCTTCCTCCATATATACAGCCCTTAGGGCATCGTTTAGATTTTGGGGTTTTGTTTAGATTAAAAGTTCGCCATAGCTGCAACTTCGCGTACTTCGTTTGTGTTCAACGACCAGACAAAGGCGTCACAGAACCCCACCTTGATCAATAAAGCTTTCATCTTATATTCGCAATATCCAGATTGCAATCTTAGTTTCTTGCTTGTTCTTCGTTTGCTCGCAGGAAACAGACCCTCGTGGTCAGGTTGATCATGCTCCGGCGTGGTCAATAACCTATCGGAGTTGGTTTAGCGATTGCTAAGGCGCGACGTCCTCGCACGTTCGTAGTCGGATCGTCAAAGTCGACTGCCACCAAAGCGATATCCACCATCTCATCGAAAGACGGGACACCTTTGCCTCTATCATGGGCCCAAGTGGAGGTGATGTAACACCTTTGGACTTGTAGTTTGACTCGGATTCTGCTGCAGCATCAGATTGTTTCGTCCACAACTCAACGCTCCGGACGAATTTGAAGGTGATTCCAATTGGGTTGGAAAGTGCACGAAATCTAGTTTCCAACAAAAAAAGAATCACCCAATTCGGAGTCCGTATGAAAAACTTGTGTGCGTTTTGAGTCAGGTGTGTCTGTGCAGTCCGAATCTGAATCCAGAACGTGAGAGACTTGGACTCTATCTTCTCTTGGGCCAAAAGTGACGTGGGAGAACTTTTTGGACAGCAAATAAACATCTCTTTCTTCCTTATCTTCATATGTGGATTGTACAAATGTCCCATACACCTGCAATTAGACAAAACACAAAAGTGTGTGAAGTATTTTTGTTCTGGATAACATAAATAGATTATTGAATAGTTTGCACTAGAAATCACCTGACAAATATGCATATATGCAATATTTTTGGTCATATCCAAGGTAGTCATGTCCTCATCACAAGTGGTATCAGTTTTCAGGTTGCTCTGTGAGAATTTCTAGTTTTCCTAAATTAGATTTATTTTCTTACCTATTGTCCAAGAAAACTCCACAAAAAAGAGTTAGATCTATTCATCCTTTGTCCAAGCCAGTCTGAGCCTTTGCAATTTTCTTTTCATTGCTTGCATAGTTGAATTATCGGTTGCATCATCGTGTCGAGTTGCTGGTCTTAGTGTCTAGGTCGTTTAGAGTTTCGAGTTCTGTTCACATTAGTCACGTCGCCGCTGCATCATTATCCCTTCCGCTGTCCACCACCCATCCATCAATTTCCTCCACGTGCTACCCACCGTTCATTGTCATAATCATAGTTGAGATCGTTCCCATCTTCGCTTGATCCAATCTACATCTTATCTAGTTTGTTTTGGAAAGAGGGAGAGAGAAAAAAAAGGATAGAGAAAAAAAACGAGAGAAAAAAAGTAAAAAAAAAAGTCAAAGAAAAAGAAAGAAAGGAAAAGAAAAAAAAAGTGTGAGAAAAAAAGAGAGGAGAAAAAAAACAAAATTCAGATCTATCTAGACTCAACCTCGTAGTTGAATTCGGATTGGAATCTGTTTTGTGCACTGTTCAGTAAAACAGGCATAACTTCTTCATATGAAGTTGTTTTGGCTTCGCGAGTACTCAAATGAAAGCTAGCGACGAGCCGCATCTAAATAGTTGCAGAAGCTAGTTCAGTATTTGGCACCTCAACATCAGCTTCTAAATAGGTCTACTGCTATTGTGATCTTCACTTATATCTTGCTGTCCAGAGCTACTTCATATCCTTTATTGATGCTAGTTGTACTACGACATGACCTCATTAGTGTTCTAGGCTCGCGTCTCTAGTTTGGTCTAGCCTAGGACCAGCACAGTACCGTCGTTGAGCGTTTATTCAACATTGCATCTCTGAATTGATTATTGCTAATCTTTTGCTACCATATATAGCCAACCCAGCTCCACATATTTCTACACCGTGTATATGTACGTTCCCCTGGCAATCGTTTTACACAATCTTCGGAGTTATTTGACACCGCTGGTTGCCTGTCACCACCTGCCGCATGGTAAGAACTTGTAAGATATTGATATTTGCTTTACTGTGAGCACTTTACAACCACATCCTAGTAGTTCATAGGAACATTATTCTCGAATTTTGGTTCTTGTTTCTACTAATCATGACAGGTTCCAGAGATAGAAGTTCTTGGATGATGGACACATCTTCACCATCACGAGAGTTGGGACAACACACACAAGCATATGGTCAGGTTATCTCTTTACCATCATTTGAGGGTAGATTTAATCCTGCTATTTATCTAGCTTGGGAGCTTGAAGTAGAACAAGTTTTTAGTCACCATGATTTTTCTGAACTTGAGAGAGTACGGGCTACCATTAGAGCATTTACTGGTTTTGCTTATGTTTGGTGGAGTGTACATTGTAAGAAAAACATTGATAACCAACCCACAACTTGGAAAGTTTTGAAAGCTGTAATGAGACAACAATTTTTTCCTCCTTACTATCGTCGTGAATTGCGTCGCAAATTGGAGCAATTAAAACAAGGCAGTAACACTGTTCATGCTTACTACCAAGAGTTCAAATCTTATATGCATCATTGTGACATAGAAGAATCTGAGGATGATACAATGAATAGATTTTTTGGTGGTTTGAACCATGATATTCAGGCAAGATTTCAGTATATTCCTCGTTGCATTACTGGTATGTATGTCCGTGCTTGTACCTTTGAGAGACAGATACATGAGGATGCATTGGGTGACTACAAGAACTACTATTCCAGTTCATGCTCACCATCGCCGGTTGGTTACTCCACTATTGCACCTACTAGAGCAGCCCCACCTCGGATTGTGAGCGCAATATCATCTCAAGAGTATGGTACATTGTCAACGTCCGTACCTACATCAGCTACATCTCTGCGAGGTAACAGTAAAGGTATTGATGATATAACTTCACATGAGAATGAAGCATGCCTAGTTAACTTGAATGCATCATGTGTTGAGTTACCTGTTGATTTGAGCACACCACCTATTTTAGAGACTCTTGTTACTATCATGAATGCGTCATGTCATCAAACAACTGAAATATCAACAATTTTGAGTGCACCCATTGAATTAACTGTTGATGCAAAAGAACCAATGTTTAATCATTTTGATATGACCTCTAATCTTGATGATGATTCTGTGTCCAATGACTTATTGCATGTTTGCTTATTTAAGCATGTTGTAGCATGTAAATTTGATGCAAGTAAGGTTTATTCATCGAAGTTAGGATGGTTTAATGATGAACATTGCCAATCTTTTGAAGAGAATAAGAGCTTCACTTATATGTGCAAACTGAGTTCCAATATTTTCATGCCTTCTACTTCTTGTGATAATTTTTTGGCTTTAGATTTTATGAACAATGAAAGTTACTCATGTATACATGTGACATATGTGCAAAAATCAAGGGAAGTTAAAATGGATGACATATACATATACAACATGTACACCTTGTCTCTTTTGTTAGCCACATTTCAGATTAAGCAATGCCGAGGACGGCTTTGTTTTCAAAAAGGGGAGGATGATGAGGACATGACTACCTTGGATACGACCAAAAATATTACATACATGCATATTTGTCAGGTGATTTCTAATGCAAACTATTCAATAATCTATTTATGTTATCCAGAACAAAAATACTTCACACACTTTTGTGTTTTGTCTAATTGCAGGTGTATGGGACATTTGTACAATCCACATATGAAGACAAGGGAAAAGGAGAAGTTTAGGTTGTCTTCAAAAAGTCCTCTCACGTCACTTTTGGGCCAAGAGAAGATAGAGTCCAAGTCTCTCACGTTCTGGATTCAGATTCGGACTGCACAGACATACCTGACTCAAAACGCCAACAACTTTTTCATACGGACTCCGAATTGGGTGTTTCTTTTTTTGTTGGAAACTAGATTCGTGCTCTTTCCAACCCAATTGGATTCACCTTCAAATTCGTCCGGAGTGTTGAGTTACGGACGAAACAATCTGACGTTGCAGCAGAATCCGAGTCAAACTACAAGCCCAAAGGTGTTGCATCACCTCCACTTGGGCCCATGAGCCTTGTACGACCTAGGGTTAGTTTTAGGCTGCCTTGGGACGTCCTCCCACCTCCTTGGCCGCCACCCCTTGCTCCTATATAAGTAGATCCATCTAGTAGCTTTTTCCTTGGGATTTGTTTAGTTAAAAGTTAGCCATTGCAACTTCGTGTACTTCGTTTGATAGAGGCAAAGGTGTCCCGTCTTTCGATGAGATGATGGATATCGCTTTGGTGGAAGTCGACTTTGACGATCCGACTACGAACGTGCGAGGACGTCGCGCCTTAGCAATCGCTAAACCAACTCCGAGAGGTTATTGACCACGCCCGAGCACGATCAACCTGACCACGAGGGTCTGTTTCCTGCGAGCAAACGAAGAACAAGCAAGAAACTGAGATTGCAATCTGGATATTGCGAATATAAGATGAAAGCTTTATTGATCAAGGTGGGGTTCTGTGACGCCTTTGTCTGGTCGTTGAACACAAACGAAGTACGCGAAGTTGCAGCTATGGCGAACTTTTAATCTAAACAAAACCCAACGAAAAGCTACTAGATGGATCTACTTATATAGGAGCAAGGGGTGGCGGCCAAGGAGGTGGGAGGACGTCCCAAGGCAGCCTAAAACTAAATCTAGGTCGTACAAGGCCAATGGGCCCAAGTGGAGGTGATGTAACACCTTTGGACTTGTAGTTTGACTCGGATTCTGCTGCAGCATCAGATTGTTTCGTCCACAACTCAACGCTCCGGACGAATTTGAAGGTGATTCCAATTGGGTTGGAAAGTGCACGAAATCTAGTTTCCAACAAAAAAAGAATCACTCAATTCGGAGTCTGTATGAAAAACTTGTGTGCATTTTGAGTCAGGTGTGTCTGTGCAGTCCGAATCTGAATCCAGAACGTGAGAGACTTGGACTCTATCTTCTCTTGGGTCAAAAGTGACGTGAGAGAACTTTTTGGACAGCAAATAAACATCTCTTTCTTCCTTATCTTCATATGTGGATTGTACAAATGTCCCATACACCTGCAATTAGACAAAACACAAAAGTGTGTGAAGTATTTTTGTTCTGGATAACATAAATAGATTATTGAATAGTTTGCACTAGAAATCACCTGACAAATATGCATATATGCAATATTTTTGGTCATATCCAAGGTAGTCATGTCCTCATCATCCTCCCTTTCTTGAAAATAAAGCCGTCCTCGGCGTTGCTTAATCTGAAATGTGGCTAACAAAAGAGACAAGGTGTACATGTTGTATATGTATATGTCATCCATTTTTACTTCCCTTGATTTTTGCATATATGACACATGAATAGATGAGTAACTTGCATAGTTCATAAAATCTAAAGCCAAAAAATTAGCACAAGAAGTAGAAGGCATGAAAATATTGCAACTCAATTTGCACATATAAGTGAAGCTCTTATTCATTTCAAAAGATTGACAATGTTCATCATTAAACCATCCCAACATTGGTGAATAAACCTTACTTGCATCAATTTTACATGCTACAACATGCTTAAATAAGCAAACATGCAATAAGTCATTCAACACAGAATCATCACCAAGATTAGAGGTCATATCAAAATGATTAAACATTGGTTCTTTTGCATCAATAGTTAATTCAATGGGTGCACTCAAAATTGTTGGTATTTCAGTTGTTTGATCACATGGCAAAGTCAAATTATCAACGTAGTCCTCTAAAATAGGTGGTGTGATCAAAGTAGTGGGTAGCTCATCAGATGGTGCATTCAAATTGACAAGGCATTCATCATTCTCATGTAGAGATGGAAGATCAGTACCTTTTTCATTACCTCTTATGATCAACTCAGATGATGTAGCCACTCTCGGGGGCGATGTGTCACATGGTGGAGGTGATGTAGTCCTGACAACAACGGATGTGGTTGTCATAGTATGCCTAGTAGTTGAAGGAACAATCATATCAACTCTTGGAATGTGCACCGTGCGCTTGTTCTCCTCGTGGCCAACACGTCGTTTTATTTCCTGTTCAGCTTTGCAAGCAAGATGAAACAAATGGTCCATAGGATAACACTCTTCATGAATTAGTATCTCTTGAATATCACGGTTTAATCCTCCCCAAAATCTATCCATAAAATCATCTTCACTTTCTTCTAAAGAGGAATGCAACAAGGTAGTTTGTAAATCATCATAATATTTTGTTACAGTTTCACTACCTTGTTTTAAGTGTTGCAACTTCTTAATCATGTCATGAGTATAATAAGCAGGGACGAAAGTATGTCGCATGGCAAGTTTCAAATCATCCCAAGTAGTAGGTATATAATCAGGGTGTAACCGACAATATTCACTCCACCAAACCAAAGCATAACCAGTGAAAGAACCAACCGCAACCTTAACCTTTTTATGTTCATCGAAATTATGGGAAGCAAATATATTTTTTATGTCGAACTCCCATTCAATATATAAAGCAGGTTTAAAACGGCCATTAAATGGTGGTATAGATACATTAACCTGATCATGTGCATTTGGATGTTTGTGCACCTCTCGTGACGGTTGTGGTATTTGCAAAGGTGGTGGCACGTCTCCCGCGATCGACGAAGCCCATGAATTGACTCTGGATCCTGTCATGATTAGTAGAACAAGAAACAAAACCCAAAAATAATGTTCCTATAACTACTAGGATGTGGTGGTAAAACGCTCAGAGTAAAGCAAATATCAATGTCTTACACGTTCTTACCATGCAGCAGGCGGTGATCGGCAACCAGCGGTGTCAAGTAACTCCGAATATTGAGTAAAGCGATTGACAGGGGAGCGTACGTATACACGGTGTAGAAATATGTGGAGCTGGGTTGGCTATATATGGTAGCAAAAGATTAGCAATAATCAATTCAAAGATGCAATGTTGAATAAACGCTCAACGACGGTACTGTGCTGGTCCTAGGCTAGACCGAACTAGAGACGCGAGCCTAGAACACTAATGAGGTCACGTCGTAGCACAACCAGCATCAATGAAGGATACAAAGTAGCTCTGGACAGCAAGATATAAGTGAAGATCACAACGGCAGTAAAGATAATGATGTGAAACAATAGCCAAGCTGTTTACTGAACAGTGCACAAAACAGATTCCAATCCGAATTCAGGTACGAGATTGATTCTAGATAGATCCAATTTTTTTTCTTCTCTCTTTTTTTTCTCACGCTTTTTTTTCTTTTTCTTCTCCCTCTTTTTCTTTTTTTTCTTTCCTTTTTTCTCTCTTTTTTTTCTTTATCTTCTTTTTCTCCCTCTTTTCAAGACAAACTAGATAAGATGCAGCTTCGATCAGGCGAAGATGTGAGTGACCTCAACTATGATTATGACAATAAACAGTGCGTAGCACGTGGTGGAAATTGGTGGATTGGATGGTGGACAGTGGATGGGATAATGATGCAGCGGCTGCGTGACTAATGTGAACAGAACTCGAAACTCTAAAGGAACTAGACACTAAGACCAGCAACTCGACACGACGATGCAACCGATAATTCAACTATGCAAGCAATGAAAAGAAAACTGCAAAGGCTCAGACTGGCTTGGACCAAGGATGAATAGATCTAACTCTTTTTTTGTGGCTTTTTCTTGGACAATAGGTAAGAAAATAAATCTAATCTAGGAAAACTGGAAATTCTCACCGAGCAACCTGAAAACTGATACCACTTGATAGAGGCAAAGGTGTCCCGTCTTTCGATGAGATGATGGATATCGCTTTGGTGGAAGTCGACTTTGACGATCCGACTACGAACGTGCGAGGACGTCGCGCCTTAGCAATCGCTAAACCAACTTCGAGAGGTTATTGACCATGCCGGAGCACGATCAACCTGACCACGAGGGTCTGTTTCCTGCGAGCAAACGAAGAACAAGCAAGAAACTGAGATTGCAATCTGGATATTGCGAATATAAGATGAAAGCTTTATTGATCAAGGTGGGGTTCTGTGACGCCTTTGTCTGGTCGTTGAACACAAACGAAGTACGCGAAGTTGCAGCTATGGCGAACTTTTAATCTAAACAAAACCCAACGAAAAGCTACTAGATGGATCTACTTATATAGGAGCAAGGGGTGGCGGCCAAGGAGGTGGGAGGACGTCCCAAGGCAGCCTAAAACTAAATCTAGGTCGTACAAGGCCAATGGGCCCAAGTGGAGGTGATGTAACACCTTTGGACTTGTAGTTTGACTCGGATTCTGCTGCAGCATCAGATTGTTTCGTCCACAACTCAACGCTCCGGACGAATTTGAAGGTGATTCCAATTGGGTTGGAAAGTGCACGAAATCTAGTTTCCAACAAAAAAAGAATCACTCAATTCGGAGTCCGTATGAAAAACTTGTGTGCGTTTTGAGTCAGGTGTGTCTGTGCAGTCCGAATCTGAATCCAGAACGTGAGAGACTTGGACTCTATCTTCTCTTGGGTCAAAAGTGACGTGAGAGAACTTTTTGGACAGCAAATAAACATCTCTTTCTTCCTTATCTTCATATGTGGATTGTACAAATGTCCCATACACCTGCAATTAGACAAAACACAAAAGTGTGTGAAGTATTTTTGTTCTGGATAACATAAATAGATTATTGAATAGTTTGCACTAGAAATCACCTGACAAATATGCATATATGCAATATTTTTGGTCATATCCAAGGTAGTCATGTCCTCATCATCGTTTGTGTCCAACGACCAAACCAAGACCGCTTCCAGATCCCCACCATTATCAATACCTCATATATATTTGCAATATTCAGATTGCTTTATCATATTCTTGCTCGTTCTTTGATTGCTTGCAGGAATAGACCTTCGTGGTCAGGCTGACCGTGCTTCCGGCATCATCAGTAACCTTAGGAGATTGGTTTAGCGATTGCTAAGGCGCAACGTCGTGCACGTTTGTAGTCGGATCATCAAAGTCGTCTCCACCAAATCGATGGTTATCATCTCATCGAAAGATTGGGACACCCTCGCCTCTATCATGCCTCCTGTCAGGGGTTTTGTGGAAGTGTCCCGGGGAGTTGAGCTCTGAGGTGTTGTCGTCATAATTTTATCGTTGCAGTTCTGGAATACCTGAGTTTAGTACGCCGACATCAAAAATCTCTTTTATGCAGTTCGTTGGTGAGATAACCTCAACGCCACCCAGTACTGGGGCGGGAGTTCGGGAGTATCGCCATAACTCGTATAACGGATTCTTTTCGAAGGTTGAGGTAGATGATTTCCGAAGGTTTCTTGGTTATGTGTTGAAGGATGGATACAGCTGGATGTAGGATTTGCTAGTTTTGGATGAGATATTATGCTTCCCCTGTATCCCCAACACCTGATTGCATAACCGGGAAAATTTCGGGAGTTTCATAAGTGGGAATTATAGTAGCTCTTAGGATATCTTTCCAACAGATGTATGATATGAAATTGGGGTTCGACGTCTAGTGGTCCGCCTATTCACGGTCGATTTTACAGTGGTCTTGTTGTGTCTTAAAGAGTCCTTGGCTATGCCGACTCGGGGACGCTTCGTATGTCATGTGCACTGCCTTGTACATGATGGTGCTGTACGATCGAGCCCGTGTAGGCCCCACCACGAAAACTTCGGACGAAATCTCTATCATATGTTTGTTCTGGCTTATTCCGCAAGCCAATCCTTGTTTTGTTTTGAGTTGTGGTATTCGAGTTGCTTCGAAGTCAAATGTTGATTCCATAACTTTTCCAAGTGGTGTTCTCATATTCCTATGTGAATACTAATCCTTCTCGATCATCGAGTTTGTCATTTCAATTTCTTTTAACCGGTGTGTTTTCTCTTCAAGTGGATCCGATCATTTCAACATCAGTAAGATCAAAGATCAGTTCTTCTCAACGGTGTTCGTTTCATCCATCCCAAGTTGCCTTTGTTTTTTCCCGCCCTCCCTCCCTTGTTTTTCTTCAACGACTCAGATTTCTTAATCAAGTATCCATTTTATTGATGAGAAATCTCTCCATTCTTTTCCATCAGTATTCTTATCCGGTGATTTTCATGAAGATGCTAACGGAGCTTCTAGTTCATCATTCTTCGTTCTCTTTTATCCGATGAATTCAATTCAAACTTTGCCAATTATATCCTTTCCTCGTTGCAAATACCTTCTCATGCCGGTGCACCTCATATTCAGTCATTTCTCGCTATTCAATTGTTCCGGAGTGCTCAAGATATCTCGAAGATTCGTGTTTTCCACTCTGCATTCATTCAAGATCTTTCAAGAATGTTATCTTATTCAAGTCTTTTAATTCAACCGGTGCTATTTTTTTTCAAGTAATCATTCCAACGGTGTTTATTTTGAGTGGGACCTAACCCACAGGTCTTTTCCCAGGATCTTACCTGACTCTTCTAAATTTTTCCGGAGTTATTCTCAAATTCTTTTCTAAAGTTTGACGTAAGAATGGATTATCATCAATCAAATGTCTTTTCCAAGATCTTTCAAATTCTTTTCATCGTTGGATCAACCTTTCTATTCGTCATCCCGGAGTTTTTCAACGATTTTGGTGGTGTTGTTCTCGTCATTCTCGGATTTGAAGACCAAAGAGGAGTTCCTCTTAAATCCTTACCCGTTCTTCCAAAGACCCATGGTTCTAATTTGTTGCCATCCTCTCATAATTGTTTTCGATTGTGAGAATTCTTTTCACCTATCCGGAGTAATTCAAGAGTCTTCTCAGTTTGCTATCCGGAGTCCATCAATTCAGGTTTATTCATTCTCAGCTGTCAGTTATCATTCTACTATCTTGCCGGCGCATCAATCAAATATCCTCTAATCAGTTCTTGATCTCTTTGTTCTGATGTATCTAAATCCCCTCAAGCTTCTTCATTCATTTGCTAATTCTTTCCGATGTTTCTTCATATTTTAATCGTTCTTTTTCAATTCTTATGGTGGTTCATTCAAGATCTCTCTTCCTTGGTTAGCATATCAATCCATTCGTGTTTTCAATCCTACCGATGGCTTGTTGAAGACCGTCTCAAGTTTGCGCTATATCTCGCTTAATCCTTTCTACGGGAATAAGTAGTGTGATAAATCTGTTGATTGTCATCAATTTAATTGGTGAAGGATAAGCATAATGTAATTCTTATTCTTGTTTCATCCTAATGATTAATTCTTATTCCGGAGGCCCTTCAAACTCTCGGTTTCATTTGTTTCATCTTCTCTTTTTCCCGAAGTGCCAACCTCTTTCAATTATATTGTCACGGAGATCTCTATCTAAATCATTGTGAGGCTTAAATCTTATTTTTTTCATCATTCAATTAGTTTGGATCATCCTTTTGTTACCGGAGTTTTTTTTTCATGGAGGCTATACATGATGGTTCATCAAAGAAATAATTCCTTCTCCAAGTGTTCATTGAGATTCTTTTCAAAGGAGCTCAAGCTTTCTTCATCTTGCTACCCGGAGTGCAATTCTTTCTTCCATATTATTGGAGGTGGTATTATGTCATTCTTGATAATTCAGTTCATGTTTTCATGATTCACATGTTGTCAAGAATGAGATATTTTAAATCCATCAATCTCATCATTGGAGTTATCTTGGGTTATATTTCACCTAAAGCCTTCCCTAAGGATTGTTGCTATAATGGTGCTCATATATGATCCAAGTTCTTCATCTACCCTCCCGGTGAAATAAGCTTCTCATCCCCTTTGTTCATGCCAATCCAATTCTTCTTCCCGTGAGTGGCAGGTTGTCACCTCATAATTGTTGAGATGTATTCCATAAGACCATATCAAGATTATTCTTTCCGTTGTTGGTTTTCCAACAACTCCGTTCTAGCATTTGTTGTAAGCGTGCTCCCTCGAGATCTTGTTTCCCTTCGTTCATCCCATTCCATTCTTACTTTTGTTCCGGAGGCTTTGTGATGTTGCTCTCTTCAACCCATCCTTCCGTTTTGTCAAGATCGTGTTCTTTTCTTGGTTTATCCATTTAACCGGAGTGTTGTGTCCTTTTTCCTCAAGTTCTTTTCGCCTTATCAAGTCTTGCATCTTTTCTCAACCGAAGTGATGTTCGAATTTGGTCTTCCTTGATCCCCTTCCTTAACCGGTGTGTTTTCAATATATATCTTCCCTTCAACCTCAAGGTTTTCGCAATGTTCTTGGTCCCTCTTTTCTAACGGAGTGTTTTCGACCTTGTTCACCTTCGTTGTATTCTTTTCTTGAATTTGTGCAACCTTTTCAAGGTTCTTTGGTTTCACTCATTTGTCAAAGAAGCAACTTAGTCTTACCTCTTCTCTTTCTCTTCCATTGTTCCTCCGGTGCCATTCTAGATCTCGGGACGAGATCTTCTCGTAGTGGTGGAGTGTTGTAACGCCCCAAGACCGGAGCTTCAGTTGCCTTCCAGGGTTTCCGGGTTTCGTCGTGTGTTTTGTTTGGTCCGCTGCATTTCATCTTTGCATCATGTGCATTGTATCATGTCATTTCTTTTCTTAACTCAACTAAATAAACCGTATGGATCGTCGATCCATTTAAACCGAGGGAATTCACATGGTGATTCTCTTTACAACTTATCCTCTCGATATTTAGAGAGCTATAGTAATTATTCCAATTATGTGGAATTACCTTAACACACTTGCAAAAATCCCAATGCCTTTTATTATTTCAACTCTTGGCCTCTAACTTTGCCACATGTCCTTTCATCATTTTCTGGAGCTCCACCTAATTTCTCAACATTTTTGGGCACTTAGAAAAACCTATCCTAGTTCAAACCTTTTGAATTAAATTCAAAGGAATTTGAATTTAATCTTTCAAACTTGACCTTTTTCTATTTTCCCGGACCGTGCTCATTTTTCTGAGTCCGTGAAAATTATCCCCGTGCCCAAATTCTTCCTCTAACCTTCTCTTCTCTCTTTTCCTTCCTCCTATTTTATTGTCTCTGTTTTTGTTAAGAGTAGAATCAAGAGAGGGAGAGAAGGGAGCCCAGCAGGCCATTTGGGCCCAGCTGGATCTAACCTAGCCCAGGCCGGCCCATCCTTCCCTGCAGCCCACCTAAACCTACTTCCTAACCCTAGGCCCAACGAACCAACCTCCCTCTCCTCACGATCTCCTCTTCCCTCGCGCCGCCCGAGAGACCCGCAGCCCGATCCCCATCTCCCTCGCGCGTGCTCCTCTTCTCGCTCGCTGGCCGCAGCCACTCCTCCCTCGATCCCTCTCCTCTCGCTAGTCTTCTGCCACCGCCACACCCTCTCGCTCGCGCCCGATCCCCCCCGGCAGCCACATTCAGCACCGGCCCTGCTGCCGAGCGACGCCCGCTCTTCGGTCCGGCGTCCCGCGCTGTCCCCGTCGCCATCGTCCATCCTGTCACCGGAGCCCGGCGCCTCTACCTCGCCTCTGCTCCTGCATGCTTCGCCTCCCCGTGCTCCAGTTGCACCGACGTCCGGGGCTCCGAGTCCTCCACCTCTGTTGTTTGCCCCAAGGTCCGGCGAGGTCACGATCGGACCCAACTCCGGTGCCCCGTCCCCATTGGTGCTGACCTCCACCGCAGGGGCAGCGTGGTCGCTGCCCTGCTTCTGTGTTGTTTGCCAGGTCCCACAGGAGGCCGCGCGAGCCCGCGTTGACCACGTCAGTGTGTGATAGAGGCGGAGGTGTCCCGTCTTTCGATGAGATGATGGATTTCGCTTTGGTGGAAGTCGACTTTGACGATCCGACTACGAACGTGCGAGGACGTCGCGCCTTAGCAATCGCTAAACCAACTCCGAGAGGTTATTGACCACGCCGGAGCACGATCAACCTGACCACGAGGGTCTGTTTCCTGCGAGCAAACGAAGAACAAGCAAGAAACTCAGATTGCAATCTGGATATTGTGAATATAAGATGAAAGCTTTATTGATCAAGGTGGGGTTCTGTGACGCCTTTGACTGGTCGTTGAACACAAACAAAGTACGCGAAGTTGCAGCTATGGCGAACTTTTAATCTAAACAAAACCCAAAGTCTAAACGATGCCCTAAGGGCTGTATATATGGAGGAAGAGGGGGGAAATTTCGTGGCCCTTGGTGGAGGGGTCCGAAATCAACCCTATCTCTTGTTTCCCCACACATACGGACTCTAAAAATAGCCTATACTTATGTATTTCGAAATTACATGGGCCTGGCCCAATAATAAGGTGACGCAGCACCTAAAATAGCCTCGGGACGAAATTTGTGAAGTGGCATCTTGTATATTTCGTCCAAGGCTTCATGCACCCATTATGGTGGCTTCAAAGTCCTGAAATCATCACTTGTAACTCCGTTCTTGTTCCCCTTGCGCATGCCATCATCTCCATGCTTGTTCTTGCTCCAATGTTCATCCTTCTCCAAGCTAGGCCCTTCATTTGTAAGCAAAACAAATGTATCCAATTTAGGCAGCATCATATTCTCATGAACATTAGAATCATTACCAAGAAACGAAAGTACCTGGTAATTTAGTTGGCGTGCACGAGCTCTAGTAATTGGTCCAGTATGTATAGCAGCAGGGGCTGTGGGTGTAACAATTGTATTGATGTCCTCATCATCCTCCCCTTCTTGAAATGAAGTCGTCCTCGACGGAAACTCATCTTCCTCACCCAAATAAGGCTTCAAATCTGCAATGTTAAAAGTGGGACTAACCCCAAAATCTGCAGGCAGCTCAAGTTTATATGCATTATCATTTATTTTCTCTAACACCTTAAAGGGACCATCAGCACGTGGCATTAACTTTGATTTGCGCAAATCAGGAAATCTATCCTTACGCAAATGTAACCAAACAAGATCTCCAGGTGCAAACACAACATGTTTTCTACCCTTATCTCCAACAAGTTTATATTTAGCATTCATGCGCTCAATGTTTTCCTTAGTTAACTCATGCATTTTTAAAATCAATTCAGCACGTTGTTTAGCATCAAAATTAACCTTCTCCGAAGATGGAAGAGGCAACAAATCAATAGGTGCACGAGGTAGGAAACCATACACAACTTCAAAAGGGCACATCTTAGTAGTAGAATGCAATGAACGATTATAAGCAAATTCAATATGAGGCAAGCATTCCTCCCACATTTTCTTATTATTCTTCAAAACAGCCCTAAGCATAGTAGACAACGTTCTATTGACTACTTCAGTTTGTCCATCAATTTGGGGTGACAAGTAGTACTAAAAAGCAGTTTAGTCCCCAACTTAGCCCATAAACATCTCCAAAAGTGGCTAAGAAATTTAGTATCACGATCTGAAACAATAGTATTTGGCACACCATGCAAGCGAATAATTTCACGAAAGAACAAATCAGCAACATTAGCAGCATCATCGCTTTTATGACATGGTATAAAGTGTGCCATTTTTGAGAATCTATCCACGACAACAAATATGCTATCCTCCCCTTCTTTGTTCGAGGTAAACCTAAAACAAAGTCCATAGATATATCCTCCCAAGGAACACTAGGTACAGGCAAAGGCATATATAAACCATGAGGATTGAGTCGGGACTTAGCTTTTTGACATGTAGTGCAGCGAGCAATAAAATGCTCAACATCCCGTCTCATCTTTGGCCAAAAGAAATGTGTAGCAAGTACGTCCTCCGTCTTCTTCACGCCAAAGTGTCTCATTAATCCTCCTCCATGCGCCTCCTGCAACAACAAAAGACGAACGGAGCTAGCTGGAATGCATAGCTTGTTAGCACGAAACACAAATCCATCATTAACAACAAACTTGTTCCACATTCTTCCTTCTTTACAATTCTGCATTACATCTTTAAAATCAGCATCATGCACATATTGATCTTTGATGGTCTCTAAACCAAATATTTTGAAGTCAAGTTGTGAAAGCATAGTATAGCGACGAGACAATGCATCAACAATAACATTTTCTTTTCCCTTCTTGTGTTTAATGACATAAGGGAAAGTCTCAATGAATTCAACCCATTTAGCATGTCTACGATTCAGTTTAGCTTGACTTTTAATATGTTTCAAAGATTCATGATCAGAATGCATAACAAATTCTTTGGGCCATAAATAATGTTGCCATGTTTCTAAAGTCCGAACAAGAGCATATAATTCTTTATCATAAGTAGAATAATTCAGACTAGGCCCACTCAATTTTTCAGAAAAGTATGCAACAGGTTTGCCATCTTGTAATAACACACCTCCTAATCCAATTCCACTAGCATCACATTCAAGCTCAAAAGTCTTATTAAAATCAGGAAGTTGGAGTAAAGGAGCATGTGTCAACTTATCTTTCAATACCGTGAAGGCTTCTTCCTGTGCGGTACCCCAAAGAAAAGGCACATCTTTCTTTGTAAGCTCATTGAGAGGTGCAGCAATGGTGCTGAAATCTCTCACAAAACGCCTATAGAATCCAGCTAGGCCAAGAAAACTCCTCACTTGTGTGACCGTTTTGGGCTGCGGCCAACTCTCAATAGCTTCAATCTTGGCTTTATCAACTTTAATTCCCTGTGGAGTAACAACATAGCCAAGAAAAGATACTCGGTCGGTGCAAAAGGTGCACTTCCCAAGGTTACCAAACAAACGTGCATCACGTAGAGCAATAAAAACAGCACGTAAATGTTCCAAATGTTCTTCCAGAGATCTGCTATAAATCAATATGTCATCAAAGTAAACTACCACAAATCGTCCAATGAAAGCACATAAAACTTCGTTCATTAATCTCATGAAAGTACTAGGTGCATTAGTTAACCCAAAAGGCATGACTAACCACTCATATAATCCAAACTTAGTTTTAAATGCTGTTTTCCATTCATCTCCCAATTTCATACGAATTTGATGGTAGCCACTACGCAAATCAACTTTGGAGAATATTGTAGAGCCACTCAATTCATCAAGCATATCATCTAGCCTAGGAATAGGATGACGATAACGAATAGTAATATTATTAATGCCTCTACAATCAACACACATACGTGATGTACCATCCTTTTTCGGCACTAGAATAATA
The DNA here is from genome assembly GCF_018294505.1 of Triticum aestivum. NCBI lineage: Eukaryota > Viridiplantae > Streptophyta > Magnoliopsida > Poales > Poaceae > Triticum > Triticum aestivum. Next base: position 331,584,437 of record NC_057797.1, read on the forward strand.
GGAACAGCACAAGGACTAAGGGATACGCGTATATAACCTTTGTCGAGAAGCTCTTGTACTTGACGCATAATCTCCTTCGTATCCTCTGGATTGGTACGGTATGGTGCACGGTTTGGCAGTGAAGCACCGGGAATTAAGTCAATCTGATGCTCAATCCCTCGAATAGGCGGTAATCCCGGTGGCACGTCTTGTGGAAAAACGTCAGCGAACTCCTGCAAAATGTTAGTGACAGCAGGAGGCAAAGAGGAAGGCACGTCCTCGAATGAAAATAATGCCTCTTTGCACACAAAAACATAGCAAACAGATTTGCTGAAATCTAGCTCATCAATATCAGATTTGGTGGCAAATAAACATGCACTTTTCAATTTAATTTCAGAAGCAACACTAGATGGTTTATTATTAGGCTTCATTTGTTGCTCAAATTCTTTTGCCACAATCTGATTTTCACTCTTATTCTTCTCCTGTTGTGCTTTATTAGCTCTATTAATATCATCTTTCAAAATGGAATCAGGAGTCATAGGAAGCAAAGTAATATTTTTATCCTTATGAACAAGAGTATAGTGATTGTTTCTACCATGGTGTACAGAATTTTTATCAAATTGCCATGGTCTACCAAGTAATAAGGAACATGCTTGCATAGGTACCACATCACAATCAACATAATCAGCATATGTAGAGATACTAAAATGCACACGAACAGTACGTGTTACCTTAACCTTGCCGCTGTTGTTGAACCATTGGATGTAGTAAGGATGTGAATGTGGTCTTGTGGTGAGAGAAAGCTTCTCCACCATCTCCATGCTAGCCAAGTTGTTGCAGCTCCCTCCGTCTATTATGACACGCACAGAACATTCCTTCACAACTCCCTTGGTATGGAACAAATTGTGCCTCTGATTTTGCTCAGCTTGTGTGACCTGCACACTCAAAACACGTTGAGCAACTAAACATTCATACCTGTCAGCGTCTTCAGGAGCCATGTATTGCGTCTCATGATCAGAATCATCTCCACCATGTTCTTCACGTGTAATAAGAGCCAATGTCTCCTCATCATAGTCACTAGCGGACTCATATCCACCATCCGCGGTAGCAATCATCACACGCGGAGATTTGCATTCCCTCGCATAATGACCTCCTCCCTTACAACGATGACAAATAATATCACTTGTGTGCCCTGTTGATGCCATGGAAGAAGAAGAACGCTGTGCAGGCCCCGCAGGTGCGCTCTTGGCAGATAATGGTGGTTGTGCCTGTTTTCTTGTATCACGGCTGGAGGTGGCACCGGATGGAGGTGCTGGTGCAGTTGAAGTAGAAGATGCACGTGGTGTCCATGATGAAAGTCGGCCTGCAGAAAAGTGAGTTCGCCCCAATGCTTGTCGATCCTGCACTTCACGTTCAGCTTTACAAGCAAGATGGAATAAACGAGTGATATTAGTATACTCCTTATAGTCTAGAATGGTCTGAATCTCTCTATTTAATCCACCCAGAAAACGTGCAAGCATAGCTTCATTCTCCTCAACAATACCACATCTAATCATGCCAGTTTGTAATTCCTGATAATATTCTTCTACAGAATTTTTTCCTTGTCTTAAACGCTGCAATTTTTGAAGCAATTCACGTTGATAATATGGTGGAACCCAACGCGTACGCATAGCAGTTTTCAAAGCAGCCCAAGTAGCCGGAATAGGATATAATCTACAATGCTCAGACCACCAAACACACGCAAAACTAGTGAATGCACAAACAGCAGCAGGAACACGTCTCTCCTCGGGATATTATAAACATGTAAATCGTTGTTCAGTTTCTAACTCCCAAGTAAGATATATATCAGGAACATATCTACCCTCAAATGGTGGAATATTCAATTTTAGTTTAGGGAGATGGTCATGATCTCGTACCTGAGGGTGAGCCCTACCATTGCCATTATTTGCATGTGGAGGACCTGGTGGTTGTTGTGCTAGTGGTGGCACATAGTTATTTTTGTGATCAACCTCATCCTCATAATCTCCCACATAATCATCCTCCTCCACATCAGCAGTAGGAGCCACAGAAGTATCAACAGCAGCACCAGCAGTTTGGCCCGACTGAAGAGGGACAGGGCTCGCTCGGCGGAGGGCTGTTTCCCGACGTGGAGGTAGTCGATGTTGTTGCTGTTGTTGCAGAGGTGCGGCAGGAGCAGCCGGTGGTGGTGGTGGAAAACGCGAAAGCAATTCAGCAAACTTGTTATCGAGCTTTGTTTCAAACGTCTTCTCCATGCCATCTATCTTCTCCATGGCCTCTTCAAATCTGTTTATCACATCATGCACCTGTCCACTCATCATTTGCTGAAACGTATCATGAAGCTCCTTGTTCGTCAAGTTCTCCCAGTCAGTCTCGTCGGCTTGTGACCCTGGCATGGTTAGCAGCAATAGAAACACACAAGAATATGATCCTACAGACTACTAACAAGTGGTGGTGGTGGCGGGTGTCACAAATCCATCAAGCAAATCTCAAATTCTTACCAGTTCTTACCCAGCAGCAGGCGGTGATCGGCAACCGTTGTAGTCAAAACTCTCAAAAGCTTGGACAAAGCGATTGCCAGGGAGAGTCAAACGCACGACGTAGATGTATGTGGAGCTGGGAAGGTTTATAGTATGGTAGCAAAAAGGGTCAGCAATAATCAATTCAGAGATGCAAAGTTGAATAAACGCTCAACGACGGTACTATGCTGGTCCCAGGCTAGACCGTGCTAGAGACGCGAGCCTAGAACACTAACAAAATCACGGTGCTGCACATAAATAAGGGAAAAGCACACTCTGGAACTCTTTTTTTTCGCTCTTTTTTTTGCTCCTTTTTTTTGCGCTCCTCTTTTTTTTTGTGAAAAAATCACTATAATGGCGAGTGTCTCAAAACTCTTTTTTTTCCGAGACCTACGCGGGCAAGGAAACACGAAACGGAATTTAGATTGATCTCAAGAACAAACCTAATATGAGAAGAAGTCGGATTGGTGGTGGGTATATGGTTGTGGTATATGGCAGCGGTGGTGGTATATGGTAGCGGTGGTGGTATATGGATACAAATTGGTGGTGGTATATGGATATGGATTCAGAGCGGTGGCGGATAAGCAAAAGTGATAGATGGGCGATGATGATGGTGCGGCGGCGGCGTGGCAACTTATGACCAGAACTCGAAACTCTAAAAGACTAGACTCTAAGACCAGCAACTTGACACGACGATGCAACCGCAAATTCAACAAAGCAAAAACCCTAAAAAGATTATGCAAAGGCTCAGATTGGTTCGGATATGATGAACTAACCCTAATTTTTTTTCTGGCTTTTTCGTGGACTGTCGGTATGAAGAACATACTCGATCTAATCTATGAAAAACTGTAAAATCTCACCGAGCAACCTGGAAATCTCATACCACTTGATAGAGGCTAAGGTGTCCCGATGTTTCGATGAGATGGTGGCTATCGTTTTCTGTGGGAGTCGACCTTGACGATCCGACTACGAACGTGCGAGACGTCGCGCCTTAGCAATCGCTAAACCAACTTCCGAGGGTTATTGACCACGCCGGAGCACGATCAACCTGACCACGAGGGTCTGTTTCCTGCGAGCAAACGAAGAACAAGCAAGAAACTGAGATTGCAATTGGGATATTGCGAATATAAGATGAAAGCTTTATTGATCAAGGTGGGGTTCTGTGACGTCTTGGTCTGGTCGTTGGACACAAACGAAGTACGCGAAGTTGCAGCTATGGCGAACTTTTAGTCTAAACAAAACCCCAAAGTCTAAACGACGCCCTAAGGGTTGTATATATGGAGGAAGAGGGGGGGAATTTTGTGGCCCTTGAGGGTGGGGTCCAAAACCAACCCTAACTCTTGTTTCCCCACACATACGGACTCTAAAAATAGCCTATACTTAAGTATTTCGAAATTACATGGGCCTGGCCCATTAATAAGGTGACACAGCACCTAGAATAGCCTATGGACGAATATTATGAAGTGGCATCTTGTATATTTCGTCCAAGGCTTCATGCACTCCTTATGGCGGCTTCAAAGTCCTGAAATCATCACTTGTAACTCCGTTCTTGATCCCCTTGCGCATGCCATCAACTCCATGCGTGTTCTTGCTCCAATGTTCATCCTTCTCCAAGCTAGGCCCTTCATTTGTAAGCAAAACAAATGTATCCAATTTAGGCAGCATCATAATCTCATGAACATTAGAATCATTACCAAGGAACGAAAGTACCTGGTAATTTAATTGGCGTGCGCGAGCTCTAGTAATTGGTCCAGTATATGTAACAGTAGGGGCTGTGGGTGTAACAATGGTATTGATGTCCTCATCAGTGTGGGTCCTTTTCGCCTGCAGCTGCCGCCATGGAAGCGAGCTTAGAGCTTCGCTGCTGCCTTGGTGCTGCTATGCCCAACTCCTCCTTGACAGTTGCCTCGTCTCCGGCCCTGCCCGTTGGAGCCATGCCTCCCGGTGCCCGCAGCCGCATCGCCGGTCTTCTGTCTCGAGCCGGCATCTTTCCCTCGTGTCATCTATTTAGGTGCAGCGCCACAAGTTTTGCCTCTGTGGACCCGGGTGATGTTGGCAGTGGAGTACCTCGACGCCCGACGCCTAAAACGATCACCGAACCGGCAATAACGCCAAGTACTAGGTCAACGAGGACCGCCAAGTTCGTCTTCCGCCGTCTCCGAAATCGCCAAGTACCACGACGATACGTGAACGACCACCGCCGACCCCAAGTTACTCGGATTCGTCAAGTACCTCTACGAAAACATTGTACGACTACTTCCGGGGCTGAAAACCCGTGTACAACTACCGTCGTCGTGTACGACTACCTCCACGACGAACTTCCCGAGAACGTCTACTTCCTTTACTTTGCACTGAACGAGAACCGTCCCTTTTGCACGCTTCGAAGGTATAACCCCGAGTCGACGCCCGTGAACGCATGAATGCATGTTGGATGAGATGCACCCTTTGTCTGCACCGTGTCCGTATTGTCACTCGTTTTCCATGCCACTAACCCGTGGGACACCCGGAATCCGGGATCATCCCACCATCTCTTGCACGCTCCCGTCACTTTTCCTTTTGCACCGGTATCCCCGTGGACTACCTGATAACCGATATGTTGCCATGGCATCATTTTCGTATTCGTTGCCGTGGCACCCCTTGTCTTTCCACCACGGTGACAAATGCTTCTTTTTGCTCTTGTCAACTTTAATAAAAATTGCATAAACTTGAACATGTCATCCGCATCATGTTAATAACTTTAAGATGGTTAAAATTTGTTGTTGCTTTAAAAATTGCTAATGCATATGGGGACTTACCGGATTTGTTATTTGTTATATCCGGCCCCATTTAAATTGTTTAGATGATATAGTTTTGTTATGTTTCACCTCTTGCCATGTTTAAACAACATTTAATATTGTTGGGTACCTAATCGAGAGTGAACTAAATAATTGATGTGGTGTTCGGTCAATATGCAACGGAGTTGCATATTGAGCTCCACTTAATTTGTAGGATTGCTTGTGCACTTTGCCATGCCATGCCGCTTTAATCCGGACATGCATCATACTTGTTTGTGCATCATGCCATGATTCTGTGTTGGTTGTTTACTATGTTGTTTGCTTCTTTCCGGTGTGCTTCTTCGGGTTGTTTCCGGTAACGTCGTGTTTGTGAGGAACCGTTCGACTACGTCCGTTTGTCTGCTTCATGGACTCGTTCTTCTTCCTTGCGGGATCTCAGGCAAGATGACCATACCCTCGAAATCACTTCTATCTTTGCTTGCTTAGCTGCTTGCTCTTTTGCTATGCCTATGCTGCGATACCTACCACTTGCTTATCATGCCTCCCATATTGTTTCACCAAGCCTCTAACCCACCTTGTCCTAGCAAACCGTTGATTGGCTATGTTACCGCTTTGCTCAGCCCCTCTTATAGCGTTGTTAGTTGCAGGTGAAGATTGAAGTTTTATTCCTTGTTGGAACATGGAGATGTTGTTCCTGGTTAGAACATGTTTACTTGTTGGGATATCACAATATATCTTATTTAATTAATGCATCTATATACTTGGTAAAGGGTGGAAGGCTCGGCCTTATGCCTGGTGTTTTGTTCCACTCTTGCCACCCTAGTTTCCGTCATATCGGTGTTATGTTCCCGGATTTTGCGTTCCTTACGCGGTTGGGTTATAATGGGAACCCCTTGACAATTCGCCTTGAATAAAACTCCTCCAGCAAGGCCCAACATTGGTTTTACCATATGCCACCTAGCCTTTTCTTTCCCTTGAGTCGGCCGGCTCAAGGGTCATCTTATTTTAACCCCCCGGGCCAGTGCTTCTCTAAGTGTTGGTCCAACTGAGCGATGTCCGAGGCTACCAGGGGCAACTCTGGGCTGGCTTACCCGACGTCTGGCTCATCCGGTGTGCCCTGAGAACGAGATATGTGCAGCTCCTATCGGGATTTGTCGGCACATCTGGGTGGCTTTGCTGGTCTTGTTTTACCATTGTCGAAATGTCTTGTAACCGGGATTCCGAGTCTGATCGGGTCTTCCCACTAGAAGGTCTATTCCTTCTTTGACCGTGAGAGCTTGTCATGGGCTAAGTTGGGACACCCCTGCAGGGATTTGAACTTTCGAAAGTCGTGCCCGCGGTTATGGGCAGATGGGAATTTGTTAATGTCCGGTTGTAGAAAACCTGAAGTTGACCTTAATTAAAATACATCAACCGCGTGTGTTACCGTGATGGTCTCTTTCCGGCGGTGTCCGGGAAGTGAACACGGTGTTGGAGTTATGCTTGACGTAGGTTGTTCTAGGATCACTTCTTGATCATAGTTTCTCGACCGTGCTTTGCCTTCTCTTCTCGCTCTCATTTGCGTATGTTAGCCACCATATATGCTAGTCGCTTGCTGCAGCTCCACCTCATACCTTTTACATTACCCATAAGCTTAAATAGTCTTGATCGCGAGGGTGCGGGATTGCTGAGTCCCCGTGGCTCACAGATACTTCCAAAACCAGCTTGCAGGTGCCGTTGAACCGTGCAGTTGACGCAACCAAGCTCAAGAGGAGCTCGATGAAGATCTTGTCCTTTGTGGTGTTTCGTTCTAGTTGATCAGTAGTGGAGCCCAGTTGGGGTCGATCGGGGACCTTGTCGCATTTGGGGTTCTTCTTTTATTTTGGCGCCATAGTCGGGCCATGAGTGTTTGGATGCTGTAATGTTATTTATGTACTTGATTGACGTGGCGAGTGTAAGCCAACTATGTTATCTCCCCTTTATGATTTATATTACATGGGATGTTGTGAAGATTGCCTAACTTGCGACATATGCCTTCAATGCGATTATGCCTCTAAGTCGTGCCTCGACACGTGGGAGATATAGTCGCATCGAGGGTGTTACATCCTGGCGCACTAAGGTGGGTTGTGCCCCCCTGGTGCACCTCCCCCTAATATTATTTGCACCGGAAATCCTTAAATATTCGGAAAAAAATCGCATTAAATTTTCAGAGCATTCTAAGAACTTTTGTTTTTGGGACATTTTTTATTGCACGGGAAATTCAGAAAATAGACATAACAAGGCATTTTATTTTATTTAACTAATAAAAACAGAAAACAAAAGGTAGGGACAGAAGGCAGTCCTCACTAAATTCATCAACTTCATACCTCTCAAAAATGATCCATTAATAAGGTTGATCAGGTCTTATTAACAACCACCTTCGATTAGCATGAAACCGAAGAACTTTCATAAATCACTAAGTTACCTCAACGGGGATATGAATGTCCCCAACAATAAGCATTTCATATTTCTTTTTGGCAGTAGGTAGAGGTAGTTGAAAACTTCCAATAGTGATTGTCGGAGATTTTTCAATAACATTAATACCATTCACATGGAATTGTTTCTTCGGAAAGTGCACTGTATGCTCATTACCATTCATATGAAATGTGACCTTGCTTTTATTACAATCAATAACAGCCCCTGCAGTATTCAAGAAGGGTCTATCAAGGATAATCGACATCTTGTCATCCTTGGGCATCTCAAGTATAACAGAGTTAGTCAAAATAGTAACATTAGCAACAACAACGGGCACATCCTCATAGATACCGATAGGTATGACAGTCGATTTGTCAGCCATTTGCAATGATATTTCAGTAGGTGTGAGCTTATTCAAATCAAGTCTTTTATATAAAGAGAAAGGCATAGCACTAACACCAGCTCCTAAATCACAAAGCAGTTTTCACATAATTCTTTTTGATAGAGCAAGGTATAGTTGGTATCCCCGGGTCTCCAAGTTTTTTAGGTACTCCATCTTTAAAAGTATAATTAGCAAGCATAGTGGAGATTTCAGCTTCTAGTATTTTTCTCTTATTAGTGATGATGTCTTTCATATACTTTGCATAAGGAGGCATTTTAAGGATATCAGTCAAGCGAATATGCAAAAAGACTGGCCTCAGCATTTCAGCAAAGTGTTCAAATTCTTCATCATATTTCTTTTTAGTTAACTTAGGTGGAAAGGGCATAGGTTTTTGAACCCATCGTTCTCTTTCTTTATCGTGTTTTCTAGCAACAAAGTCTTTTTTGTCATACATCTTAGTTTTAGGTTGTGGGTTATCAAGATCAACTGGAGGTTCTATCTCAACATCATTATCTGGCTCTTCATTATTTGGTTGACTATCTTCGTGAACCTCATCATTATATTTTTCATTATCAGAAGGTGAGTGTTCACTGCCAGGTTGAGTTTCAACACCAGAAATAGAAACATCATTATCATTATCAGGAGGTTTTTCTATTTCAGATTCACTAGAAGCATGCAAAGTCCTATCGTTTTTCTTTTTCTTCTTCTTTTTAGAAGGACTAGGTGCAGTGGTGTTGTTCCTTTGTGAGTCTTGTTCAATTATTTTTGGGTTTCCTTCAGGATAAAGTGGTTCTTGAGTCATTTCACCTCCTCTAGTTGCTACTTTAACAGCAAAGTCACTTATATTATTATTCATTTCCTCTAGCAACTCTCTTTGCGATTTAGCAAGTTGTTCTAACTAGGTTTGAACCATAGGAGCATGTTTTCCAACACCTCTAACATCATATGAGATTCTAAATAACAAGTCACTTAAGAGAGCAATCATATCAGAGTTGTATTTTAATTGTTTCATAACATTTGCATTGAAGTGATCTTGTTTTCTATTGTAGTTTTCAAACTCATAAAGGCATTGGCTAGGGTGCATATTGTGAGGATTGTCACTATCATTGAACTTCATTAGAGAATTTACCTCTACCACCTTAGGCAGTGGTGGTGTATTAAGCCCATGTATTTATTCAATAGGAGGTAAATTTTTGACATCCTCAACTTTAATACCTTTTTTCCTTCATAGATTTTTTTGCCTCTTGCATATCTTCAGGACTGATATATAATATACCCCTCTTCTTCGGAGTGGGTTTAGGCGGTGGTTCAGGAAGAGTTCAATCATCATAATTTTTCAATATATTATTCAATAATTATTTAGTCTGCCCAATAGTTCATTCCATGAAAAGACAACCAACACAACTACCTAGGAAGTCCCTAGAAGCATCGGTTAGTCCATTATAGAAGATATCAAGTATTTCATTTTTCTTAAGAGGATGATCAGGCAAAGCATTAAGTAGTTTGCAAAGCCTCCCCCAAGCTTGTGAGAGACTCTCTTCTTTAATTTGCACAAAGTTAAATATCTCCTGTAAAGCAGCTTGTTTCTTATGAGCAAGGAAATATTTTTCAGAGAAGTAATAAATCATATCCTGGGGACTATGCACACAACTAGGAGTAAGAGTATTGTACCGAGCCTTAGCATCACCCTTTAATGAGAACGGAAATAATATGATAATAAAGTAATAACGAGACTTCTAATCATGAGTAAAAAGGGTGGCTATGTCATTCAACTTAGTAAGATGTGCCACAACAGTGTCAGTTTCATGACCATGGAAAGGATCAGATTTAACCAAAGTAATTAACTCTGGGTCAACAGAGAATTCATAATCCTTATCATCAATAAAGATAGGTGAGGTAGCAAACTTAGGATATTATTTCATTCTAGCATTCTGATGAGGACATCAATACAATTGTTACACCCACAGCCCCTGCTGCTATACATACTGGACCAATTACTAGAGCTCGTGCACGCCAACTAAATTACCAGGTACTTTCGTTTCTTGGTAATGATTCTAATGTTCATGAGAATATGATGCTGCCTAAATTGGATATATTTGTTTTGCTTACAAATGAAGGGCCTAGCTTGGAGAAGGATGAACATTGGAGCAAGAACAAGCATGGAGATGATGGCATGTGCAAGGGGAACAAGAACGGAGTTACAAGTGATGATTTCAAGACTTTGAAGCCACCATAAAGGGTGCATGAAGCCTTGGACGAAATATACAAGATGCCACTTCATAAATTTCGTCCCGAGGCTATTTTAGGTGCTGCGTCACCTTATTATTGGGCCAGGCCCATGTAATTTAGAAATACATAAGTATAGGCTATTTTTAGAGTCCGTATGTGTGGGGAAACAAGAGATAGGGATGATTTCGGACCCCTCCACCAAGGGCCCCGAAATTCCCCCTCTTCCTCCATATATACAACCCTTAGGGCATTGTTTAGACTTTGGGTTTTGTTTAGATTAAAAGTTCGCCATAGCTGCAACTTCGCGTACTTCGTTTGTGTTCAACGACCAGACAAAGGCGTCACAGAACCCCACCTTGATCAATAAAGCTTTCATCTTATATTCGCAATATCCAGATTGCAATCTCAGTTTCTTGCTTGTTCTTCGTTTGCTTGCAGGAAACAGACCCTCGTGGTCAGGTTGATCGTGCTCCGGCGTGGTCAATAACCTCTTGGAGTTGGTTTAGCGATTGCTAAGGCGCGACGTCCTCGCACGTTCGTAGTCGGATCGTCAAAGTCGACTGCCACCAAAGCGATATCCATCATCTCATCGAAAGACGGGACACCTTTGCCTCTATCAAGTGGTATCAGATTTCCAGGTTGCTCGGTGAGATTTTACAGTTTTTCGTAGTTTAGATCGAGTCTGTTCTTCATACCTACAGTCCACGAGAAAGCCAAAAAAAATTAGGGTTAGTTCATCATATCCAAACCAATCTGAGCCTTTGCATAATCTTTTTAGGGTTTTGCTTTGTTGAATTTGCGGTTGCATCGTCGTGTCTAGTTGCTGGTCTTAGCGTTAGTCTTTTAGAGTTTCGAGTTCTGGTCATAAGTTGTCACGCCGCCACCGCACCATCATCATCGCCCCTGTCACCTACCACCACCGCTCCAAATCCGTATCCATATACCACCACCAATCCGTATCCATATACCACCACCGATCCATATACATATATTACCACCGCTGCCATATACCACCACCATAACTCGGATTGGTGGTGGATATATGGTGGTGGTATATGGCAGCGGTGGTGGTATATGGTAGCGGTGGTAATATATGGATATGGATCGGTGGTGGTATATGGATACGGATTGGTGGTGGTATATGGATACGGATTCGCAGCGGTGGTGGTAGGTGACAGGGGCGATGATGATGGTGCGGTGGCGGCGTGACAACTTATGACCAGAACTTGAAACTCTAAAAGACTAACGCTAAGACCAGCAACTAGACACGATGATGCAACCGCAAATTCAACAAAGCAAAACCCTAAAAAGATTATGCAAAGGCTCAGATTGGTTCGGATATGATGAACTAACCCTAATTTTTTTTTGGCTTTTTCGTGGACTGTAGGTATGAAGAACAGACTCAATCTAAACTACGAAAAACTGTAAAATCTCACCGAGCAACCTGGAAATCTGATACCACTTGATAGAGGCAAAGGTGTCCCGTCTTTTGATGAGATGATGGATATCGCTTTGGTGGCAGTCGACTTTGACGATCCGACTACGAACGTGCGAGGACGTCGCGCCTTAGCAATCGCTAAACCAACTCCGAGAGGTTATTGACCATGCCGGAGCACGATCAACCTGACCACGAGGGTCTGTTTCCTGCGAGCAAACGAAGAACAAGCAAGAAACTGAGATTGCTATCTGGATATTGCGAATATAAGATGAAAGCTTTATTGATCAAGGTGGGGTTCTGTGACGCCTTTGTCTGGTCGTTGAACACAAACGAAGTACGCGAAGTTGCAGCTATGGCGAACTTTTAATCTAAACAAAACCCAAAGTCTAAACGATGCCCTAAGGGCTGTATATATGGAGGAAGAGGGGGAATTTCGTGGCCCTTGGTGGAGGGGTCCGAAATCATCCCTATCTCTTGTTTCCCCACACATACGGACTCTAAAAATAGCCTATACTTATGTATTTCTAAATTACATGGGCCTGGCCCAATAATAAGGTGATGCAGCACCTAAAATAGCCTCGGGACGAAATTTATGAAGTGGCATCTTGTATATTTCGTCCAAGGCTTCATGCACCCATTATGGTGGCTTCAAAGTCCTGAAATCATCACTTGTAACTCCGTTCTTGTTCCCCTTGCGCATGCCATCATCTCCATGCTTGTTCTTGCTCCAATGTTCATCCTTCTCCAAGCTAGGCCCTTCATTTGTAAGCAAAACAAATGTATCCAATTTAGGCAGCATCATATTCTCATGAACATTAGAATCATTACCAAGAAACGGAAGTACCTAGTAATTTAGTTGGCGTGCACGAGCTCTAGTAATTGGTCCAGTATGTATAGCAGCAAGGGCTGTGGGTGTAACAATTGTATTGATGTCCTCATCACCTCCGGTACCTTAGGCAATTCATATCTTGGAAGGCCAGTTCTAGCAGGTGTTTCAGGAGTTTCAGTTTCAAGCTCATCATTAGATTCAACAACATCATGTTGAATTACTCTAGCAATTTGTTCATCAAGAAAATTACCAAGTGGCACATCATTATCATCAATAAATGTACTAGCATCATCATAAGTATCATTCATAGCAGAAGTAGCATCATTAATAACTTGTGACATATCAGGGTTTATAGCATGTGGTGGTGTTGCAAGTTTACTTATAACAGAAGGTGAATCTAAAGCAGAACTGGATGGTAGTTCCTTACCTCCCCTCGTTTTAGAGGGATAAATCTTAGTTTTAGCATCCTTCAGATTCTTCATAGTGATAAATTGATAATAATACCAAGTGACTCAACAAATATAGCTATGATCCCCGACAATAGTGCCAGAAAAAGGTCTTGATAACCCACAGGTATAGGGGATCACAACAGTTTTCGAGGGTAGAGTATTCAACCCAAATTTATAGATTTGACACAAGGGGAGCCAAAGAATATTTGAAGGTATTAGCAGATGAGTTGTCAATTCAACCACACTTGGATATTAATTATCTGCAGCAATGTGATCAGTAGAAAAGTGATATGATAGTTTTGATAATAGTGACATCAGCAATAGTAACGGTAACAGTGATATTTTGTACCAAGTGCAGCAGTAAGGATAACAATAGTAACTTAGCAGAAACAATATAGGATAAATTCATAGGCATTGGATCGGTAATTTGTTGGATGATATTCATCACGTGATAGTCATAACCTAGGGCGATGCGGCACTAGCTCAAGTTCATAAATATAATGTAGGCATGTATTCCGTAAATAGTCATATGTGCTTATGGAAACAAGTTGCTTGCCATCATTTGCCCTACCCTCCCGTGGCAGCAGGGTCCAATTGGAAACTAAGGGATATTAAGGCCTCCTTTGAATAGTTACCGGAACAAAGCATTAACACACGGTGAATACATGAACTCCTCAAACTACAGTCCTCGCCGGGAGTGGTCCCGACTATTTTCACTTTGGGGTTGCCAGATCATAACACGTAGTAGGTGACTATAACTTGGAAGATCGGATCTAGAACATGGATATAATGGTGATAACACAAACGTTTCAAATCTGAAATCATGGCACCCGGGCCCAAAGTGACAAGCATTACGCATGGCAAATTCATAGCAACATCAATCTCAGAACATAGTGGATACTAAGGATCAAGCCCTAACAAAACTAACTGGATTAAATGATGAATCTCATCTAACTCCTCGCTGACCAGCAAGCCTACGAAGGAATTACTCACTCCCGGTGGGGAGCATTATAGAATTGGCGATGGAGAAGGGTTGGTGATGACGAAGAACGAAGATCCCTCTCTACGGAGCCCCAAACGTACTCCAGATCTGGACTCCCGATGAAGAACAGGACGTGATGGTGGCTCCGTCTCGTGGATCGTGATATTCTTTCTCCCTGATTTTTTCTGGAAATATGGGATTTTATAGCGTCGGTTTCAGGGTCTGCAGGGCCACCAGGTGGGGACAACCCACCTGGGCGCGCCCTGGTGGGTTGTGCCCACCCAGGTGCCCCCCTCCGATGGATCTCGGCTGCAGAAATTCTCTTTATTGATATAAAAAATCCTCGCAAAGTTTCGTTCCATTCCAAGAACTTTTATTTCTGCACAAAAACAACACAATAGTAGTTCTGCTGAAAACAGCGTCAGTCCGAGGTTAGTTTCATTCAACTCATGCAAATTGAAGTCCAACACAAGAGGAAAAGCGTTAGGAAAAGTAGATACGTTGGAGACATATCATGGCTGCATTGGATTTAGATGATCTACACCACTGGCTACTATATTGTCCTTTTAAATGGTGTTCCAGGTAAATAATTCCTTTGCGGGAGATGTGATAGAGGCGAGGGTGTCCCGATCTTTCGATGAGATGATAAGTATCGATTTGGTGGAGACGACTTTGACGATCCGACTACAAACATGCACGACGTTGCGCCTTAGCAATCGCTAAACCAATCTCCTGAGGTTACTGACGATGCCGGAAGCACGGTCAGCCTGACCACGAAGGTCTATTCCTGCAAGCAATCGGAGAACGAGCAAGAATATGATAAAGCAATCTGAATATTGCAAATATATATGAGGTATTGATAATGGTGGGGATCCGTAAGCGGTCTTGGTCTGGTCGTTGGACACAAACGAAGTACACGAATTTGCAATGGCTAACTTTTAACTAAACAAATCCCAAGGAAAAGCTACTAGATGGATCTACTTATATAGGAGCAAGGGGTGGCGGCCAAGGAGGTGGGAGGACGTCCCAAGGCAGCCTAAAACTAAATCTAGGTCGTACAAGGCCAATGGGCCCAAGTGGAGGTGATGTAACACCTTTGGACTTGTAGTTTGACTCGGATTCTGCTGCAGCATCAGATTGTTTCGTCCACAACTCAACGCTCCGGACGAATTTGAAGGTGATTCCAACTGGGTTGGAAAGTGCACGAAATCTAGTTTCCAACCAAAAAAGAATCACCCAATTCGGAGTCCGTATGAAAAACTTGTGTCCGTTTTGAGTCAGGTGTGTCTGTGCAGTCCGAATCTGAATCCAGAACGTGAGAGACTTGGACTCTATCTTCTCTTGGGCCAAAAGTGACGTGAGAGAACTTTTTGGACAGCAAATAAACATTTCTTTCTTCCTTATCTTCATATGTGGATTGTACAAATGTCCCATACACCTGCAATTAGACAAAACACAAAAGTGTGTGAAGTATTTTTGTTCTGGATAACATAAATAGATTATTGAATAGTTTGCACTAGAAATCACCTGACAAATATGCATATATGCAATATTTTTGGTCATATCCAAGGTAGTCATGTCCTCATCATCCTCCCCTTCTTGAAAATAAAGCCGTCCTCGGCGTTGGTTAATCTGAAATGTGGCTAACAAAAGAGACAAGGTGTACATGTTGTATATGTATATGTCATCCATTTTTACTTCCCTTGATTTTTGCATATATGACACATGAATAGATGAGTAACTTGCATAGTTCATAAAATCTAAAGCCAAAAAATTAGCACAAGAAGTAGAAGGCATGAAAATATTGCAACTCAGTTTGCACATATAAGTGAAGCTCTTATTCATTTCAAAAGATTGACAACGTTCATCATTAAACCATCCCAACATTGGTGAATAAACGTTATTTGCATCAAATTTACATGCTACAACATGCTTAAATAAGCAAACATGCAATAAGTCATTCAACACAGAATCATCATCAAGATTAGAGGTCATATCAAAATGATTAAACATTGGTTCTTTTGCATCAATAGTTAATTCAATGGGTGCACTCAAAATTGTTGGTATTTCAGTTGTTTGATCACATGGCAAAGTCAAATTATCAACGTAGTCCTCTAAAATAGGTGGTGTGATCAAAGTAGTGGGTAGCTCATCAGATGGTGCATTCAAATTGACAAGGCATTCATCATTCTCATGTAGAGATGGAAGATCAGTACCTTTGTCATTACCTCTTATGATCAACTCAGATGATGTAGCCACTCTCGGGAGCGATGTGTCACATGGTGGAGGTGATGTAGTCCTGACAACAACGGATGTGGTTGTCATAGTATGCCTAGTAGTTGAAGGAACAATCATATCAACTCTTGGAATGTGCACCGTGCGCTTGTTCTCCTCGTGGCCAACACGTCGTTTTATTTCCTGTTCAGCTTTGCAAGCAAGATGAAACAAATGGTCCATAGGATAACACTCTTCATGAATTAGTATCTCTTGAATATCACGGTTTAATCCTCCCCAAAATCTATCCATAAAATCATCTTCACTTTCTTCTAAAGAGGAATGCAACAAGGTAGTTTGTAAATCATCATAATATTTTGTTACAGTTTCACTACCTTGTTTTAAGTGTTGCAACTTCTTAATCATGTCACGAGTATAATAAGCAGGGACGAAAGTATGTCGCATGGCAAGTTTCAAATCCTCCCAAGTAGTAGGTATATAATCAGGGTGTAACCGACAATATTCACTCCACCAAACCAAAGCATAACCAGTGAAAGAACCAACCGCAACCTTAACCTTTTTATGTTCATTGAAATTATGGGAAGCAAATATATTTTTTATGTCGAACTCCCATTCAATATATAAAGCAGGTTTAAAACGGCCATTAAATGGTGGTATACATACATTAACCTGATCATGTGCATTTGGATGTTTGTGCACCTCTCGTGACGGTTGTGGTATTTGCAAAGGTGGTGGCACGTCTCCCGCGATCGACAAAGCCCATGAATTGACTCTGGATCCTGTCATGATTAGTAGAACAAGAAACAAAACCCAAAAATAATGTTCCTATAACTACTAGGATGTGGTGGTAAAACGCTCACAGTAAAGCAAATATCAATGTCTTACAAGTTCTTACCATGCAGCAGGCGGTGATCGGCAACCAGCGGTGTCAAGTAACTCCGAATATTGAGTAAAGCGATTGCCAGGGGAGCATACGTATACACGGTGTAGAAATATGTGGAGCTGGGTTGGCTATATATGGTAGCAAAAGATTAGCAATAATCAATTCAAAGATGCAATGTTGAATAAACGCTCAACGACGGTACTGTGCTGGTCCTAGGCTAGACCGTACTAGAGACGCGAGCCTAGAACACTAATGAGGTCACGGCGTAGCACAACTAGCATCAATGAAGGATACTAAGTAGCTCTTGACAGCAAGATATAAGTGAAGATCACAACGGCAGTGAAGATAATGATGAAAAACAACTGCCAAGCAGGATATACAACAACTCTCTCTCCAACTTTCCTCTTGAAAAGTTTGAGACAATTTTCTGATAAATTCTTTCAAAGAATGCCACTAACTCAAGCTTTCCAATGCAAAAAGAATCACTCAATTCCGAGTTGATATGAGGAGTCAAAGAATTCTAAAACTGGCCTGAAAAATTGGAACAAGCTGTGTTCACGAACTTCAGAGGGCAAAAAGACCTATTTAGAAGCCGATTTTGAGGTGTCAAATATTGAACTAGCTTCTGCAACTATTTAGATGCGGCTCATCGCTATCTTCAATTTGAGTACTCATGGAGCCAAAACGGACTTCGTATGAGGAAGATACACCTGTTTTACTGAACAGTGCGCAAAACAGATTCCAATCCGAATTCAGGTACGAGATTGATTCTAGATAGATCCAATTTTTTTCTTCTCTCTTTTTTTTCTCACGCTTTTTTTTCTTTTTCTTCTCTTTTTTTCTCTGACTTTTTTTTCTCTCGTTTTTTTTCTCTCTTTTTTTCTCCTTCTTTCCAAAACAAACTAGATCTCAACTATTATTATGACAATGAATGGTGGGTAGCACGTGGTGGAAATTGATGGATGGGTGGTGGACAGCGGAAGAGATAATGATGCAGCGGTGGCGTGATTAATGTGAACAGAACTCGAAACTCTAAACGAACTAGACACTAAGACCAGCAACTCGACACGACGATGAACCCGATAATTCAACTATGCAAGCAATGAAAAGAAAATTGCAAAGGCTCAGATTGGCTTGGACCTAGGATGAATAGATCTAACTCTTTTTTGTGGCTTTTTCTTGGACCTGGAAATTCTCACCGAGCAACCTGAAAACTGATACCACTTGATAGAGGCGAGGGTGTCCCGATCTTTCGATGAGATGATAACTATCAATTTGGTGGAGACGACTTTGACGATCCGACTACAAACGTGCACGACGTTGCGCCTTAGCAATCGCTAAACCAATCTCCTGAGGTTACTGACGATGCCGGAAGCACGGTCAGCCTGACCACGAAGGTCTATTCCTGCAAGCAATCGAAGAACGAGCAAGAATATGATAAAGCAATCTGAATATTGCAAATATATATGAGGTATTGATAATGGTGGGGATCCGTAAGCGGTCTTGGTCTGGTCGTTGGACACAAACGAAGTACACGAAGTTGCAATGGCTAACTTTTAACTAAACAAATCCCATGGAAAAGCTACTAGATGGATCTACTTATATAGGAGCAAGGGGTGGCGGCCAAGGAGGTGGGAGGACGTCCCAAGGCAGCCTAAAACTAAATCTAGGTCGTACAAGACCAATGGGCCCAAGTGGAGGTGATGTAACACCTTTGGACTTGTAGTTTGACTCGGATTCTGCTGCAGCATCAGATTGTTTCGTCCACAACTCGACGCTCCGGACGAATTTGAAGGTGATTCCAACTGGGTTGGAAAGCGCACGAAATCTAGTTTCCAACAAAAAAAGAATCACCCAATTCGGAGTCCGTATGAAAAACTTGTGTCCGTTTTGAGTCAGGTGTGTCTCTGCAGTCCGAATCTGAATCCAGAACGTGAGACACTTGGACTCTATCTTCTCATGGGCCAAAAGTGACGTGAGAGAACTTTTTGGACAGCAAATAAACATTTCTTTCTTCCTTATCTTCATACGTGGATTGTACAAATGTCCCATACACCTGCAATTAGACAAAACACAAAAGTGTGTGAAGTATTTTTGTTCTGGATAACATAAATAGATTATTAAATAGTTTGCACTAGAAATCACCTGACAAATATGCATATATGCAATATTTTTGGTCATATCCAAGGTAGTCATGTCCTCATCAAGATGGGTCACGCAAGGAGACGGAGACCCTCTCTCACCCCTCATCTTTGTCCTTGCAGCAGACCTTCTTCAATCCATCCACAATAAAGCAATGCACACTAAGATGATTGACAGTACATTACTTCATGCAACATGCCCTGACTACCCTGCAATTCAATATGCTGATGATACAATCCTTGTTATCCCTTTCAAGAAAGTCCAGCTATCGCACATAAGAATTTGCTCTTGCAATATGCCGCATATACTAGACTGAAGGTGAACTACTGTAACACCCCGGATGTAACTTTCCATATTTGTAACTCCAACTCTTGCCATTTTCGTCTTTAAGTTATGAGATTCCCTTCGTGGTTGGGTTTTTGTCTTTGTTTTGCATTTTTTTCATGTCATGCATTTCATATCATGTCATCGTGTGCATCGCATTTGCATACGTGTTCGTCTCATGCATCCGAGCATTTTCCCCGTTGTCCGTTTTGCAATCTGACACTCCCACTTGCACCGGCGCCCCCCTCTTGTCTCTTTTCGTGAGCATGTGTTAAACGTTCTCGGAATGGACCAAGATTTACCAAGTGGTCTTGGTACACCACCGGTAGACCGTCTGTTAAATTCTGTTCCATTTGGAGTTCGTTTGATGCTCCAACGGTTAACCGGGTTACCACGAAAGCCTCATGTGTGTTGCAGCCCAACACCCCTCCAAAATAGCCCAATAACCCATTAAACCACTTCCATGTCCTCCGTCATCCGATCATGATCGTGTGGGTGAAAACTACACCTCATTTGGATACTCCTACCTCCTCCTATCTATAAATATGTGCCCTCCCTGAAATTCTCGCGCAGATAAAACCCTAACCTAGCCCTCTCCACCGCCGGACACGTCTGGTCCGCACCGGACGAATCACCGCCGCCGCCCGCACCAATCAGGTGCCGCCACGTGGCAGCACACCGCCCACTGCCGCCGGCCTGCCCGAGCCCACGGTGGGCCCCCGAAGCCCGCGCAACCCGGCCACCTGGTCCCCGCCGCCGTGGACGCCTCCGCCGCCGACCGCCCTGCTCCTCCACGTCGGCCGCCGGTCGCCGCCACCCGAATCCACCATGTACCGCTCCGGCCGCAACTCCGGCCGCGCCCCCAACTCCGGCCACACCCCCAACTCCGGCGACCCCGCGCCTAGATCCGGCGCCCCCAACGACTCCGGCCACCTCCTCACCTCCGGCCGCCTTCCCGCTCCATCTCCGGCGAGTTCGAGCTCCATCGAACCTCGGGTTCCGTACCCTAGATCTGGAGGTCGAAACCCCCCCTCGATTTCGTCTAAGTCCTTTTGTGTGTTAATTTCATGTCCTGTTCATAGCATCGTATCTCCATGACCGTAGCTTCGTTTCATGCATATGATACATCATATTGTTCGTCTCGTCGAGATCTTCATGCCAGTAGCTTTTGCATGCATGTTGTTGTTTGTTATGATGCCATTGTCATTGATGCAAGAGTGCTATAATATGTTAGGTGCTGCTACTTATCAGATCATGAGGTTTTGTCATTTTTGTTGCATTTGATGTCTGCATCATATGGGCATGAGCTCTGCATGTGTTTTGAACTATGTCATGCCATCTTTACAGCGGTGCTTGTCTTGTATTTTTGTGATCTGTGTGGTGACTAGCACAGGCATGCAAAGTAGGTTTGATAGAGGCAAAGGTGTCCCGTCTTTCGATGAGATGATGGATATCGCTTTGTTGGAAGTCGACTTTGACGATCCGACTACGAACGTGCGAGGACGTCGCGCCTTAGCAATCGCTAAACCAACTCCGAGAGGTTATTGACCACGCCGGAGCACGATCAACCTGACCACGAGGGTCTGTTTCCTGCGAGCAAACGAAGAACAAGCAAGAAACTGAGATTGCAATCTGGATATTGCGAATATAAGATGAAAGCTTTATTGATCAAGGTGGGGTTCTGTGACGCCTTTGTCTGGTCGTTGAACACAAACGAAGTACGCGAAGTTGCAGCTATGGCGAACTTTTAATCTAAACAAAACCCAAAGTCTAAACGATGCCCTAAGGGCTGTATATATGGAGGAAGAGGGGGGGAATTTCGTGGCCCTTGGTGGAGGGGTCCGAAATCAACCCTATCTCTTGTTTCCCCACACATACGGACTCTAAAAATAGCCTATACTTATGTATTTCGAAATTACATGGGCCTGGCCCAATAATAAGGTGACGCAGCACCTAAAATAGCCTCGGGACGAAATTTATGAAGTGGCATCTTGTATATTTTGTCCAAGGCTTCATGCACCCATTATGGTGGCTTCAAAGTCCTGAAATCATCACTTGTAACTCCGTTCTTGTTCCCCTTGTGCATGCCATCATCCCCATGCTTGTTCTTGCTCCAATGTTCATCCTTCTCCAAGCTAGGCCCTTCATTTGTAAGCAAAACAAATGTATCCAATTTAGGCAGCATCATATTCTCATGAACATTAGAATCATTACCAAGAAACGAAAGTACCTGGTAATTTAGTTGGCGTGCACGAGCTCTAGTAATTGGTCCAGTATGTATAGCAGCAGGGCCTGTGGGTGTAACAATGGTAAAAAAATTTCGACCAAATTTTTTTTTTTCGACTGCCCGGACCCAAAAACTGGAAACGGGTCAAAAAAAACTTCCTATAATGGCACCTGTCTCAAAACACTCAGAAACACCTAAAAATAGGATAGCCAGAAAATTTTTCGAAAAATGCGTTTTCGAAAAATTTTGGGCCTAAACGGAGCGTGGCTACCCGAAACCTACTGCTATACATACTGGACCAATTACTAGAGCTCGTGCACGCCAACTAAATTACCAGGTACTTTCGTTTCTTGGTAATGATTCTATTGTTCATGAGAATATGATGCTGCCTAAATTGGATACATTTGTTTTGCTTACAAATGAAGGGCCTAGCTTGGAGAAGGATGAACATTGGAGCAAGAACAAGCATGGAGATGATGGCATGCGCAAGGGAAACAAGAACGGAGTTACAAGTGATGATTTCAGGACTTTGAAGCCACCATAATGGGTGCATGAAGCCTTGGACGAAATATACAAGACGCCACTTCATAAATTTCGTCCCGAGGCTATTTTAGGTGCTGCGTCACCTTATTATTGGGCCAGGCCCATGTAATTTCGAAATACATAAGTATAGGCTATTTTTAGAGTCCGTATGTGTGGGGAAACAAGAGATAGGGTTGATTTCGGACCCCTCCACCAAGGGCCACGAAATTCCCCCCCCTCTTCCTCCATATATACAGCCCTTAGGGCATCGTTTAGACTTTGGGTTTTGTTTAGATTAAAAGTTCGCCATAGTTGCAACTTCGCGTACTTCGTTTGTGTTCAACGACCAGACAAAGGCGTCACAGAACCCCACCTTGATCAATAAAGCTTTCATCTTATATTCGCAATATCCAGATTGCAATCTTAGTTTCTTGCTTGTTCTTCGTTTGCTCGCAGGAAACAGACCCTCGTGGTCAGGTTGATCGTGCTCCGGCGTGGTCAATAACCTCTCGGAGTTGGTTTAGCGATTGCTAAGGCGCGACGTCCTCGCACGTTCGTAGTCGGATCGTCAAAGTCGACTTCCACCAAAGCGAAATCCACCATCTCATCGAAAGACGGGACACCTTAGCCTCTATCATAGGCCCTTCATTTGTAAGCAAAACAAATGTATCCAATTTAGGCAGCATCATATTCTCATGAACATTAGAATCATTACCAAGAAACGAAAGTACCTGGTAATTTAGTTGGCGTGCACGAGCTCTAGTAATTGGTCCAGTATGTATAGCAGCAGGGCCTGTGGGTGTAACAATGGTATTGATGTCCTCATCAAGGTTCCACAATGTTGCTGTTTTCAGAGACTTAGGATTTTGTTATGTCCTTGTCCTGTTGTTATTTTGATGCCATGTAAACTTGATGCTAGAGTGATATCCATGGTTGTTTTGAGATACTTCAGTAAGGATGTTTTGAACATATGGTTATCCTCTATCCATCCATGCCCCCGTTTGCAATTATGGAGTTGTCTAGCATGTATTGTTCTTGCTCTACTTTTGCTATAAAATGTTCTTGGCAGAATGTTAACATGTTACTCAATTTTGCCATGGTTGTTGTTAGTGATCCATGCATGCTATGAACTTTCTCTTGCCCTGGTTAGCTTCATGAACATGTCATCTTGCTGTTGGTATGCTGTTTTTGTCATGCAAGGCTTTGTGGTGAGTGGCATGAGCTCACAAAGTTGCCTTCATAATTCTGTTTATGCCATGCTCTGTTTTTCTACTGTCTGGAACTGTTAATAAAACTTGCTATGTTTACATGGGTGTCATCATATCTTCTTGCCTTTTTGGCTCGTGATCAGTAATGGACTTTTGTTCTATGCATTTAGTAGAATCATGCCATGCCTTGGTTTTCTATGATATGTTCCTGTAGAATGTTGTTTGCTTGCTCGAAACATGGCTTCTTGATGTTATTTCTGCCATGTTAGTATTTTCACCAAGTCTGTGAAGCTGATATCTTTTGCACTTTTTCCATGCTTGTTTGAACCTGCTCTTGTGTGATTTAGCCGTAGCTCAGTGTTCATATTTTGTCAAGCATCTTGTGTACATTGCTTCCATATACTTTGTAGTTATGTTGGGATGCAGTAGCTTAGTTTCTTGCTGCATTCCAAGTAGCATCGTGCTGTTAATTACAGTTTTGTACCATCCTTGTTTTGCTTGCCATTTGCAAACCGTGCATCCGTTTCCGGTGATCTATATATCGATTTCACCCGAAATCATCTCATATTTCCAGCGGCACACTTGGTTTGCCAAGTTGATGCCTTAATCATTCTTTCCCTTCCAGAGCACACATATGCATTGCATATCACATCTTGCATATCATGCCATATTTTGCGTCATGTTGTTTGTGCATTGCATCGTGTTTGATTGTTGGTCCTTTGCTTGTGTTTTTGATTTGGGTAGAACCAGGAGACAAGTACGTGACCAAGGAACCTGTTGAGTACGCTAACGAGGATCAAGCTTTCGACAACTCTGAGAACTTTGCAGACAAGATGACCATACCCTCGGAATCACTTCTATCTTTGCTTGCTAGTTGTTCGCTCTATTGCTATGTCACGCTACCTACCACTTGCTATATCATGCCTCCCATATTGCCATGTCAATCCTCTAACCCTCCTTTCCTAGCAAACTTTTGTTTGGCTATGTTACCGCTTTGCTCAGCCCCTCTTATAGCGTTGCTAGTTACAGGTGAAGATGAAGTTTGTTCCTTGTTGGAACATGGATATTGTTGGGATATCATTATTATCTCTTATTTACTTTAATGCATCTATATACTTGGTAAAGGGTGGAAGGCTCGGCCTTATGTCTGGTGTTTTGTTCCACTCTTGCCGCCCTAGTTTCCGTCATACCGGTGCTATGTTCCTTGATTTTGTGTTCCTTACGCAGTTGGGTGTTATGGGAACCCCTTGACAGTTTGCTTTGAATAAAACTCCTCCAGCAAGGCCCAACCTTGGTTTTACCATTTGCCTACCTAAGCCTTTTTCCCTTGGGTTCCGTGGACTCAAGGGTCATCTTTATTTTAAACCCCCGGACCAGTGCTCCTTTGAGTGTTGGTCCAACCTGTCAGCCGCCGGTGGCCACCAGGGGCAACTCTGGGCTGGCCTACTGGAAGTTTGGACAATCAGGTGTGCCCTGAGAACGAGATATGTGCAACTCCTACCGGGATTTGTCGGCACATTCGGGCGGCTTTGCTGGTCTTGTTTTACCATTGTCGAAATGTCTTGTAACCAGGATTCCGAGTCTGATCGGGTCTTCCTGGGAGAAGGAATATCCTTTTTTGACCATGAGAGCTTGTGATGGGCTAAGTTGGGACACCCCTGCAGGGTTTGAACTTTCGAAAGTTGTGCCCGCTGATAGAGGCGGAGGTGTCCCGTCTTTCGATGGGATGATGGATATCGCTTTGGTGGAAGTCGACTTTCACGATCCGACTACGAACGTGCGAGGACGTCGCGCCTTAGCAATCGCTAAACCAACCCCGAGAGGTTATTGACCACGCCGGAGCACGATCAACCTGACCACGAGGGTCTGTTTCCTGCGAGCAAACGAAGAACAAGCAAGAAACTAAGATTGCAATCTGGATATTGCGAATATAAGATGAAAGCTTTATTGATCAAGGTGGGGTTCTGTGACGCCTTTGTCTGGTCGTTGAACACAAACGAAGTACGCGAAGTTGCAGCTATGGCGAACTTTTAATCTAAACAAAACCCAAAGTCTAAACGATGCCCTAAGGGCTGTATATATGGAGGAAGAGGGGGGAATTTCGTGGCCCTTGGTGGAGGGGTCCGAAATCAACCCTATCTCTTGTTTCCCCACACATACGGACTCTAAAAATAGCCTATACTTATGTATTTCGAAATTACATGGGCCTGGCCCAATAATAAGGTGACGCAGCACCTAAAATAGCCTCGGGACGAAATTTATGAAGTGGCATCTTGTATATTTCGTCCAAGGCTTCATGCACCCATTATGGTGGCTTCAAAGTCCTGAAATCATCACTTGTAACTCCGTTCTTGTTCCCCTTGCGCATGCCATCATCTCCATGCTTGTTCTTGCTCCAATGTTCATCCTTCTCCAAGCTAGGCCCTTCATTTGTAAACAAAACAAATGTATCCAATTTAGGCAGCATCATATTCTCATGAACATTAGAATCATTACCAAGAAACGAAAGTACCTGGTAATTTAGTTGGCGTGCACGAGCTCTAGTAATTGGTCCAGTATGTATAGCAGCAGGGGCTGTGGGTGTAACAATTGTATTGATGTCCTCATCACCCGCAGTTATGGGCAGATGGGAATTTGTTAATATCCGATTGTAGAGAAATTGACACTTAACTTAATTAAAATGAATCAACCGTGTGTGTTGCCGTGATGGTCTCTTTTCGGTGAGGTCCGGGAAGAGAACATGTTCTTGTATTATGCTTGAACGTAAGTAGCCTCAGGATCACTTCTTGATCACTTATAGCTTCTCGACCGTGTGTTTCTTCTCTTCTCGCTCTCTTTTGCGTGTGTTAGCCACCATATTGCTTAGTGCTTGCTGCTGCTCCACCTCGCTACCCTTTCCTACCCATAAGCTTAAATAGTCTTGATCTCGCAGGTGTGAGATTGCTGAGTCTTCGTGACTCACGGATACTTCCAAACAGTTGCAGGTGCCAACGATACCAGTGCCGGCGACGCTGCCGAACTCAAGTGGGAATTCAACGAAGACTTGGGTCGCTATTATGTTTCCTTTCCTGATGATCAGTAGTGGAGCCCAGTTGGGACGATCGGGGATCTAGCATTTGGGGTGGTCTTTCCTTATTTTGGTTCCATAGTCGGACCTTTGTTTGTACCTTGGATGATGTATGGATTATTTATGTACTATGTGAAGAGGCGATTGTAAGCCGACTCTTTATCCCTTTCTTATTCAGTACATGGGATGTGTAAAGATTACCCCTCTTGCGACATGCCTACCATGCGGCTATGCCTCTAAGTCGTGCCCCGACACGTGGGAGATATAGCCGCATTGTGGGTGTTACAACTACTCCAAGTCAACAATGATGTTGAGGATATCGCTTATTGTTAGCATCTCGGTCGGCTAAGGATTAGAGATTAATCAGAAATCAAACTATTAGTCAATTTTATTGTTTGACTATTAATTGGACATTTTTTAACAAATCCCGGGTTTCCAGCACTAACATATGTTATATTCAACAACAAAAAATATTGGACAAAAGTGTTACCTTCGTTCCTTGCCTTTGAATCCTTGTACAATGACAAACAAAATAGGACAGTTGTACATATTACATAATAAGGTCCACAAAACACAAATCTACTCTATCTAAAATATAGCTAGCCCCCATTACAAAAAATAGCCACATCGTCAAAATTAATTTAGTCGTTGCATATATTAGATCAGTCTACAATAGCCATTCGATCTGCATGTTAAGAGAAGCTCCACCAGGCACATGCGCATGCATGCAGTAACTCACGCCTAGCGTGTGTTTTAGTCCGGAGAGAAAATGGTCGCATGCATGCATCTCGCACTTCCCCGATCCATGGAAGAATTGCAGATTTTGCTTAGAGTGGAAACAAAATTATCTTGCTACAAGATGAACCGTAAAGGCACTAACTAGGTTGATTAGTTCACGCGTTTTTTGTTTCATACAAATTTCCACAGCGAAGCGCGGGGCATTTGTCTAGTAAACATAGATCTTGCACACATAATACTAGAAATAGGCCCGATTTGTCGGTATGTTCCAGATAAATTGCTTGTCAGAGCGATAAATATGTCCAAACGGTAAATGGTGATGACATGGCATAATCTGTTGGAAATATGCCCTAGAGGCAATAATAAAAGGATTATTATTATATTTCCTTGTTCATGATAATTGTCTTTTATTCATGCTATAATTGTGTTATCCGAAAATCGTAATACATGTGTGAATACATAGACACCAACATGTCCCTAGTAAGCCTCTAGTTGACTAGCTCGTTGATCAACAGATAGTCATGGTTTCCTGACTATGGACATTGGATGTCATTGATAACGAGATCACATCATTAGGAGAATGATGTGATGGACAAGACCCAATCTTAAACATAGCACAAGATCGTATAGTTCGTTTGCTAGAGTTTTTCCAATGTCAAGTATCCATTCCTTAGACCATGAGATTGTGTAACTTCCGGATATCGTAGGAGTGCTTTGGGTGTACCAAACGTCACAACGTAACTGGGTGACTATAAAGGTATACTACGGGTATCTCCGAAAGTGTCTGTTGGGTTGACACGGATCAAGACTGGGATTTGTCACTCCGTATGACGGAGAGGTATCTCTGGGCCCACTCGGTAATGCATCATCATAATGAGCTCAAAGTGACCAAGTGTCTGGTCACGGGATCATAAATTACGGTACGAGTAAAGTGACTTGCCGGTAACGAGATTGAACGAGGTATTGGGATACCGACGATTGAATCTCGGGCAAGTAACGTACCGATTGACAAAGGGAATTGTATACGGGGTTGCTTGAATCCTCGACATCGTGGTTCATCCGATGAGATCATCGAGGAGCATGTGGGAGCCAACATGGGTATCCAGATCCCGCTATTGGTTATTGACCGGAGAGCCATCTCGATCATGTCTACATGTCTCCCGAACCCGTAGGGTCTACACACTTAAGGTTCGGTGATGCTAGGGTTGTAAAGATATGAGTATGCAGTAACCCGAAAATTGTTCGGAGTCTCGGATGAGATCCCAGACGTCATGAGGAGTTCCGGAATGGTCCGGAGGTGAAGAATTATATATAGGAAGTGCAGTTTCGGCCATCCCGGGTTTCCAGCACTAACATATGTTATATTCAACAACAAAAAATATTGGACAAAAGTGTTACCTTCGTTCCTTGCCTTTGAATCCTTGTACAATGACAAACAAAATAGGACAGTTGTACATATTACATAATAAGGTCCACAAAACACAAATCTACTCTATCTAAAATATAGCTAGCCCCCATTACAAAAAATAGCCACATCGTCAAAATTAATTTAGTCATTGCATATATTAGATCAGTCTACAATAGCCATTCGATCTGCATGTTAAGAGAAGCTCCACCAGGCACATGCGCATGCATGCAGTAACTCATGCCTAGCGTGTGTTTTAGTCCGGAGAGAAAATGGTCGCATGCATGCATCTCGCACTTCCCCGATCCATGGAAGAATTGCAGATTTTGCTTAGAGTGGAAACAAAATTATCTTGCTACAAGATGAACCGTAAAGGCACTAACTAGGTTGATTAGTTCACGCGTTTTTTGTTTCATACAAATTTCCACAGCGAAGCGCGGGGCATTTGTCTAGTAAACATAGATCTTGCACACATAATACTAGAAATAGGCCCGATTTGTCGGTATGTTCCAGATAAATTGCTTGTCAGAGAGATAAATATGTCCAAACGGTAAATGGTGATGACATGGCATAATCTGTTGGAAATATGCCCTAGAGGCAACAATAAAAGGATTATTATTATATTTCCTTGTTCATGATAATTGTCTTTTATTCATGCTATAATTGTGTTATCCGAAAATCGTAATACATGTGTGAATACATAGACACCAACATGTCCCTAGTAAGCCTCTAGTTGACTAGCTCGTTGATCAACAGATAGTCATGGTTTCCTGACTATGGACATTGGATGTCATTGATAACAAGATCACATCATTAGGGGAATGATGTGATGGACAAGACCCAATCCTAAACATAGCACAAGATCGTATAGTTCGTTTGCTAGAGTTTTTCCAATGTCAAGTATCCATTCCTTAGACCATGAGATTGTGTAACTTCCGGATATCGTAGGAGTGCTTTGGGTGTACCAAACGTCACAACGTAACTGGGTGACTATAAAGGTATACTACGGGTATCTCCGAAAGTGTCTGTTGGGTTGACACGGATCAAGACTGGGATTTGTCACTCCGTATGACGGAGAGGTATCTCTGGGCCCACTCGGTAATGCATCATCATAATGAGCTCAAAGTGACCAAGTGTCTGGTCACGGGATCATAAATTACGGTACGAGTAAAGTGACTTGCCGGTAACGAGATTGAACGAGGTATTGGGATACCGACGATCGAATCTCGGGCAAGTAACGTACCGATTGACAAAGGGAATTGTATACGGGGTTGCTTGAATCCTCGACATCGTGGTTCATCCGATGAGATCATCGAGGAGCATGTGGGAGCCAACATGGGTATCCAGATCCCGCTGTTGGTTATTGACCGGAGAGCCATCTCGATCATGTCTACATGTCTCCCGAACCCGTAGGGTCTACACACTTAAGGTTCGGTGATGCTAGGGTTGTAAAGATATGAGTATGCAGTAACCCGAAAGTTGTTCGGAGTCTCGGATGAGATCCCGGACGTCATGAGGAGTTCCGGAATGGTCCGGAGGTGAAGAATTATATATAGGAAGTGCAGTTTCGGCCATCCCGGGTTTCCAGCACTAACATATGTTATATTCAACAACAAAAAATATTGGACAAAAGTGTTACCTTCGTTCCTTGCCTTTTAATCCTTGTATAATGACAAACAAAATAGGACAGTTGTACATATTACATAATAAGGTCCACAAAACACAAATCTACTCTATCTAAAATATAGCTAGCCCCCATTACAAAAAATAGCCACATCGTCAAAATTAATTTAGTCGTTGCATATATTAGATCAGTCTACAATAGCCATTCGATCTGCATGTTAAGAGAAGCTCCACCAGGCACATGCGCATGCATGCAGTAACTCACGCCTAGCGTGTGTTTTAGTCCGGAGAGAAAATGGTCGCATGCATGCATCTCGCACTTCCCCGATCCATGGAAGAATTGCAGATTTTGCTTAGAGTGGAAACAAAATTATCTTGCTACAAGATGAACCGTAAAGGCACTAACTAGGTTGATTAGTTCACGCGTTTTTTGTTTCATACAAATTTCCACAGCGAAGCGCGGGGCATTTGTCTAGTAAACATAGATCTTGCACACATAATACTAGAAATAGGCCCGATTTGTCGGTATGTTCCAGATAAATTGCTTGTCAGAGCGATAAATATGTCCAAACGGTAAATGGTGATGACATGGCATAATCTGTTGGAAATATGCCCTAGAGGCAATAATAAAAGGATTATTATTATATTTCCTTGTTCATGATAATTGTCTTTTATTCATGCTATAATTGTGTTATCCGAAAATCGTAATACATGTGTGAATACATAGACACCAACATGTCCCTAGTAAGCCTCTAGTTGACTAGCTCGTTGATCAACAGATAGTCATGGTTTCCTGACTATGGACATTGGATGTCATTGATAACGAGATCACATCATTAGGAGAATGATGTGATGGACAAGACCCAATCCTAAACATAGCACAAGATCGTATAGTTCGTTTGCTAGAGTTTTTCCAATGTCAAGTATCCTTTCCTTAGACCATGAGATTGTGTAACTCCCGGATACCGTAGGAGTGCTTTGGGTGTACCAAACGTCACAACGTAACTGGGTGACTATAAAGGTATACTACGGGTATCTCCGAAAGTGTCTGTTGGGTTGACACGGATCAAGACTGGGATTTGTCACTCCGTATGACGGAGAGGTATCTCTGGGCCCACTCGGTAATGCATCATCATAATGAGCTCAAAGTGACCAAGTGTCTGGTCACGGGATCATAAATTACGGTACGAGTAAAGTGACTTGCCGGTAACGAGATTGAACGAGGTATTGGGATACCGACGATCGAATCTCGGGCAAGTAACGTACCGATTGACAAAGGGAATTGTATACGGGGTTGCTTGAATCCTCGACATCGTGGTTCATCCGATGAGATCATCGAGGAGCATGTGGGAGCCAATATGGGTATCCAGATCCCGCTGTTGGTTATTGACCGGAGAGCCATCTCGATCATGTCTACATGTCTCCCGAACCCGTAGGGTCTACACACTTAAGGTTCGGTGATGCTAGGGTTGTAAAGATATGAGTATGCAGTAACCCGAAAGTTGTTCGGAGTCTCGGATGAGATCCCGGACGTCATGAGGAGTTCCGGAATGGTCCGGAGGTGAAGAATTATATATAGGAAGTGCAGTTTCGGCCATCCCGGGTTTCCAGCACTAACATATGTTATATTCAACAACAAAAAATATTGGACAAAAGTGTTACCTTCGTTCCTTGCCTTTGAATCCTTGTACAATGACAAACAAAATAGGACAGTTGTACATATTACATAATAAGGTCCACAAAACACAAATCTACTCTATCTAAAATATAGCTAGCCCCCATTACAAAAAATAGCCACATCGTCAAAATTAATTTAGTCGTTGCATATATTAGATCAGTCTACAATAGCCATTCGATCTGCATGTTAAGAGAAGCTCCACCAGGCACATGCGCATGCATGCAGTAACTCACGCCTAGCGTGTGTTTTAGTCCGGAGAGAAAATGGTCGCATGCATGCATCTCGCACTTCCCCGATCCATGGAAGAATTGCAGATTTTGCTTAGAGTGGAAACAAAATTATCTTGCTACAAGATGAACCGTAAAGGCACTAACTAGGTTGATTAGTTCACGCGTTTTTTGTTTCATACAAATTTCCACAGCGAAGCGCGGGGCATTTGTCTAGTAAACATAGATCTTGCACACATAATACTAGAAATAGGCCCGATTTGTCGGTATGTTCCAGATAAATTGCTTGTCAGAGCGATAAATATGTCCAAACGGTAAATGGTGATGACATGGCATAATCTGTTGGAAATATGCCCTAGAGGCAATAATAAAAGGATTATTATTATATTTCGTTGTTCATGATAATTGTCTTTTATTCATGCTATAATTGTGTTATCCGGAAATCGTAATACATGCGTGAATACATAGACACCAACATGTCCCTAGTAAGCCTCTAGTTGACTAGCTCGTTGATCAACAGATAGTCATGGTTTCCTGACTATGGACATTGGATGTCATTGATAACGAGATCACATCATTAGGAGAATGATGTGATGGACAAGACCCAATCCTAAACATAGCACAAGATCGTATAGTTCGTTTGCTAGAGTTTTTCCAATGTCAAGTATCCTTTCCTTAGACCATGAGATTGTGTAACTCCCGGATACCGTAGGAGTGCTTTGGGTGTACCAAACGTCACAACGTAACTGGGTGACTATAAAGGTATACTACGGGTATCTCCGAAAGTGTCTGTTGGGTTGACACGGATCAAGACTAGGATTTGTCACTCCGTATGACGGAGAGGTATCTCTGGGCCCACTCGGTAATGCATCATCATAATGAGCTCAAAGTGACCAAGTGTCTGGTCATGGGATCATAAATTACGGTACGAGTAAAGTGACTTGCCGGTAACGAGATTGAACGAGGTATTGGGATACCGACGATCGAATCTCGGGCAAGTAACGTACCGATTGACAAAGGGAATTGTATACGGGGTTGCTTGAATCCTCGACATCGTGGTTCATCCGATGAGATCATCGAGGAGCATGTGGGAGCCAACATGGGTATCCAGATCCCGCTGTTGGTTATTGACCGGAGAGCCATCTCGATCATGTCTACATGTCTCCCGAACCCGTAGGGTCTACACACTTAAGGTTCGGTGATGCTAGGGTTGTAAAGATATGAGTATGCAGTAACCCAAAAGTTGTTCGGAGTCTCGGATGAGATCCCGTACGTCATGAGGAGTTCCGGAATGGTCCGGAGGTGAAGAATTATATATAGGAAGTGCAGTTTCGGCCATCAGGAGAATTTCGGGGGTCACCGGTATTGTACCGGGACCACCGGAAGGGTCCCGGGGTCCACCGGGTGGGGCCACCCATCCCGGAGGGGCCCATGGGCTGAAGTGGGGAGGGGAACCAGCCCATAGTGGGCTGGTGTGCCCCCCCCTTGGGCCCCCCATGCGCCTAGCGTTGGGAACCCTAGGGGAGGGGGCGCCTCCACTTGCCTTGGGGGGCACTCCATCCCTTGGCCGCCGCCCCCCCTAGGAGATCCCATCTCCTAGGGCCGGCGCACCCCCCTAGGGGGCCTATATAAAGGGGGGGTGAGGGAGGGCAGCCGCACCCTGAAGTCTTGGCGCCTCCCTCTCCCCTGCTACACCTCTCCCTCTCGCAGAAGCTTGGCGAAGCCCTGCTGCGATCATTGCTGCATCCACCACCACGCCGTCGTGCTGCTGGATCTTCATCAACCTCTCCTTTCCCCTTGCTGGATCAAGAAGGAGGAGACGTCATCCGCTTCGTACGTGTGTTGAACGAGGAGGTGTCGTCCGTTCGGCACTTGGTCATCGGTGATTTGAATCACGGCGAGTACGACTCCATCATCCCCGTTCTCTTGAACGCTTCCGCTCGCGATCTACAAGGGTATGTAGATGCACTCAGATCACTCGTTGCTAGATGAACTCATAGATAGATCTTGGTGAAACCATAGAAATTTTTTATTTTCTGCAACGTTCCCCAACAGTGGCATCATGAGCTAGGTCTATGCGTAGTTACTATGCACGAGTAGAACACAATTTGTTGTGGGCGTAGATGTTGTCAACTTTCTTGCCGCTACTAGTCTTATATTGCTTCAACGGTATTGTGGGATGAAGCGGCCCGGACCGACCTTACACGTACGCTTACGTGAGACAGGATCCACCGACTGACATGCACTAGTTGCATAAGGTGGCTAGCGGGTGTCTGTCTCTCCCACTTTAGTTGGAGCGGATTCTACGAAAAGGGTCCTTATGAAGGGTAAATAGAAGTTGATAAATCACGTTGTGGCTTTTACGTAGGTAAGAAAACGTTCTTGCTAGAACCCTATTGCAGCCACGTAAAACTTGCAACAACAATTAGAGGACGTCTAACTTGTTTTTGCAGCAAGTGTTTTGTGATGTGATATGGCCAAAGTTGTGATGAATGATGAATGATATATATGTGATGTATGAGATCATGTTCTTGTAATAGGAATCACGACTTGCATGTCGATGAGTATGACAACCGGCAGGAGCCATAGGAGTTGTCTTTATTTTTGTCTGACCTGCGTGTCATTGAGAAACGCCATGTAAATTACTTTACTTTATTGCTAAACGTGTTAGCCATAGTGATGAGGACATGACTACCTTGGATACGACCAAAAATATTGCATACATGCATATTTGTCAGGTGATTTCTAATGCAAACTATTCAATAATCTATTTATGTTATCCAGAACAAAAATACTTCACACACTTTTGTGTTTTGTCTAATTGCAGGTGTATGGGACATTTGTACAATCCACATATGAAGATAAGGGAAAAGGAGAAGTTTAGGCTGTGTTCAAAAAGTCCTCTCACGTCACTTTTGGGCCAAGAGAAGATAGAGTCCAAGTCTCTCACGTTCTGGATTCAGATTCGGACTGCACAGACATACCTGACTCAAAACGCCAACAACTTTTTCATACGGACTCCGAATTGGGTGATTCTTTTTTTGTTGGAAACTAGATTTCGTGCTCTTTCCAACCCAATTGGATTCACCTTCAAATTCGTTCGGAGCGTTGAGTTACGGACGAAACAATCTGACATTGCAGCAGAATCCGAGTCAAACTACAAGCCCAAAGGTGTTGCATCACCTCCACTTGGGCCCATGAGCCTTGTACGACCTAGGGTTAGTTTTAGGCTGCCTTGGGACGTCCTCCCACCTCCTTGGCCGCCACCCCTTGCTCCTATATAAGTAGATCCATCTAGTAGCTTTTTCCTTGGGATTTGTTTAGTTAAAAGTTAGCCATTGCAACTTCGTGTACTTCGTTTGTGTCCAACGACCAGACCAAGACCGCTTCCGGATCCCCACCATTATCAATACTTCATATATATTTGCGATATTCAGATTGCTTTATCATATTCTTGCTCGTTCTTCGATTGCTTGCAGGAATAGACCTTCGTGGTCAGGCTGACCGTGCTTCCAGCATCGTCAGTAACCTCAGGAGATTGGTTTAGCGGTTGCTAAGGCGCAACGTCGTGCACGTTTGTAGTCGGATCGTCAAAGTCGTCTCCACCAAATCGATAGTTATCATCTCATCGAAAGATCGGGACCCTCGCCTCTATCAAGTGGTATCAGTTTTCAGGTTGCTCGGTGAGAATTTCCAATTTTCCTAGATTAGATTTATTTTCTTACCTATTGTCCAAGAAAAGCCACAAAAAAGAGTTAGATATATTCATCCTTGGTCCAAGCCAGTCTGAGCCTTTGCAATTTTCTTTTCATTGCTTGCATAGTTGAATTATCGGTTGCATCGTCGTGTCGAGTTGCTGGTCTTAGTGTCTAGTTCGTTTAGAGTTTCGAGTTCTGTTCACATTAGTCACGCCACCGCTGCATCATTATCTCTTCCGCTGTCCACCACCCATCCATCAATTTCCACCACGTGCTACCCACCATTCATTGTCATAATAATAGTTGAGATCGTTCACATCTTCGCTTGATCCAATCTGCATCTTATCTAGTTTGTTTTGGAAAGAGGGAGAAAAAAGAGAGAAAAAACGAGAGAAAAAAGAGAAAAAAGTCAGAGAAAAAAAGGAGAGAAAGAAAAAAAGTGTGAGGAAAAAAAGAGAGAAGAAAAAAAACAAAATTCGGATCTTTTTAGACTCAATCTCGTAGTTGAATTCGGATTGGAATCTGTTTTGTGCACTGTTCAGTAAAACAGGCATAACTTCCTCATACGAAGTCCGTTTTGCCTCCGCGAGTACTCAAACGAAAGCTAGCGACGAGCCGCATCTAAATAGTTGAAGAAGCTAGTTCAATATTTGGCACCTCAAAATCGGCTTCTAAATAGGTCTTTTTGCCCTCCGAAGTTCATGAACACAGCTTATTCCAGTTTTTCAGGCCAGTTTTCGAATTTTTTGACTCCTCATATCAACTCGGAATTGAGTGATTCCTTTTGTGTTTGAAAGCTTGAGTCAATACCATTCTTGAAAAAAAAATCAAAAAAATCGGCACAAACTTTTTCAGAGGAAAGTTGGAGACAAAGTTGTTGATATATCCTGCTTGGCTGTTGTTTCACATCATTATCTTTACTGCCGTTGTGATCTTCACTTATATCTTGCTGTCCAGAGCTACTTAGTATCCTTCATTGATGCTAGTTGTGCTACGACGTGACCTCATTAGTGTTCTAGGCTCGCGTCTCTAGTTCGGTCTAGCCTAGGACCAGCACAGTACCGTCGTTGAGCGTTTATTCAACATTGCATCTCTGAATTGATTATTGCTAATCTTTTGCTACCATATATAGCCAACCCAGCTCCACATATTTCTACACCGTGTATACGCACGTTCCCCTGGCAATCGCTTTACACAATCTTCGGAGTTATTTGACACCGCTGGTTGCCTGTCACCACCTGCTGCTTGGTAAGAACTTGTAAGATATTGATATTTGCTTTACTGTGAGCGCTTTACCACCACACCCTAGTAGTTCATAGGAACATTATTCTTGAATTTTGTTTCTTGTTTCTACTAATCATGACAGGTTCCGAAGATAGAAGTTCTTGGACGACGGACACATCTTCACCATCACGAGAGTTGGGACAACACACACAAGCACATGGTCAGGTTATCTTTTTACCGTCATTTGAGGGTAGATTTAATCCTACTACTTATCTAGCTTGGGAGCTTGAAGTAGAACAAGTTTTTAGTCACCATGACTTTTCTGAACTTGAGCGAGTGCGAGCAGCCACTAGAGCATTTACTGATTTTGCTTCTGTTTGGTGGAGTGTACATTGTAAGAAAAACATTGATAACCAACCCACAACTTGGAAAGTTTTGAAAGCTGTAATGAGACAACAATTTTTCCCTCCTTATTATCGTCGTGAATTGCTTCGCAAATTTGAACAATTTAAACAAGGCAACAACACTGTTCATGCTTACTACCAAGAGTTCAAATCTTATATGCATCATTGTGACATAGAAGAATCTGAGAATGATACAATGAATAGATTTTTTGGTGGTTTGAACCATGATATTCAGGCAAGATTTCAGTATATTCCTCGTTGCATTACTGGTATGTATGTCCGTGCTTGTACCTTTGAGAGACAGATACAGGAGGATGCATTAGGTGACTACAACAACTACTATTCCAGTTCATGCTCACCACCGCCGGTTGGTTCCTCCATCGTTGCACCTCGGATTATGAGCGCGGCATCATCTCAAGGGTATGGTACATTGTCAACGTCCGTACCTACATCAGCTACATCTTTGCGACAAGGTAACAGTAAAGGTATTGATGATATAACTTCACATGAGAATGATGCATGCCTAGTTAACTTGAATGCGTCATGTATTGAGTTACCTGTTGATTTGAGCACACCACCTATTTTAGAGAATCTTGTTACTGTCATGAATGCGTCATGTGATCAAACAACTGAAATATCAACAATTTTGAGTGCACCCATTGAATTAACTGTTGATGCAAAAGAACTAATGTTTAATCATTTTGATATGGCCTCCAATCTTGGTGATGATTCTGTGTCCAATGACTTATTGCATGTTTGCTTATTTAAGCATGTTGTAGCATGTAAATTTGATGCAAGTAAGGTTTATTCACCAAAGTTGGGATGGTTTAATGATGAACATTGCGAATCTTTTGAAATGAATAAGAGCTTCACTTATATGTGCAAACTGAGTTCTAATATTTTCATGCCTTCTACTTCTTGTGATAATTTTTTGGCTTTAGTTTTTATGAACTATGAAAGTTACTCATGTATACATGTGTCATACGTGCAAAAATCAAGGGAAGTTAAACTGGATGACATATACATATACAACATGTACACCTTGTCTCTTTTGTTAGCCACATTTCAGATTAAGCAACGCCGAGGACGGCTTTGTTTTCAAAAAGGGGAGGATGATGAGGACATGACTACCTTGGATACGACCAAAAATATTGCATACATGCATATTTGTCAGGTGATTTCTAATGCAAACTATTCAATAATCTATTTATGTTATCCAGAACAAAAATACTTCACACACTTTTGTGTTTTGTCTAATTGCAGGTGTATGGGACATTTGTACAATCCACATATGAAGATAAGGGAAAAGGAGAAGTTTAGGTTGTGTTCAAAAAGTCCTCTCACGTCACTTTTGGGCCAAGAGAAGATAGAGTCCAAGTCTCTCACGTTCTGGATTCAGATTCGGACTGCACAGACATACCTGACTCAAAACGCCAACAACTTTTTCATACGGACTCCGAATTGGGTGATTCTTTTTTTGTTGGAAACTAGATTTCGTGCTCTTTCCAACCCAATTGGATTCACCTTCAAATTCGTCCGGAGCGTTGAGTTACGGACGAAACAATCTGACGTTGCAGCAGAATCCGAGTCAAACTACAAGCCCAAAGGTGTTGCATCACCTCCACTTGGGCCCATGAGCCTTGTACGACCTAGGGTTAGTTTTAGGCTGCCTTGGGACGTCCTCCCACCTCCTTGGCCGCCACCCCTTGCTCCTATATAAGTAGATCCATCTAGTAGCTTTTTTCCTTGGGATTTGTTTAGTTAAAAGTTAGCCATTGCAACTTCGTGTACTTCGTTTGTGTCCAACGACCAGACCAAGACCGCTTCCGGATCCCCCCATTATCAATACTTCATATATATTTGCGATATTCAGATTGCTTTATCATATTCTTGCTCGTTCTTCGATTGCTTGCAGGAATAGACCTTCGTGGTCAGGCTGACCGTGCTTCCAGCATCGTCAGTAACCTCAGGAGATTGGTTTAGCGGTTGCTAAGGCGCAACATCGTGCACATTTGTAGTCGGATCGTCAAAGTCGTCTCCACCAAATCAATAGTTATCATCTCATCGAAAGATCGGGACCCTCGCCTCTATCACATAGTAGTAGAAGTAATAGTTGGCGAGCAACTTCATGGAGACACGATGATGGAGATCATGATGATGGAGATCATGGTGTCATGCCGGTGACAAGATGATCATGGAGCCCCAAGATGGAGATCAAAGGAGCTATATGATACTGGCCATATCATGTCACTATTATTTGATTGCATGTGATGTTTATCATGTTTTTGCATCTTGTTTACTTAGAATGACGATAGTAAATAAGATGATCCCTCATAATAATTTCAAGAGAGTGTTCCCCCTAACTGTGCGCCGTTGCGACAGTTCGTTGTTTCGAAGCACCACATGATGATCGGGTGTGTTGGATTCCAACGTTCACATACAACGGGTGTAAGACAGATTTACACATGCAAACACTTAGGTTGACTTGACGAGCCTAGCATGTACAGACATGGCCTCGGAACACAGAAGACCGAAAGGCCGAGCATGAGTCGTATAGAAGATACGATCAACATGAAGATGTTCACCGATGTTGACTAGTCCGTCTCACGTGATGATCGGACACGGCCTAGCTAACTCAGATCATATTATACTTAGATGACTGGAGGGATGTCTATCTGAGTGGGAGTTCATTGAATAATTTGATTAGATGAACTTAATTATCATGAAATTAGTCTAAAAATCTTTACAATATGTCTTGTAGATCAAATGGCCAACGTTGTACTCAACTTCAACGCGTTCCTAGAGAAAACCAAGCTGAAAGACGATGGCAGCAATTATACGGACTGGGTCCGGAACCTGAGGATCATCCTCATAGCTGCAAAGAAAGATTATGTCCTAGAAGCACCGCTAGGTGACGCACCCATCCCACAGAACCAAGACGTTATGAACACTTGTCAGACACGTGCTGATGATTACTCCCTCGTTCAGTGCGGCATGCTTTACAGTTTAGAACCGGGGCTCCAAAAGCGTTTTGAGAGACACGAAGCATATGAGATGTTCGAAGAGCTGAAAATGGTTTTTCAAGCTCATGCCTGGGTCGAGAGATATGAAGTCTCCGACAAGTTCTTCAGCTGTAAGATGGAGGAAAATAGTTCTGTTAGTGAGCACATACTCACTATGTCTGGGTTACATAACCGCTTGACTCAGCTGGGAGTTAATCTCCCGGATGACGCGGTCATTGACAGAATCCTTCAGTCGCTTCCACCGAGCTACAAGAGCTTTGTGATGAACTTCAATATGCAGGGGATGGAAAAGACCATTCCTGAGGTATATTCAATGCTGAAATCAGCAGAGGTAGAAGTCAAAAAGGAACATCAAGTGTTGATAGTGAATAAAACCACTAAGTTCAAGAAAGGCAAGGGTAAAAAGAACTTCAAGAAGGACGGCAAGGGAGTTGCCGCGCCCGGTAAGCAAGCTGCCGGGAAGAAGCCAAAGAATGGACCCAAGCCCGAGACTGAGTGCTTTTATTGCAAGGGAAGTGGTCACTGGAAGCGGAACTGCCCCAAATACTTAGCGGACAAGAAGGCCGGCAACACGAAAGGTATATGTGATATACATGTAATTGATGTGTACCTTACCAGTACTCGTAGTAGCTCCTGGGTATTTGATACCAGTGAAGTTGCTCACATTTGTAACTCAAAGCAGGAGCTGCAGAATAAGCGGAGACTGGCGAAGGACGAGGTGACGATGCGCGTCGGGAATGGTTCCAAGGTCGATGTGATCGCCGTCGGCACGCTGCCTCTACATTTACCTACGGGATTAGTTTTAAACCTCAATAATTGTTATTTAGTACCAGCTTTGAGCATGAACATTGTATCAGGATCTCGTTTAATACGAGATGGCTACTCATTTAAATCCGAGAATAATGGTTGTTCTATTTATATGAGAGATATGTTTTATGGTCATGCTCCGATGGTGAATGGTTTATTCTTAATGAATCTCGAGCGTAATGCTACACATATTCATAGTGTGAATACCAAAAGATGTAAGGTTGATAATGATAGTCCCACATACTTGCGGCACTGCCACCTTGGTCACATAGGTGTCAAACGCATGAAGAAGCTCCATGCAGATGGACTTTTAGAGTCTCTTGATTACGAATCATTTGACACGTGCGAACCATGCCTCATGGGTAAGATGACCAAGACTGATGAGGACATCAATACAATTGTTACACCCACAGCCCCTGCTGCTATACATACTGGACCAATTACTAGAGCTCGTGCATGCCAACTAAATTACCAGGTACTTTCGTTTCTTGGTAATGATTCTAATGTTCATGAGAATATGATGCTGCCTAAATTGGATACATTTGTTTTGCTTACAAATGAAGGGCCTAGCTTGGAGAAGGATGAACATTGGAGCAAGAACAAGCATGGAGATGATGGCATGCGCAAGGGGAACAAGAACGGAGTTACAAGTGATGATTTCAGGACTTTGAAGCCACCATAATGGGTGCATGAAGCCTTGGACGAAATATACAAGATGCCACTTCATAAATTTCGTCCCGAGGCTATTTTAGGTGCTGCGTCACCTTATTATTGGGCCAGGCCCATGTAATTTT
Organism: Triticum aestivum; assembly: GCF_018294505.1. Taxonomy (NCBI): domain Eukaryota; kingdom Viridiplantae; phylum Streptophyta; class Magnoliopsida; order Poales; family Poaceae; genus Triticum; species Triticum aestivum. Next base: position 331,626,698 of record NC_057797.1, read on the forward strand.
GAAATACATAAGTATAGGCTATTTTTAGAGTCCGTATGTGTGGGAAACAAGAGATAGGGTTGATTTCGGACCCCTCCACCAAGGGCCACGAAATTCCCCCCTCTTCCTCCATATATACAGCCCTTAGGGCATCGTTTAGACTTTGGGTTTTGTTTAGATTAAAAGTTCGCCATAGCTGCAACTTCGCGTACTTCGTTTGTGTTCAACGACCAGACAAAGGCGTCACAGAACCCCACCTTGATCAATAAAGCTTTCATCTTATATTCGCAATATCCAGATTGCAATCTCAGTTTCTTGCTTGTTCTTCGTTTGCTCGCAGGAAACAGACCCTCGTGGTCAGGTTGATCGTGCTCCGGCGTGGTCAATAACCTCTCGGAGTTGGTTTAGCGATTGCTAAGGCGCGACGTCCTCGCACGTTCGTAGTCGGATCGTCAAAGTCGACTTCCACCAAAGCGATATCCATCATCTCATCGAAAGACGGGACACCTTTGCCTCTATCAAGTGGTATCAGATTTCCAGGTTGCTCGGTGAGATTTTACAGTTTTTCGTAGTTTAGATCAAGTCTGTTCTTCATACCTACAGTCCACGAAAAAGCCACAAAAAAATTAGGGTTAGTTCATCATATCCGAACCAATCTGAGCCTTTGCATAATCTTTTTAGGGTTTTGCTTTGTTGAATTTGCGGTTGCATTGTCGTGTCTAGTTGCTGGTCTTAGAGTCTAGTCTTTTAGAGTTTCGAGTTCTGGTCATAAGTTGTCACGCCGCCGCCGCACCATCATCATCGCCCCTGCCATCTACCACCACCGCTTATCCGCCACCGCTCCGAATCCGTATCCATATACCACCACCGATTCATATACCACCACCGATTCACATCCATATCCATATACTACCACCGCTACCACCACCGCTGCCATATACCACCACCATATATCCACCACCAATCCGAGTTCCTTGCATATTAGGTTTGTTTTCGAGATCCATCTAGATTCCGATTCGTGTTTCCTTGCCGGAGTAGGTTTCGGGAAAAAAAAAGAGTCGGGTAGCCATGCTCCGTTTAGGCCCAAAATTTTTCGAAAACGCATTTGCCGAAAAATTTTCTGGCTATCCTATTTTTAGGTGTTTCTGAGTGTTTTGAGACAGGTGCCATTATAGGAAGTTTTTTTTGACCCGTTTCCAGTTTTTGGGTCCGGACAGTCAAAAAAAAAATTGGTCGAAAAAATTTCGTGCCCATCCTGTCAGTTTGAGCTAAGAAGAGTTTTGAGACACTCGCCATTATAGTGATTTTTCGCAAAAAAAAAAGAGCGCAAAAAATGAGCGCAAAAAAAAAAGAGAGCGAAAAAAAAATTTCAGAGTGTGCTTTTCCCTTGTTTACGTGCCGCGCCGTGATTTTGTTGGTGTTCTAGGCTCGCGTCTCTAGCACAGTCTAGCCTAGGACCAGCACAGTACCGTCGTTGAGCGTTTATTCAACTTTGCATCTCTGAATTGATTATTGCTGACCCTTTTTGCTACCATACTATAAGCCTTCCCAGCTCCACATACATCTACGTCGTGTGTTTCACTCTCCCTGGTAATCGCTCTATCCAAGCTTTGAGAGTTTTTGACTACAACGGTTGCCGATCACCGCCTGCTGCTGGGTAAGAACTGGTAAGAATTTGAGATTTGCTTGACGGATTTGTGATACACCACCACCACTTCTTAGTAGTCTGTAGGATCATATTCTTGTGTGTTTCTATTGCTGCTAACCATGCCAGGATCACAAGCCGACGAGATTGACTGGGAGAACTTATCGAACAAGGAGCTTCATGATAAGTTTCAGCAAATGATGACTGAACAGGTACAAGATGTGCTGAACAATTTTGAAGAGGCCATGGAGAAGATCACTGGCCTTGAGAAGACGTTCGAAACAAAGCTCGATAACAGATTTAATGAACTGCTTGCGCGTCTTCCACCACCAGCTGCACCTGTCGCACCTCTGCAACAACAACAACTACGCCCCCTTCCGAATCAGTATGGACGAGCACAGCGTGTTCCTATTGTGCCAGGACAAAATTCTGGTGCCGCTGTTACTGCTGTTGGTGTTTCTTTGGCTCCTGCTACTGCTCCTGCTGGTACCCAGGAGGATGATGAGTATGCGGGCGATTATGAGGATGAGGTTGATCAAAATCAGATCTACGAGCAGCCACCAGCACCACCACCAGCAGGTCGACCTCAGGTATATATTCGTAATGGTAGGCCTGCACCACCACCTCAGGTACGAGATGATGTCCATATTCCTAAACTGAAATTGAATATTCCACCATTTGAGGGTAGATATGTTCCTGATATATATCTTACTTGGGAGTTAGAAACTGAACAACGATTTACATGTTTACAATATCCTGAGGAGAGACGAGTTGCTGCTGCTGTTTGTGCTTTCACTAGTTTTGCATGTGTATGGTGGTCTGAACATTGTAGATTATATCCTATTCCAACTACTTGGGCTGCTTTGAAAACTGCTATGCGTACGCGTTGGGTTCCACCATATTATCAACGTGAATTGCTTCAAAAATTGCAGCGTTTAAGACAAGGAAAAAATTCTGTAGAAGAATATTATCAGGAATTACAAACTGGCATGATTGGATGTGGTATTGTTGAGGAGAATGAAGCTATGCTTGCACGTTTTCTGGGTGGATTAAATAGAGAGATTCAGACCATTCTAGACTATAAGGAGTATACTAATATCACTCGTTTATTCCATCTTGCTTGTAAAGCTGAACGTGAAGTGCAGGATCGACAAGCATTGGCGCGAACTAACTTTTCTGCAGGCCGACCTTCATCATGGACACCACGTGCATCTTCTACTTCAACTGCGCCAGCACCTCCATCCGGTGCCACCTCCAGCCGTGATACAAGAAAACAGGCACAACCACCATTATCTGCCAAGAGCGCACCTGCGGGGCCTGCACAGCGTTCTTCTTCTTCCATGGCATCAACAGGGCACACAAGTGATATTATTTGTCGTCGTTGTAAGGGAGGAGGTCATTATGCGAGGGAATGCAAATCTCCGCGTGTGATGATTGCTACCGCGGATGGTGGATATGAGTCCGCTAGTGACTATGATGAGGAGACATTGGCTCTTATTACACGTGAAGAACATGGTGGAGATGATTCTGATCATGAGACGCAATACATGGCTCCTGAGGACGCTGACAGGTATGAATGTTTAGTTGCTCAACGTGTTTTGAGTGTGCAGGTCACACAAGCTGAGCAAAATCAGAGGCACAATTTGTTCCATACCAAGGGAGTTGTGAAGGAACGTTCTGTGCGCGTCATAATAGACGGAGGGAGCTGCAACAACTTGGCTAGCATGGAGATGGTGGAGAAGCTTTCTCTCACCACAAGACCACATCCACATCCTTACTACATCCAATGGTTCAACAACAGCGGCAAGGTTAAGGTAACACGTACTGTTCGTGTGCATTTTAGTATCTCTACATATGCTGATTATGTTGATTGTGATGTGGTACCTATGCAAGCATGTTCCTTATTACTTGGTAGACCATGGCAATTTGATAAAAATTCTGTACACCATGGTAGAAACAATCACTATACTCTTGTTCATAAGGATAAAAATATTACTTTGCTTCCTATGACTCCTGATTCCATTTTGAAAGATGATATTAATAGAGCTAATAAAGCACAACAGGAGAAGAATAAGAGTGAAAATCAGATTGTGGCAAAAGAATTTGAGCAACAAATGAAGCCTAATAATAAACCATCTAGTGTTGCTTCTGAAATTAAATTGAAAAGTGCATGTTTATTTGCCACCAAATCTGATATTGATGAGCTAGATTTCAGCAAATCTGTTTGCTATGCTTTTGTGTGCAAAGAGGCATTATTTTCATTCGAGGACGTGCCTTCCTCTTTGCCTCCTGCTGTCACTAACATTTTGCAGGAGTTCGCTGACGTTTTTCCACAAGACGTGCCACCGGGATTACCGCCTATTCGAGGGATTGAGCATCAGATTGACTTAATTCCCGGTGCTTCACTGCCAAACCGTGCACCATACCGTACTAATCCAGAGGAGACGAAGGAGATTATGCGTCAAGTACAAGAGCTTCTCGACAAAGGTTATATACGCGAATCCCTTAGTCCTTGTGCCGTTCCTATTATTCTAGTGCCGAAAAAGGATGGTACATCACGTATGTGTGTTGATTGTAGAGGCATTAATAATATTACTATTCGTTATCGTCATCCTATTCCTAGGCTAGATGATATGCTTGATGAATTGAGTGGCTCTACAATATTCTCCAAAGTTGATTTGCGTAGTGGCTACCATCAAATTCGTATGAAATTGGGAGATGAATGGAAAACAGCATTTAAAACTAAGTTTGGATTATATGAGTGGTTAGTCATGCCTTTTGGGTTAACTAATGCACCTAGTACTTTCATGAGATTAATGAACGAAGTTTTACGTGCTTTCATTGGACGATTTGTGGTAGTTTACTTTGATGACATATTGATTTATAGCAGATCTTTGGAAGAACATTTGGAACATTTACGTGCTGTTTTTATTGCTCTACGTGATGCACGTTTGTTTGGTAACCTTGGGAAGTGCACCTTTTGCACCGACCGAGTATCTTTTCTTGGCTATGTTGTTACTCCACAGGGAATTGAAGTTGATAAAGCCAAGATTGAAGCTATTGAGAGTTGGCCGCAGCCCAAAACGGTCACACAAGTGAGGAGTTTTCTTGGCCTCGCTGGATTCTATAGGCGTTTTGTGAGAGATTTCAGCACCATTGCTGCACCTCTCAATGAGCTTACAAAGAAAGATGTGCCTTTTCTTTGGGGTACTGCACAGGAAGAAGCCTTCACGGTATTGAAAGATAAGTTGACACATGCTCCTTTACTCCAACTTCCTGATTTTAATAAGACTTTTGAGCTTGAATGTGATGCTAGTGGAATTGGATTAGGAGGTGTGTTATTACAAGATGGCAAACCTGTTGCATACTTTTCTGAAAAATTGAGTGGGCCTAGTCTGAATTATTCTACTTATGATAAAGAATTATATGCTCTTGTTCGGACTTTAGAAACATGGCAACATTATTTATGGCCCAAAGAATTTGTTATACATTCTGATCATGAATCTTTGAAACATATTAAAAGTCAAGCTAAACTGAATCGTAGACATGCTAAATGGGTTGAATTCATTGAGACTTTCCCTTATGTCATTAAACACAAGAAGGGAAAAGAAAATGTTATTGCTGATGCATTGTCTCGTCGCTATACTATGCTTTCACAACTTGACTTCAAAATATTTGGTTTGGAGACCATCAAAGATCAATATGTGCATGATGCTGATTTTAAAGATGTAATGCAGAATTGTAAAGAAGGAAGAATGTGGAACAAGTTTGTTGTTAACGATGGATTTGTGTTTCGTGCTAACAAGCTATGCATTCCAGCTAGCTCCGTTCGTCTTTTGTTGTTGCAGGAGGCGCATGGAGGAGGATTAATGGGACACTTTGGCGTGAAGAAGACGGAGGACGTACTTGCTACACATTTCTTTTGGCCAAAGATGAGACGGGATGTTGAGCGTTTTATTGCTCGCTGCACTACATGTCAAAAAGCTAAGTCACGACTCAATCCTCATGGTTTATATATGCCTTTGCCTGTACCTAGTGTTCCTTGGGAGGATATATCTATGGACTTTGTTTTAGGTTTACCTCGAACAAAGAAGGGGAGGGATAGCATATTTGTTGTCGTGGATAGATTCTCGAAAATGGCACACTTTATACCATGTCATAAAAGCGATGATGCTGTTAATGTTGCTGATTTGTTCTTTCGTGAAATTATTCGCTTGCATGGTGTGCCAAATACTATTGTTTCAGATCGTGATACTAAATTTCTTAGCCACTTTTGGAGATGTTTATGGGCTAAGTTGGGGACTAAACTGCTTTTTAGTACTACTTGTCACCCCCAAACTGATGGACAAACTGAAGTAGTCAATAGAACGTTGTCTACTATGCTTAGGGCTGTTTTGAAGAATAATAAGAAAATGTGGGAGGAATGCTTGCCTCATATTGAATTTGCTTATAATCGTTCATTGCATTCTACTACTAAGATGTGCCCTTTTGAAGTTGTGTATGGTTTCCTACCTCGTGCACCTATTGATTTGTTTCCTCTTCCATCTTCGGAGAAGGTTAATTTTGATGCTAAACAACGTGCTGAATTGATTTTAAAAATGCATGAGTTAACTAAGGAAAACATTGAGCGCATGAATGCTAAATATAAACTTGCTGGAGATAAGGGTAGAAAACATGTTGTTTTGCACCTGGAGATCTTGTTTGGTTACATTTGCGTAAGGATAGATTTCCTGATTTGCGCAAATCAAAGTTAATGCCACGTGCTGATGGTCCCTTTAAGGTGTTAGAGAAAATAAATGATAATGCATATAAACTTGAGCTGCCTGCAGATTTCGGGGTTAGTCCCACTTTTAACATTGCAGATTTGAAGCCTTATTTGGGTGAGGAAGATGAACTTCCGTCGAGGACGACTTCATTTCAAGAAGGGGAGGATGATGAGGACATCAATACAATTGTTACACCCACAGCCCCTGCTGCTATACATACTGGACCAATTACTAGAGCTCGTGCACGCCAACTAAATTACCAGGTACTTTCGTTTCTTGGTAATGATTCTAATGTTCATGAGAATATGATGCTGCCTAAATTGGATACATTTGTTTTGCTTACAAATGAAGGGCCTAGCTTGGAGAAGGATGAACATTGGAGCAAGAACAAGCATGGAGATGATGGCATGCGCAAGGGGAACAAGAACGGAGTTACAAGTGATGATTTCAGGACTTTGAAGCCACCATAATGGGTGCATGAAGCCTTGGACGAAATATACAAGATGCCACTTCATAAATTTCGTCCTAAGGCTATTTTAGGTGCTGCGTCACCTTATTATTGGGCCAGGCCCATGTAATTTCGAAATACATAAGTATAGGCTATTTTTAGAGTCCGTATGTGTGGGGAAACAAGAGATAGGGTTGATTTCGGACCCCTCCACCAAGGGCCACGAAATTCCCCCCTCTTCCTCCATATATACAGCCCTTAGGGCATCGTTTAGACTTTGGGTTTTGTTTAGATTAAAAGTTCGCCATAGCTGCAACTTCGCGTACTTCGTTTGTGTTCAATGACCAGACAAAGGCGTCACAGAACCCCACCTTGATCAATAAAGCTTTCATCTTATATTCGCAATATCCAGATTGCAATCTCAGTTTCTTGCTTGTTCTTCGTTTGCTCGCAGGAAACAGACCCTCGTGGTCAGGTTGATCGTGCTCCGGCGTGGTCAATAACCTCTCGGAGTTGGTTTAGCGATTGCTAAGGCGTGACGTCCTCGCACGTTCGTAGTCGGATCGTCAAAGTCGACTTCCACCAAAGCGATATCCATCATCTCATCGAAAGACGGGACACCTTTGCCTCTATCAAAGACTCAGTTCTCAGGAACAATGGAGCGAGCAACCGACTTATTGGAAATCATACATACTGATGTGTGCGGTCCAATGAGTGTTGAGGCTCGCGGTGGTTATCATTATGTTCTCACCCTCACTGATGACTTGAGTAGATATGGGTATGTCTACTTAATGAAACACAAGTCTGAGACCTTTGAAAAGTTCAAGGAATTTCAGAGTGAGGTTGAGAATCAACGTGACAGGAAAATCAAGTTCTTGCGATCAGATCATGGAGGAGAATACTTGAGTCACGAATTTGGCACACACTTAAGAAAATGTGGAATAGTTTCACAACTCACGCCGCCTGGAACACCTCAGCGTAATGGTGTGTCCGAACGTCGTAATCGCACTCTATTAGATATGGTGTGATCTATGATGTCTCTTACCGATTTACCGCTATCATTTTGGGGCTATGCTTTAGAGACTGCCACATTCACTTTAAATAGGGCTTCGTCGAAATCCGTTGAGACGACACCGCATGAATTATGGTTTGGGAAGAAACCTAAGCTGTCGTTTCTAAAAGTTTGGGGATGCGATGCTTATGTCAAGAAACTTCAACCTGAAAAGCTCGAACCCAAGTCGGAAAAATGCGTCTTCACCTGCTACACCTTTCCCTCTCGCAGAAGCTTGGCGAAGCCCTACTGTGATCATTGCTGCATCCACCACCACGCCGTCGTGCTGCTGGATCTTCATCAACCTCTCCTTTCCCCTTGCTGGATCAAGAAGGAGGAGACGTCATCCACTCCGTACGTGTGTTGAACGCGGAGGTGCCGTCCGTTCGGCACTTGGTCATCGGTGATTTGGATCACGGCGAGTACGACTCCATCATCCCCGTTCTCTTGAACGCTTCCGCTCGCGATCTACAAGGGTATGTAGATGCACTCAGATCACTCATTGCTAGATGAAATCATAGATAGATCTTGGTGAAACCGTAGAAAATTTTTATTTTCTGCAACATTCCCCAACATAATCTTATCGGCCACCCATCAGTTAGCGATAAATTAGATGATAAATCTTTAAATCAGCCAATTTTTTTCACACTGATCTCTATAAACACCCTTGATAGCAAGATGCAAGCACTGTCTGAACTCATGGGATGCCAAATTGGAAATCTTCCGATCACTTACTTGGCCCTGTCACTTAGCCTTTCAAAACCAAAAGTTGAACATTTTGTGCCCATGCTTTCCAGGATTGAGAAAAGACTTTTGGGCCGGTCCACTCTCCTGTCTTATGGAGACAAACTCATTCTAGTGAAATATGTTTTTGCAAGCATGCCCAATTTCTTCATGAGCACCTTGACTATTCCAAAATATGTGGTCAACAAGATCAACAAATATCTTAGCTATGCCTCTGGAAGAAATATCGCACTGGAGATCAAGGGCCCTCCCTGATATCTTGGAATAAATTGTGTTGTCCCAAAAGCAATGGAGGTTTGGGAATTTTGGATATCAACTCTCATAACCAAGCTCTTCTCATGAAATTTCTCCATAAGTTCCTAAACAAAGAGGAAATCCCTTGGGTCAAAATCATTTGGAAACCTATTATTCAGACCCCACACGAAGGGATAGATCTGTTGGCTCATTCTGGTGGAGAAATGTCCTCAAACTCCTCTCGCGTACATGCAACACTCTGTATGTAATGCTGGAAAAGGAGACACAATTCACTTCCGAGAGGACAAATGGAACAAGTAATGCTTGAATACTGCATATCCTAAACTTCTACTCCTATGCCACTAAACCAAATATTTCCCTCTAACAAGCCATGGGAATTCAAGAATTAGAAGAGCATTTTTCACAGACCTATATCCTCTCAGACTTTTGAACAATTCAACCAACTTCAGACTGAACTGGCTGGTAGGCAAAACAGAGATCTGAAAGACTTATGGACTTGCAGTTGGAAGGCTCTAAACTACTCATTGAAGATGTATAAGTCTCTAATTGGACCCTGCAAGACACACCATATTTTAAGAGCCCTATGGAAATTTTCTTCGAGACTGACGCACAATTTTTTTTCTCTGGCTACTACTCCATGATAGGGTGATTACAAATCTGCTACATAGAAAGGTATGTATCGTGACTCATACAACTGTGTCCTATGTTTAGAGAATGTTGAGGAAACTCTTTCGCACCTATTTTGGGGACTGCATATTTGCCCTCAATTGTTGGAACCACATTCTTCCAAATAGAAATAGAGGCATCTCAAGCTTTGATGAAATATGTTTGAGAATGCAAGCAATCCACAATAATATCCCCTCTAAAAAAATATTAGGATGAGATGTTGGAGCATTTGGTTAGTTAGAAATGATAAAGGTTGGATTTTCCATCTATCAAAGGGCATGAAAACAGTTGAGATCTATGTCTCAAAAAAAGTTGAGATCAGAGCTAAACCAATGAAAGCACTGACGATCAAGACTTGGACAGAACAATTCCTCCAATAACCATCTTATGATGTTCATAAAACAGGCATAGGCTAGATGGATGTTTTGGTCCCATTTTATACTTTTGAATATATTTATAATTAATGAAAATTTACCCTTGGACAGTTGTTCTACGATCTTCGGGTGAGAAAAAAGGAGACCCATGTTGCATGTATCAACGGAGCTCGTGCATGCGTGTAGGTGGCTGGGGAGGTTACCAACCTGTTACTACTAATGTTGTGTGCTGCATGTGTGCTAAAGATTGATGGGAGAAGAAAAGCGGCGGGAAATATGTCATTGATTGAGGTTTGCTGCTGGTGTGTGCTTCTATGCATCAAATAATGGTGGGGCCCTCTCGAGAATTTTATTGAGAGAGAGGAGACTGGGAGACAATGAGCGAAACTTGGTTATCTATTTTATGTGGTTGCTGCTCTGCGTTTTGTGTTGTTATGCTTTGTATGCTCCTACCAAAGTGGGATATTGCTATTATAATCAGTTGTTTTTATTTTTGCTACCCAATGCACACTATTCTGACTGAAAATCAATAGTTTGTTCGATATTTTGCAAAGCAATGTCAGATCGAACGATTGATTTAGAGTGAACCACAACAAGTCGAGGATCTTGAAGATGGGCCTGAACAACCTGCAGTCCTATGGAAGGAAGCTCAAAGGGGTGAAGCAATTTGAGTGAGCTTGAATTGATGGATGCATAAATATAACTCATAATTCAGCGATAGAAGTCAACCAGTCTCGTGCGTGTTATTGGAATGTTTTCTTCCATGCTAACAAGCAAGAAGATTCAGATCGGTCTCAGAGTTCTCTTCGATATCTTTGGAGTGTTATCTGACTACAATGGATAGGTTCCGTCAAAGGGGAGTTATTTACTGAAAACCACCACACTTGGGGCTTGGGTAACAGCTTGATATCAGATTTGAGTCAGGTCACAAAGAACCACCAGTTCTGAGCCTAATGCGTAACACGGAGCACTGATGCTGGAATTTGGTCGTGAAAACAGTAAAACCGACAGGTGGGTCCTGCCTGTCAAGCCGGCGTGGCAAAGACTAATCCAAGTCAATGTTTGACCCGCTGAGGTGGACAGGGGACCCATCAGTCAGCCACTCATCTGTTACTCTTATACTCCTTTTATCTTCTACTTCCTCCCATGTTACTCTGCCCTGCGGTGACTGATTCGGAGCAGAGGCAAGCATGCAGGCATGTTGGCGGGAGATGGCCTTCGAGAGGAAACGGAGGAGGCGCGGAAGGGCCCGCCGGCGGCGGCCGCACCGACAGTAAGATGCTAGGGTGTCCATGTAACACCCTCGATGCGACTATATCTCCCACGTGTCGAGGCACGACTTAGAGGCATAATCGCATTGAAGGCATATGTCGCAAGTTAGGCAATCTTCACAACATCCCACGTAATATGAATAATAAAGGGCAGATAACATAGTTGGCTTACACTCGCCACGTCAATCAAGTACATAAATAACATTACATCATCCAAACACTCATGGCCCGACTACGGCGCCAAAATAAAAGAGAACCCAACATGCAACAACGGTCCCGTTCACCCCCAACTGGGCACCACTACTGATCATCAGGAAAGGAAACATAGTAATGTTGAGAGTCTTCGTCGAACTCCCACTTGAGCTGATACGCGTCTCCTGGAGCAAAATCATCAGGCCCTGCATCTGGTGTAATAGTAATCCGTGAGCCACAGGGACTCAGCAATCTCGCACCCTCACGATCAAGACTATTTAAGCTTATAGGTAAGGCAAGGCAAATATATGTGGAGCTGCAGCAAGCGACTAGCAAATATGGTGGCTAACTTATTCGCAAAAGAGAGCGAGAAGAGGAGGCAAAGCGCGAGCGAGGAACTAGAGAACAGCCTGCGCAAGCATTACTCCAACACCGTGTCCACTTCCCGGACTCCGCCGAGAAGAGGCCATCACAGTAACACACTCAGTTGATTCATTTTAATTAAGTTAAGGTTCAAGTTATCTACAACCGGACATTAACAAATTCCCATCTGCCATAACCACGGGCACGGCTTTCGAAAGATCAAATCCATGCAGGGGAGTCCCAACTTAGCCCATGACAAGCTCTCACGGTCAACGAAGGAATAGACCTCCTCCCAAGACGTTTTGATCAGACTCGGTATCTCGGTAATTCAAGACACTTCGACAGGTTAAAACAAGACCACCAACACCGCCCAAATGTGCCAACAAATCCCGATAGGAGCTGCACATATCTCGTTCTCAGGGCACACTCAGATGAGCAAGACGTCGGGTAGGCCAGCCCAGAGTTGCCCCTGGAAGCCCCGGACATCGCTCGGTTGGACCAACACTCAGAGGAGCACTGGCCCGGGGGGTTAAAATAAAGATGACCCTTGAGTCTGCAGAACCCAAGCGAAAGAAAAGGCTAGGTGGCGAATGGTAAAACCAAGGTTGGGCATTACTGGAAAAGCTTTAATCAAGGTGAACTATCAAGGGGTTCCTATTATAACCCAACCGCGTAAGGAACGCAAAATCCGGGAACATAACACCGATATGACGGAAACTAGGGCGGCAAGAGTGGAACAAAACACTAGGCAAGAGGCCGAGCCTTCCACCCTTTACCAAGTATATAGATGCATTAAGATAACAAGATAATATAATGATATCCCAACAAGTAAATAAATGTTCCAACGAGGAACGGCCTCCAATCTTCACCTGCAACTAGCAACGCTATGAGAGGGGCTGAGCAAAGTGGTAACATAGCCAATCAACGGTTTGCTAGGACATGGTGGGTTAGAGGTTTGACATGGCAATTTTGGGAGGCTTGCAAGCAAGTGGTAGGCATCGTAGCATTGGCATAGCAAAAGAGCGAGCGAACTAGCATAGCAAAGAAAGTAGTGATTTCGAGGGTATGATCATCTTGCCTGCACAGTTGTCAGAGTTGACTGGATCCTCGAAAGCAAACTCAACGGGCCCCTTGTTAGCGAACTCGTCTCCCGGCTCTACCCAAACAAGACAAACAAGCAACAAGGACACAATCAACCACGTGCAAGGATCAAGCAATATGATGCAAAGATGATATGCTATGCGGGATGCGATGCGGGATGTAAAATGCAAGATATGACAGGAAAATCATGAACCTGGCCTCAACTTGGAAATCCAAGTGTGCCACTGGAAAGATGAGATGAAATCGCTTAAAAACGATATAAAGAACGCCGGAATCGGAGTTACGGTTTGGAAATGGCAAGCGAAACAAAAATGACTCCGGTCTGCGATTTATAGCAAGTAGCCATCTAAATGCAATGAGATAAACATGCTACAACACCCAAACATGACAACAAAATACATGGCAGGGATGCATTCATGATGCTTAACAAAAGTCTAGCACTGAGCTACGGCCAATTCATCCATTAACAGGTTCAAACAAGCATGGCAAAAATGCATATGGCAAACAGATTTCAGACTTAGTGAAATTAGCACCTGTCTGGAATTTCAGATCAGGTAGCCCTCTTCGGAGCAACAAAACTACATGCTACAAGATCTTAACATGGCAAAGTAAAGCATGGCATGGGGCTACTCAAAGAGCTTAACAAAAGTCCCTTAGTGACCTTGAGCCAAAAGGGATCAGAAAATACAATTGCAAGCAAGTGAACATAGCAAAAACATAATCAGTTTTCAGACAGTGAAAACTGACACATGCTGAAATATAACTCAAGTAGGCATGTTTACGAGCTCGATGCACTCACTACGGTGCAAGTCATGGCAAGACAAGCATACACCCATCAAGAAGGCACAAAATTCAAGCTATACATGGCAAGAACAATAGCATAGCATGCACGGATCAGCTACAACATCACCGAAAAAATTGCAAACAAGTTGACAATCTGCCCAGATTCACAAAGTAGCAAAAGTAGAGCTCGATTGACTCAAGCTAGGGTGCTCCATAATTGCAAACAAAGACATGGATGGATAGAGCACTACAATATTAACAAAACATCCTTACTGATCATCCCTAAAAGAGGCACGGATCACTAGGAAACAACATGAACATATGGCATCATGAGATAAACAGATCAAGGACTTGGAATTGCTAAGTCCCTGAAAACAGAATTAACAAGTGCACCACTTTGCAAGCTTGTGCTAGTCACCACACACATCACAAAAATACATGGGTTGCATCTCTGGAAAGATGACAAAACCCTTAACAAAACATATGTAGAGCATCAGGGCATATCATGCACATATTAATCATGGCAAAAATGACAAAAACCTAAATGGAGTAGCAGATTTGACAATAAACTCAAGTAGCCCTCTTCTAACAACATTTCGGGCATCAAGATGAGATCAAATGAAAATGATGCAACGGAATGAAATGATGTACTCTCTGAGATGAACATTTTGATATGCTATATGCATGAATCGGAGCTACGGATGCAAAGTTACGGAGCTATGAACATGGCAACTTGGATCCGGAATTCTGGGACTTAGAGAAAAAAACAACCTCTAGGGTTTACTGTTCACGGATCTCAGATCCGGCGCGAACGCTGTAGCACGGCGGCGCGGATAACGAGGATGACCGGCCGGTGTTGGTGGGGCTTGCCGGAGGTCGGGGGCCGGCCGGAGGGTGCGGAGTCGACGGCGGCTTGGCGGCGGCGTGGGCCGCGAGGCGCGGCCGCGGTCGTCGCCGGCGAGGGGCGAGGCGGCCGCCGGCGAGGGCGCGCACGAGCGGCGCGGTGGCGGGGAGGCGGCGCGAGGAGGCGGGCGCGTGCGGCGAGGCGTGTAGCGGTGCGGGCCGAGGGGGCCCGACCTGGGCTGCGGCGGGCCCGCACGGCGGGGAGACGCGGCGATGTGGGCGCCTGGGCGAACGAACCCCGGGGCGCCACGTGGCGGCAGACGGCGGTCCGGACGTGTCCGTCGGTGGCGAAATGTGTCCGGTGCGCGTGAAGATGAATGGATCTAGGGTTTGATCCGGAATTTCGGAGGAGGGGCTAGTTTTATAGGTAGAGGGAGTTAGGAGAGTCCAAATGAGGTGCGGTTTTCGGCCAAGCGATCGTGATCGAACGCTCTAGATGATGGAGCAGAGTTAGGTGGGTTTTGGGCCAAATTGGAGGGGTGTTGGGCTGCAACACACACGAGGCCTTTTCGGTCCCTCGGTTAACCGTTGGAGTATCAAACGAAGTCCAAATGATACGAAACTTGACAGGCAGTCTACCGGTAGTAAACCAAGGCCGCTTGGCAAGTCTCGGTCCAATCCGGAAATGTTTAATCCCCACACACGAAAGAAATCTAGAAATGACCATCGGAGGAGAACGAAGCGCCGGAATGCAAAACAGACAACGGGGAAAATGCTCTAATGCATGAGATGAACACGTATGCAAATGCAATGCACATGATGACATGATATGGGATGCATGACAACGACAACAACACATGGAGACAAAACCCGAACCCGAGGAAATAAATATAACTTAACGCCGGAAACGGCAAGAGTTGGAGTACAAATTGGGAAAGTTACATCCAGGGTGTTACAACACTCCACCACTACCAAAAGATCTTGTCCCGAGATCTAGGACTAAAATAACGCCGGGTACTCAGAACAGAGGTGATCCTCGTGTTCCCAGGTAGCTTCACGGTCGGAATGGTGTGACCACTTGACTTTGAGAAATTTGATTGACTTGTTGCGAGTCTTGCGTTCAGTCTCTTTAAGAATAGCAACTGGGTGCTCACGATAAGAGAGTTCTTCTTGGAGCTCAATGTCCTCGAAGTTGACGGTGCGGTCAGGAGTCTTGAAGCACTTTCGAAGTTGAGAGACATGGAACATGTCATGAACATTTGCAAAGTTTGAAGGAAGCTCGAGTTGATAGGCGAGGTCGCCTCTCTTGCTGACAATCCTGAAAGGTCCCACGTATCTAGGGGCAAGCTTCCCTTTGATACCGAAGCGACGAGTACCTTTCATAGGAGAGACGCGGAGGTAAACATGATCACCGATCTCGAGAGCCAAATCACGGTGCTTACTATCATAGTAGCTCTTCTGGCGGGATTGGGCTGCTTTGAGGTTATCACGAATGACTTTGCACATTTCTTCTGCCTCTGTGATTAAGTCATTACCCAAAAGCTGACGTTCACCGGTTTTAGACTAGTTGAGAGGGGCACGATACTTCCTGCCATACAGAATTTCAAATGGGGCCTTGCCCGAACTTGCTTGAAAACTGTTGTTGTAGGAGAATTCAGCATAAGGAAGACAATCCTCCCACTTCATGCCGAAGGAGATCACACAAGCCCTGAGCATATCTTCAAGAATCTGGTTGACACGCTCGACTTGACCGCTAGTTTGAGGATGGAAAGCTGTGCTGAAGCGGATGTTGGTGCCCATGGCCTTCTGAAAAGAATCCCAAAACTTGGATGTAAAGATGCTGCCACGATCTGAAGAGATCACTTGTGGAATACCGTGCAGAGAGACAATACGAGAGGTATAGAGTTCCGCCAATTGAGCTGCAGTGATCGACTCTTTGATAGGCAGAAAATGAGCTACTTTGGTGAGTTTGTCGATGACAACGAATATAGCATCATTGCCACGCTTGGACTTTGGAAACCCAGTCACGAAGTCCATTTCAATGTGGTCAAATTTCCATTCTGGAATGGCAAGAGGTTGGAGGAGACCTGCTAGCTTTTGGTGTTCTGCCTTCACTCTTCTGCAGACATCACATTCATTCACGAATTGAGCAATCTCGCGCTTCATTCGAGTCCACCAATAAGCCTGCTTAAGGTCCTGATACATCTTTGTGCTCCCAGGGTGGATGGAAAGGAGAGAATTGTGAGCCTCGTTCAATATCACTTTACGGAGGTCACCTTTGGGTACCACAATATGATCCTCGAAGAAGAGAGTGTCCTTGTCATCAAGGCGGTAGCACTTGTACTTGGACTGACTCTTGGCAATCCCAATCTTCACCTTTTTCACCATAGCATCAAGAAGCTGGGCTTGGCGAATCTGGTCTTCCAAGGTAGGAGAGACTTGAAGGTTGGCGAGGAAACCTTGGGGAACAACTTGCAGATTAAGTTTGCGGAAAGCTTCACAAAGCTCGGGTTGATAAGGCTTGAGAATTAGATTGTTGCAGTAAGCTTTCCTGCTCAATGCGTCAGCAATCACATTGGCCTTGCCTAGAGTATACTCGATACTCGGATTATACTCTTGAATCATTTCGACCCATCGAGTTTGCGTGAGGTTGAGATTAGGCTGAGTGAAGATGTACTTGAGACTCTTGTGATCAGTGAAAATGTCCACTTTTCTACCCAATAAGAGATGTCTCCAAGTCAAAAGAGCATGCACAACTGCCGCCAACTCGAGATCATGAGTGGGGTAGTTCTTCTCATTAGGCTTCAACTGACGAGAGGTATAAGCAACAACTTTCTTCTCTGGCATCAATACTGCGCCAAGACCTAGGAGAGAGGCATCACAAAAGACCTCGTACGGCTTGGATTCATCAGGCGGAGTCAGAACTGGAGCAGTGATCAATTTCTCTTTCAAAGTGTTGAACGCAATATCACACTCCGGAGACCAAACGTACTTGACGTGCTTCTGGAGAAGATTTGAGAGAGGTTTCGCGATCTTTGAAAAGTTTTCAACGAATCTTCGGCAATAGCTTGCGAGACCGAGGAAGCTACGGAGTTGCTTCATGTTCTGAGGAGGTTCCCAATTCACAATTGCAGACACCTTCTCAGGATTCATGGCAATGCCCTTGGCAGAGATGATATGACCAAGATAAAGAACCTCATCAAGCCAAAATTCACACTTGGAGAACTTGGCGTAGAACTTGTGTTCCCTGAGTTTATCAAGAACCAAACGCAAGTGCTTGGCATGATCTTCCTTGTTCTTGGAGAAAACCAGAATGTCATCGAGATAGACCAAAACAAAGTCATTGGTGTACGCGTTGAAGATGAAGTTCATCATGCGAGAGAACGTCGGAGGAGCATTGACGAGACCAAAAGACATGACAGTGTATTCGTATGAACCAAAGCTTGTCCTGAAAGCCGTCTTGGGAATATCTTGCTCACGGATTCGAATCTGATGATAACCCATACGGAGATCAAGCTTGGAGAATACTTGGGCACCTTTGAGTTGTTCGAACAGCTCATTGATGTTGGGAAGTGGATATTTGTTCTTGATGGTCTTCTTGTTCACTGGACGGTAATCAACACAAAGTCGGTCCGTTCCATCCTTCTTCTTCACAAAAAGAGCACCACAACCCCATGGAGAAGAACTAGGCCGGATAAGACCCATTTTCTCTTGAATATCGAGTTGCTTCTTCAGCTCCTTCAACTCTTTTGGTCCGAGCTTGTAAGGACGCTTACAAACAGGTTCCGTACCAGGCTCAAGATCAATAACAAATTCAACTGGCCGGTGCGGAGGCATTCCTGGAAGCTCTTCTGGAAAGACGTCTTGATATTCGCAAACGACTGGAATTTGAGAGATGGCATCCAATTCACCCTTCTCATTGAGAGAAAACAGACGGATGGTATCATCACGAGCGGCAAAGACAATTACATCCTCAAACGAATGAGTCAATTGAATCTGCCTGGCAGCACAATCAAGATGTGCCTTGTGCTTAGAAAGCCAATCCATTCCGAGAATAAGGTCAATATCCGAGTTACCAAGAACCATTGGGGAAGAAAGGAACTTGTAGTCACCCAAAGTGATAGTAACATCCGGAGCCATCATTTTGATGTTCATGAACAAACCCGGAGAAGAAACCGCTATCGGCTTAGGCAAATCAATAGTATGCACATCATGCATAGATGCAAAAGGCTTCGATAAAAACGATAAAGATGCACCAGTGTAAAAAAGAACTCTTGCGGGAATGTCATTAACAGGAAGGTTACCCATGATCACATCTGGTGAGTCCTCTGCCTGAGCTGCATTCAGCAAGTTGACCTTGGCGGACTTGGGGTTATGCTTGACCACAGCTGTACTTGCCGATCTGACAGGAGGAGGAGGAGGAAGACGCCTCTGGTTGAAACACTTGTTGGCATAGTGACCCTTCTGTTGGAACTTGTTGCACGTGACCTCTGAAAGCGGACGGTGATACGGAGCACTCGATCTTGGAGCTTGAGACGAAGTCTTGTTCTGAAAGCCAGGGTTGGGTGGGTGGGAAGATCCACTACCACCTTTGCTCTTCTGCTGATACAGCTGACGGAACGGAGGAGGAGGAAGCCAATACTTCTGCTGCTTGGCCACTTGAGTAGAGGAAGAAGGAGTAACATCTCTGGCTCGCTTCTTGGAAGCATCACACCTCAACTGAGCAGCCTCTTGTTTCAGTGCCATGTTGTAGAACTCCTCGTACCTCAAGGGCTCAAAGAGAACAAGAGCTAGCTGAATTTCTTCTCTGAGACCACCCCTGAACTGGTATATCATGCTCCTCTCATCAGGTACGTCCTGCTTGGCAAAGCGGGCGAGCTTCTGAAACAACTTGTTGTAGTCATAGACAGACAAAGAGCCTTGCTTCAGGTTGCAGAATTCCTCACGCTTGCTTTCAACCACGCTCTGAGGAATATGATGAGCTCGGAAATCTCGACGGAAATCATCCCAAGTGATAACATGATAGAGGCAAAGGTGTCCCGTATATGTAGCAGTAGGGGCTGTGGGTGTAACAATGGTATTGATGTCCTCATCATCCTCCCCTTCTTGAAATGAAGTCGTCCTCGACGGAAGCTCATCTTCCTCACCCAAATAAGGCTTCAAATCTGCAATGTTAAAAGTGGGACTAACCCCAAAATCCGCAGGCAGCTCAAGTTTATATGCATTATCATTTATTTTCTCTAACACCTTAAAGGGACCATCAGCACGTGGCATTAGCTTTGATTTGCGCAAATCAGGAAATCTATCCTTACGCAAATGTCACCAAACAAGATCTCCAGGTGCAAACACAACATGTTTTCTACCCTTATCTCCAGCAAGTTTATATTTAGCATTCATACGCTCAATGTTTTCCTTAGTTAACTCATGCATTTTTAAAATCAATTCAGCACGTTGTTTAGCATCAAAATTAACCTTCTCCGAAGATGGAAGAGGCAACAAATCAATAGGTGCACGAGGTAGGAAACCATACACAACTTCAAAAGGGCACATCTTAGTAGTAGAATGCAATGAACGATTATAAGCAAATTCAATATGAGGCAAGCATTCCTCCCACACTTTCTTATTATTCTTCAAAACAGCCCTAAGCATAGTAGACAACGTTCTATTGACTACTTCAGTTTGTCCATCAGTTTGGGGGTGACAAGTAGTACTAAAAAGCAGTTTAGTTCCCAACTTAGCCCATAAACATCTCCAAAAGTGGCTAAGAAATTTAGTATCACGATCTGAAACAATAGTATTTGGCACACCATGCAAGCGAATAATTTCACGAAAGAACAAATCAGCAACATTAACAGCATCATCGCTTTTATGACATGGTATAAAGTGTGCCATTTTCGGGAATCTATCCACAACAACAAATATGCTATCCCTCCCCTTCTTTGTTCGAGGTAAACCTAAAACAAAGTCCATAGATATATCCTCCCAATGAACACTAGGTACAGGCAAAGGCATATATAAACCATGAGGATTGAGTCGTGACTTAGCTTTTTGACATGTAGTGCATCGAGCAATAAAACGCTCAACATCCCGTCTCATCTTTGGCCAAAAGAAATGTGTAGCAAGTACATCCTCCGTCTTCTTCACGCCAAAGTGTCCCATTAATCCTCCTCCATGCGCCTCCTGCAACAACAAAAGACGAACGGAGCTAGCTGGAATGCATAGCTTGTTAGCACGAAACACAAATCCATCGTTAACGACAAACTTGTTCCACATTCTTCCTTCTTTACAATTCTGCATTACATCTTTAAAATCAGCATCATGCACATATTGATCTTTGATGGTCTCCAAACCAAATATTTTGAAGTCAAGTTGTGAAAGCATAGTATAGCGACGAGACAATGCATCAGCAATAACATTTTCTTTTCCCTTCTTGTGTTTAATGACATAAGGGAAAGTCTCAATGAATTCAACCCATTTAGCATGTCTACGATTCAGTTTAGCTTGACTTTTAATATGTTTCAAAGATTCATGATCAGAATGTATAACAAATTCTTTGGGCCATAAATAATGCTGCCATGTTTCTAAAGTCCGAACAAGAGCATATAATTCTTTATCATAAGTAGAATAATTCAGACTAGGCCCACTCAATTTTTCAGAAAAGTATGCAACAGGTTTGCCATCTTGTAATAACACACCTCCTAATCCAATTCCACTAGCATCACATTCAAGCTCAAAAGTCTTATTAAAATCAGGAAGTTGGAGTAAAGGAGCATGTGTCAACTTATCTTTCAATACCGAGAAGGCTTCTTCCTGTGCGGTACCCCAAAGAAAAGGCACATCTTTCTTTGTAAGCTCATTGAGAGGTGCAGCAATGGTGCTGAAATCTCTCACAAAACGCCTATAGAATCCAGCGAGGCCAAGAAAACTCCTCACTTGTGTGACCGTTTTGGGCTGCGGCCAACTCTCAATAGCTTCAATCTTGGCTTTATCAACTTCAATTCCCTGTGGAGTAACAACATAGCCAAGAAAAGATACTCGATCGGTGCAAAAGGTGCACTTCCCAAGGTTACCAAACAAACGTGCATCACGTAGAGCAATAAAAACAACACGTAAATGTTCCAAATGTTCTTCCAAAGATCTGCTATAAATCAGTATATCATCAAAATAGACTACCACAAATCGTCCAATGAAAGCACGTAAAACTGTGTTCATTAGTCTCATGAAAGTACTAGGCGCATTAGTTAACCCAAAAGGCATGACTAACCACTCATATAATCCAAACTTAGTTTTAAATGATGTTTTCCATTCATCCCCCAATTTCATATGAATTTGATGGTATCCACTACGCAAATCAACTTTGGAGAATATTGTAGAGCCACTCAATTCATCAAGCATATCATCTAGCCTAGGAATAGGATGACGATAACGAATAGTAATATTATTAATGCCTCTACAATCAACACACATACGCGATGTACCATCCTTTTTCGGCACTAGAATAATAGGAACAGCACAAGGACTAAGGGATTCGCGTATATAACCTTTGTCGAGAAGCTCTTGTACTTGATGCATAATCTCCTTCGTCTCCTCTGGATTGGTACGGTATGGCGCACGGTTTGGCAGTGAAGCACCGGGAATTAAGTCGATCTGATGCTCAATCCCTCGAATAGGTGGTAATCCCGGTGGCACGTCTTGTGGAAAGACGTCAGCGAACTCCTGCAAAATGTTAGTGATAGCAGGAGGCAAAGAGGAAGGCACGTCCTCGAATGAAAATAATGCCTCTTTGCACACAAAAGCATAGCAAACAGATTTGCTGAAATCTAGCTCATCAATATCAGATTTGGTGGCAAATAAACATGCACTTTTCAATTTAATTTCAGAAGCAACACTAGATGGTTTATTATTAGGCTTCATTTGTTGCTCAAATTCTTTTGCCACAATCTGATTTTCACTCTTATTCTTCTCTTGTTTTGCTTTATTAGCTCTATTAATATCATCTTTCAAAATAGAATCAGGAGTCATAGGAAGCAAAGTAATATTTTTATCCTTATGAACAAGAGTATACTGATTGTTTCTACCATGGTGTACAGAATTTTTATCAAATTGCCATGGTCTACCAAGTAATAAGGAACATGCTTGCATAGGTACCACATCACAATCAACATAATCAGCATATGTAGATATACTAAAATGCACACGAACAGTACGTGTTACCTTAACCTTGCCGCTGTTGTTGAACCATTGGATGTAGTAAGGATGTGGATGTGGTCTTGTGGTGAGAGAAAGCTTCTCCACCATCTCCATGCTAGCCAAGTTGTTGCAGCTCCCTCCATCTATGATGACGCGCACAGAACGTTCTTTCACAACTCCCTTGGTATGGAACAAATTGTGCCTCTGATTTTGCTCAGCTTGTGTGACCTTCACACTCAAAACACGTTGAGCAACTAAACATTCATACCTGTCAGCGTCTTCAGGAGCCATGTATTGCGTCTCATGATCAGAATCATCTCCACCATGTTCTTCATGTGTAATAAGAGCCAAAGTCTCCTCATCATAGTCACTAGCGGACTCATATCCACCATCCGCGGTAGCAATCATCACACACGGAGATTTGCATTCTCTTGCATAATGACCTCCTCCCTTACAACGACGACAAATAATATCACTTGTGTGCCCTGTTGATGCCATGGAAGAAGAAGAACTCTGTGCAGGCCCAGCAGGTGCGCTCTTGGCAAATAATCGTGGTTGTGCCTGTTTTCTTGTATCACGACTGGAGGAGGCATGTGATTGAGGTGCTGGTGCAGTTGAAGTAGAAGATGCATGCGGTGTCCATGATGAAGGTCGGCCTGCAAAAAATTTAGTTCGCGCTAATGCTTGTCGATCCTGCACTTCACGTTCAGCTTTACAAGCAAGATGGAATAAACGAGTGATATTAGTATACTCCTTATAGTCTAGAATGGTCTGAATCTCTCTATTTAATCTACCCAGAAAACGTGCAAGCATAGCTTCATTCTCCTCAACAATACCACATCTAATCATGCCAGTTTGTAATTCCTGATAATATTCTTCTACAGAATTTTTTCCTTGTCTTAAGCGCTGTAATTTTTGAAGCAATTCACGTTGATAATATGGTGGAACCCAACGAGTACGCATAGCAGTTTTCAAAGCAGCCCAAGTAGTTGGAATAGGATATAATCTACAATGTTCAGACCACCATACACATGCAAAACTAGTGAAAGCACAAACAGCAGCAGCAACTCGTCTCTCCTCAGGATATTGTAAACATGTAAATCGTTGTTCAGTTTCTAACTCCCAAGTAAGATATATATCAGGAACATATCTACCCTCAAATGGTGGAATATTCAATTTCAGTTTAGGAATATGGACATCATCTCGTACCTGAGGTGGTGGTGCAGGCCTACCATTACGAATATATACCTGAGGTCGACCTGGTGGTGGTGGTGCAGGTGGCTGCACGTAGTGCTGATTTTGATCAACCTCATCCTCATAATCTCCCACATAATCATCCTCCTCCGCATCAGCAGCAGGAGCCACAGAAGTATCAACAGCAGCACCAATAGTTTGGCCAAACGCAAGAGGAACACGGCTCGCTCGGCGAAGGTCTGTTTCGCGATGTGGAGGTAGTCGTCGTTGTTGTTGTTGGAGAGGTGCGTTATGATAGAGGCGGAGGTGTCCCGTCTTTCGATGAGATGATGGATATCGCTTTGGTGGAAGTCGACTTTGACGATCCGACTACGAACGTGCGAGGACGTCGCGCCTTAGCAATCGCTAAACTAACTCCGAGAGGTTATTGACCACGCCGGAGCACGATCAACCTGACCACGAGGGTCTGTTTCCTGCGAGCAAACGAAGAACAAGCAAGAAACTAAGATTGCAATCTGGATATTGCGAATATAAGATGAAAGCTTTATTGATCAAGGTGGGGTTCTGTGACGCCTTTGTCTGGTCGTTGAACACAAACGAAGTACGCGAAGTTGCAGCTATGGCGAACTTTTAATCTAAACAAAACCCAAAGTCTAAACGATGCCCTAAGGGCTGTATATATGGAGGAAGAGGGGGGAATTTCGTGGCCCTTGGTGGAGGGGTCCGAAATCAACCCTATCTCTTGTTTCCCCACACATACGGACTCTAAAAATAGCCTATACTTATGTATTTCGAAATTACATGGGCCTGGCCCAATAATAAGGTGACGCAGCACCTAAAATAGCCTCGGGACGAAATTTATGAAGTGGCATCTTGTATATATCGTCCAAGGCTTCATGCACCCATTATGGTGGCTTCAAAGTCCTGAAATCATCACTTGTAACTCCGTTCTTGTTCCCCTTGCGCATGCCATCATCTCCATGCTTGTTCTTGCTCCAATGTTCATCCTTCTCCAAGCTAGGCCCTTCATTTGTAAGCAAAACAAATGTATCCAATTTAGGCAGCATCATATTCTCATGAACATTAGAATCATTACCAAGAAACGAAAGTACCTGGTAATTTAGCTGGCGTGCACGAGCTCTAGTAATTGGTCCAGTATGTATAGCAGCAGGGGCTGTGGGTGTAACAATTGTATTGATGTCCTCATCATCCTCCCCTTCTTGAAATGAAGTCGTCCTCGACGGAAGTTCATCTTCCTCACCCAAATAAGGCTTCAAATCTGCAATGTTAAAAGTGGGACTAACCCCAAAATCTGCAGGCAGCTCAAGTTTATATGCATTATCATTTATTTTCTCTAACACCTTAAAGGGACCATCAGCACGTGGCATTAACTTTGATTTGCGCAAATCAGGAAATCTATCCTTACGCAAATGTAACCAAACAAGATCTCCAGGTGCAAACACAACATGTTTTCTACCCTTATCTCCAGCAAGTTTATATTTAGCATTCATGCGCTCAATGTTTTCCTTAGTTAACTCATGCATTTTTAAAATCAATTCAGCACGTTGTTTAGCATCAAAATTAACCTTCTCCGAAGATGGAAGAGGCAACAAATCAATAGGTGCATGAGGTAGGAAACCATACACAACTTCAAAAGGGCACATCTTAGTAGTAGAATGCAATGAACGATTATAAGCAAATTCAATATGAGGCAAGCATTCCTCCCACATTTTCTTATTATTCTTCAAAACAGCCCTAAGCATAGTAGACAACGTTCTATTGACTACTTCAGTTTGTCCATCAGTTTGGGGGTGACAAGTAGTACTAAAAAGCAGTTTAGTCCCCAACTTAGCCCATAAACATCTCCAAAAGTGGCTAAGAAATTTAGTATCACGATCTGAAACAATAGTATTTGGCACACCATGCAAGCGAATAATTTCACGAAAGAACAAATCAGCAACATTAACAGCATCATCGCTTTTATGACATGGTATAAAGTGTGCCATTTTCGAGAATCTATCCACGACAACAAATATGCTATCCCTCCCCTTCTTTGTTCGAGGTAAACCTAAAACAAAGTCCATAGATATATCCTCCCAAGGAACACTAGGTACAGGCAAAGGCATATATAAACCATGAGGATTGAGTCGTGACTTAGCTTTTTGACATGTAGTGCAGCGAGCAATAAAACGCTCAACATCCCGTCTCATCTTTGGCCAAAAGAAATGTGTAGCAAGTACGTCCTCCGTCTTCTTCACGCCAAAGTGTCCCATTAATCCTCCTCCATGCGCCTCCTGCAACAACAAAAGACGAACGGAGCTAGCTGGAATGCATAGCTTGTTAGCACGAAACACAAATCCATCGTTAACAACAAACTTGTTCCACATTCTTCCTTCTTTACAATTCTGCATTACATCTTTAAAATCAGCATCATGCACATATTGATCTTTGATGGTCTCCAAACCAAATATTTTGAAGTCAAGTTGTGAAAGCATAGTATAGCGACGAGACAATGCATCAGCAATAACATTTTCTTTTCCCTTCTTGTGTTTAATGACATAAGGGAAAGTCTCAATGAATTCAACCCATTTAGCATGTCTACGATTCAGTTTAGCTTGACTTTTAATATGTTTCAAAGATTCATGATCAGAATGTATAACAAATTCTTTGGGCCATAAATAATGTTGCCATGTTTCTAAAGTCCGAACAAGAGCATATAATTCTTTATCATAAGTAGAATAATTCAGACTAGGCCCACTCAATTTTTCAGAAAAGTATGCAACAGGTTTGCCATCTTGTAATAACACACCTCCTAATCCAATTCCACTAGCATCACATTCAAGCTCAAAAGTCTTATTAAAATCAGGAAGTTGGAGTAAAGGAGCATGTGTCAACTTATCTTTCAATACCGTGAAGGCTTCTTCCTGTGCGGTACCCCAAAGAAAAGGCACATCTTTCTTTGTAAGCTCATTGAGAGGTGCAGCAATGGTGCTGAAATCTCTCACAAAACGCCTATAGAATCCAGCGAGGCCAAGAAAACTCCTCACTTGTGTGACCGTTTTGGGCTGCGGCCAACTCTCAATAGCTTCAATCTTGGCTTTATCAACTTCAATTCCCTGTGGAGTAACAACATAGCCAAGAAAAGATACTCGGTCGGTGCAAAAGGTGCACTTCCCAAGGTTACCAAACAAACGTGCATCACGTAGAGCAATAAAAACAGCACGTAAATGTTCCAAATGTTCTTCCAAAGATCTGCTATAAATCAATATGTCATCAAAGTAAACTACCACAAATCGTCCAATGAAAGCACGTAAAACTTCGTTCATTAATCTCATGAAAGTACTAGGTGCATTAGTTAACCCAAAAGGCATGACTAACCACTCATATAATCCAAACTTAGTTTTAAATGCTGTTTTCCATTCATCTCCCAATTTCATACGAATTTGATGGTAGCCACTACGCAAATCAACTTTGGAGAATATTGTAGAGCCACTCAATTCATCAAGCATATCATCTAGCCTAGGAATAGGATGACGATAACGAATAGTAATATTATTAATGCCTCTACAATCAACACACATACGTGATGTACCATCCTTTTTCGGCACTAGAATAATAGGAACAGCACAAGGACTAAGGGATTCGCGTATATAACCTTTGTCGAGAAGCTCTTGTACTTGACGCATAATCTCCTTCGTCTCCTCTGGATTGGTACGGTATGGTGCACGGTTTGGCAGTGAAGCACCGGGAATTAAGTCAATCTGATGCTCAATCCCTCGAATAGGCGGTAATCCCGGTGGCACGTCTTGTGGAAAAACGTCAGCGAACTCCTGCAAAATGTTAGTGACAGCAGGAGGCAAAGAGGAAGGCACGTCCTCGAATGAAAATAATGCCTCTTTGCACACAAAAGCATAGCAAACAGATTTGCTGAAATCTAGCTCATCAATATCAGATTTGGTGGCAAATAAACATGCACTTTTCAATTTAATTTCAGAAGCAACACTAGATGGTTTATTATTAGGCTTCATTTGTTGCTCAAATTCTTTTGCCACAATCTGATTTTCACTCTTATTCTTCTCCTGTTGTGCTTTATTAGCTCTATTAATATCATCTTTCAAAATGGAATCAGGAGTCATAGGAAGCAAAGTAATATTTTTATCCTTATGAACAAGAGTATAGTGATTGTTTCTACCATGGTGTACAGAATTTTTATCAAATTGCCATGGTCTACCAAGTAATAAGGAACATGCTTGCATAGGTACCACATCACAATCAACATAATCAGCATATGTAGAGATACTAAAATGCACACGAACAGTACGTGTTACCTTAACCTTGCCGCTGTTGTTGAACCATTGGATGTAGTAAGGATGTGGATGTGGTCTTGTGGTGAGAGAAAGCTTCTCCACCATCTCCATGCTAGCCAAGTTGTTGCAGCTCCCTCCGTCTATTATGACGCGCACAGAACGTTCCTTCACAACTCCCTTGGTATGGAACAAATTGTGCCTCTGATTTTGCTCAGCTTGTGTGACCTGCACACTCAAAACACGTTGAGCAACTAAACATTCATACCTGTCAGCGTCTTCAGGAGCCATGTATTGCGTCTCATGATCAGAATCATCTCCACCATGTTCTTCACGTGTAATAAGAGCCAATGTCTCCTCATCATAGTCACTAGCGGACTCATATCCACCATCCGCGGTAGCAATCATCACACGCGGAGATTTGCATTCCCTCGCATAATGACCTCCTCCCTTACAACGACGACAAATAATATCACTTGTGTGCCCTGTTGATGCCATGGAAGAAGAAGAACGCTGTGCAGGCCCCGCAGGTGCGCTCTTGGCAGATAATGGTGGTTGTGCCTGTTTTCTTGTATCACGGCTGGAGGTGGCACCGGATGGAGGTGCTGGTGCAGTTGAAGTAGAAGATGCACGTGGTGTCCATGATGAAGGTCGGCCTGCAGAAAAGTTAGTTCGCCCCAATGCTTGTCGATCCTGCACTTCACGTTCAGCTTTACAAGCAAGATGGAATAAACGAGTGATATTAGTATACTCCTTATAGTCTAGAATGGTCTGAATCTCTCTATTTAATCCACCCAGAAAACGTGCAAGCATAGCTTCATTCTCCTCAACAATACCACATCTAATCATGCCAGTTTGTAATTCCTGATAATATTCTTCTACAGAATTTTTCCCTTGTCTTAAACGCTGCAATTTTTGAAGCAATTCACGTTGATAATATGGTGGAACCCAACGCGTACGCATAGCAGTTTTCAAAGCAGCCCAAGTAGTTGGAATAGGATATAATCTACAATGTTCAGACCACCATACACATGCAAAACTAGTGAAAGCACAAACAGCAGCAGCAACTCGTCTCTCCTCAGGATATTGTAAACATGTAAATCGTTGTTCAGTTTCTAACTCCCAAGTAAGATATATATCAGGAACATATCTACCCTCAAATGGTGGAATATTCAATTTCAGTTTAGGAATATGGACATCATCTCGTACCTGAGGTGGTGGTGCAGGCCTACCATTACGAATATATACCTGAGGTCGACCTGCTGGTGGTGGTGCTGGTGGCTGCTCGTAGATCTGATTTTGATCAACCTCATCCTCATAATCGCCCGCATACTCATCATCCTCCTGGGTACCAGCAGGAGCAGTAGCAGGAGCCAAAGAAGCACCAACAGCAGTAACAGCGGCACCAGAATTTTGTCCTGGCACAATAGGAACACGCTGTGCTCGTCCATACTGATTCGGAAGGGGGCGTAGTTGTTGTTGTTGCAGAGGTGCGACAGGTGCAGCCGGTGGTGGAAGACGCGCAAGCAGTTCATTAAATCTGTTATCGAGCTTTGTTTCGAACGTCTTCTCAAGGCCAGTGATCTTCTCCATGGCCTCTTCAAAATTGTTCAGCACATCTTGTACCTGTTCAGTCATCATTTGCTGAAACTTATCATGAAGCTCCTTGTTCGATAAGTTCTCCCAGTCAATCTCGTCGGCTTGTGATCCTGGCATGGTTAGCAGCAATAGAAACACACAAGAATATGATCCTACAGACTACTAAGAAGTGGTGGTGGTGTATCACAAATCCGTCAAGCAAATCTCAAATTCTTACCAGTTCTTACCCAGCAGCAGGCGGTGATCGGCAACCGTTGTAGTCAAAAACTCTCAAAGCTTGGATAGAGCGATTACCAGGGAGAGTCAAACACACGACGTAGATGTATGTGGAGCTGGGAAGGCTTATAGTATGGTAGCAAAAAGGGTTAGCAATAATCAATTCAGAGATGCAAAGTTGAATAAACGCTCAACGACGTACTGTGCTGGTCCTAGGCTAGACTGTGCTAGAGACGCGAACCTAGAACACCAACAAAATCACGGCGCGGCACGTAAAACAAGGGAAAAGCACACTCTGAATTTTTTTTTCGCTCTTTTTTTTTGCGCTCTTATTTTTTTTGCGCTGCTTTTTTTTGCGAAAAGTCACTATAATGGCGAGTGTCTCAAAACTCTTCCTAGGTCAAACTGACAGGATGGGCACGAAATTTTTTTTTTCGACCAATTTTTTTTTCGACTGCTCGGACCCAAAAACTGGAAACAGGTCAAAAAAAACTTCCTATAATGGCACCTGTCTCAAAACACTCAGAAACACCTAAAAATAGGATAGCCAGAATTTTTTTCGAAAAATGCGTTTTCGAATTTTTTTTTTCCGAAACCTACTCCGGCAAGGAAACACGAATCGGAATCTAGATGGATCTCGAAAACAAACCTAATATGCAAGGAACTCGGATTGGTGGTGGATATATGGTGGTGGTATATGGCAGCGGTGGTGGTAGCGGTGGTAGTATATGGATATGGATATGAATCGGTGGTGGTATATGAATCGGTGGTGGTATATGGATACGGATTCGGAGCGGTGGCGGATAAGCGGTGGTGGTAGATGGCAGGGGCGATGATGATGGTGCGGCGGCGGCGTGACAACTTATGACCAGAACTCGAAACTCTAAAAGACTAGACTCTAAGACCAGCAACTAGACACGACGATGCAACCGCAAATTCAACAAAGCAAAACCCTAAAAAGATTATGCAAAGGCTCAGATTGGTTCGGATATGATGAACTAACCCTAATTTTTTTTGTGGCTTTTTCGTGGACTGTAGGTATGAAGAACAGACTCGATCTAAACTACGAAAAACTGTAAAATCTCACCGAGCAACCTGGAAATCTGATACCACTTGATAGAGGCGAAGGTGTCCCGTCTTTCGATGAGATGATGGATATCGCTTTGGTGGAAGTCGACTTTGACGATCCGACTACGAACGTGCGAGGACGTCGCGCCTTAGCAATCGCTAAACCAACTCCGAGAGGTTATTGACCACGCCGGAGCACGATCAACCTGACCACGAGGGTCTGTTTCCTGCGAGCAAACGAAGAACAAGCAAGAAACTAAGATTGCAATCTGGATATTGCGAATATAAGATGAAAGCTTTATTGATCAAGGTGGGGTTCTGTGACGCCTTTGTCTGGTCGTTGAACACAAACGAAGTACGCGAAGTTGCAGCTATGGCGAACTTTTAATCTAAACAAAACCCAAAGTCTAAACGATGCCCTAAGGGCTGTATATATGGAGGAAGAGGGGGGAATTTCGTGGCCCTTGGTGGAGGGGTCCGAAATCAACCCTATCTCTTGTTTCCCCACACATACGGACTCTAAAAATAGCCTATACTTATGTATTTCGAAATTACATGGGCCTGGCCCAATAATAAGGTGACGCAGCACCTAAAATAGCCTCGGGACGAAATTTATGAAGTGGCATCTTGTATATTTCGTCCAAGGCTTCATGCACCCATTATGGTGGCTTCAAAGTCCTGAAATCATCACTTGTAACTCTGTTCTTGTTCCCCTTGCGCATGCCATCATCTCCATGCTTGTTCTTGCTCCAATGTTCATCCTTCTCCAAGCTAGGCCCTTCATTTGTAAGCAAAACAAATGTATCCAATTTAGGCAGCATCATATTCTCATGAACATTAGAATCATTACCAAGAAACGAAAGTACCTGGTAATTTAGTTGGCGTGCACGAGCTTTAGTAATTGGTCCAGTATGTATAGCAGCAGGGGCTGTGGGTGTAACAATTGTATTGATGTCCTCATCACGTTAGGTGCAGCGGGTGGTGGTGGTGGAAGACGCGCGAGCAATTCATTAAACTTGTTATCGAGCTTTGTTTCGAACGTCTTCTTCATGCCATCTATCTTCTCCATGGCCTCTTCAAATCTGTTTAGCACATCTTGCACCTGTCCACTCATCATTTGCTAAAATTTATCATGCAAATCCTTATTCGTCATGTTCTCCCAGTCAGTCTCGTCGGCTTGTGATCCTGGCATGGTTAGCAGCTATAGAAACACACAAGAATATGATCCTACAGACTACTAACAAGAGGTGGTGGTGGGTGTCACAAATCCGTCAAGCAAATCTCAAATTCTTACCA
Organism: Triticum aestivum; assembly: GCF_018294505.1. NCBI lineage: Eukaryota > Viridiplantae > Streptophyta > Magnoliopsida > Poales > Poaceae > Triticum > Triticum aestivum. Next base: position 331,659,046 of record NC_057797.1, read on the forward strand.
GTTCTTACCCAGCAGCAGGCGGTGATCGCAATCGTTGTAGTCAAAAACTCTCAAAGCTTGGATAGAGCGATTACCAGGGAGAGTCAAACGCACGATGTAGATGTATGTGGAGCTGGGAAGGCTTATAATATGATAGCAAAAAGGGTCAGCAATAATCAATTCAGAGATGCAAAGGTGAATAAACGCTCAACGACGGTACGGTGCTGGTCCTAGGCTAGACTGTGCTAGAGACGCGAGCCTAGAACACTTCAACAGGTATCTCGGTAATTCAAGACACTTCAACAGGTTAAAACAAGACCAGCAACACCGCCCGAATGTGCCGACAAATCCCGATAGGAGCTGCACATATCTCGTTCTCAGGGCACACTCAGATGAGAAGACGTCGGGTAGGCCAGCCCAGAGTTGCCCCTGGTAGCCCCGGACATGATAGAGGCGGGGTGTCCGACTACAAACGTGCACGACGTTGCGCCTTAGCAATCGCTAAACCAACTCCGAGAGGTTATTGACCACGCCGAAGCACAATCAACCTGACCACGAAGGTCTATTCCTGCAAGCAATCGAAGAACAAGCAAGAATATGATAAAGCAATCTGAATATTGCGAATATAGATGAAGTATTGATAAAGGTGGGGATCCGTAAGCGGTCTTGGTCTGGTCGTTGGACACAAACGAAGTACACGAAGTTGCAATGGCTAACTTTTAACTAAACAAATCCCAAGGAAAAGCTACTAGATGATCTACTTATATAGGAGCAAGGGGTGGCGGCCAAGGAGGTGGGAGGACGTCCCAAGGCAGCCTAAAACTAAATCTAGGTCGTACAAGGCCAATGGGCCCAAGTGGAGGTGATGTAACACCTTTGGACTTGTAGTTTGACTCGGATTCTGCTGTAGCATCAGATTGTTTCGTCCACAACTCAACGCTCCGGACGAATTTGAAGGTGATTCCAATTGGGTTGGAAAGTGCACGAAATCTAGTTTCCAACAAAAAAAGAATCACCCAATTCGAAGTCCGTATGAAAAACTTGTGTGCGTTTTGAGTCAGGTATATCTGTGCAGTCCGAATCTGAATCCAGAACGTGAGAGACTTGGACTCTATCTTCTCTTGGGCCAAAAGTGACGTGAGAGAACTTTTTGGACAGCAAATAAACATCTCTTTCTTCCTTATCTTCATATGTGGATTGTACAAATGATGAGGACATCAATACAATTGTTACACCCACAGCCCCTGCTGCTATACATACTGGACCAATTACTAGAGCTCGTGCACGCCAACTAAATTACCAGGTACTTTCGTTTCTTGGTAATGATTCTAATGTTCATGAGAATATGATGCTGCCTAAATTGGATACATTTGTTTTGCTTACAAATGAAGGGCCTAGCTTGGAGAAGGATGAACATTGGAGCAAGAACAAGCATGGAGATGATGGCATGCGCAAGGGGAACAAGAACGGAGTTACAAGTGATGATTTCAGGACTTTGAAGCCACCATAATGGGTGCATGAAGCCTTGGACGAAATATACAAGATGCCACTTCATAAATTTCGTCCCGAGGCTATTTTAGGTGCTGCGTCACCTTATTATTGGGCCAGGCCCATGTAATTTCGAAATACATAAGTATAGGCTATTTTTAGAGTCCGTATGTGTGGGGAAACAAGAGATAGGGTTGATTTCGGACCCCTCCACCAAGGGCCACGAAATTCCCCCCTCTTCCTCCATATATACAGCCCTTAGGGCATCGTTTAGACTTTGGGTTTTGTTTAGATTAAAAGTTCGCCATAGCTGCAACTTCGCGTACTTCGTTTGTGTTCAACGACCAGACAAAGGCGTCACAGAACCCCACCTTGATCAATAAAGCTTTCATCTTATATTCGCAATATCCAGATTGCAATCTTAGTTTCTTGCTTGTTCTTCGTTTGCTCGCAGGAAACAGACCCTCGTGGTCAGGTTGATCGTGCTCCGGCGTGGTCAATAACCTCTCGGAGTTGGTTTAGCGATTGCTAAGGCGCGACGTCCTCGCACGTTCGTAGTCGGATCGTCAAAGTCGACTTCCACCAAAGCGATATCCATCATCTCATCGAAAGACGGGACACCTTTGCCTCTATCAAGTGGTATCAGATTTCCAGGTTGCTCGGTGAGATTTTACAGTTTTTCGTAGTTTAGATCGAGTCTGTTCTTCATACCTACAGTCCACGAAAAAGCCACAAAAAAAATTAGGGTTAGTTCATCATATCCGAACCAATCTGAGCCTTTGCATAATCTTTTTAGGGTTTTGCTTTGTTGAATTTGCGGTTGCATCGTCGTGTCTAGTTGCTGGTCTTAGAGTCTAGTCTTTTAGAGTTTCGAGTTCTGGTCATAAGTTGTCACGCCGCCGCCGCACCATCATCATCGCCCCTGCCATCTACCACCACCGCTCCGAATCCGTATCCATATACCACCACCAATCCGTGTCCATATACCACCACCGATCCATATCCATATACTACCACCGCTACCACCACCGCTGCCATATACCACCACCATATATCCACCACCAATCCGAGTTCCTTGCTTATTAGGTTTGTTTTCGGGATCCATCTAGATTCCGATTCGTGTTTCCTTGCCGGAGTAGGTTTCGGAAAAAAAAAAGAGTCGGGTAGCCACGCTCCGTTTAGGCCCAAAATTTTTCGAAAACGCATTTTTCGAAAAAATTTCTGGCTATCCTATTTTTAGGTGTTTCTGAGTGTTTTGAGACAGGTGCCATTATAGGAAGTTTTTTTTGACCCGTTTCCAGTTTTTGGGTCCGGGCAGTCAAAAAAAAAAAATTGGTCGAAAAAATTTCGTGCCCATCCTGTCAGTTTGAGCTAAGAAGAGTTTTGAGACACTCGCCATTATAGTGATTTTTCGCAAAAAAAAAAAAGCAGCGCAAAAAAAAAGAGCGCAAAAAAAAAAGAGCGAAAAAAAAATTCCAGAGTGTGCTTTTCCCTTGTTTACGTGCCGCGCCGTGATTTTGTTAGTGTTCTAGGCTCGCGTCTCTAGCACAGTCTAGCCTAGGACCAGCACAGTACCGTCGTTGAGCGTTTATTCAACTTTGCATCTCTGAATTGATTATTGCTGACCCTTTTTGCTACCATATTATAAGCCTTCCCAGCTCCACATACATCTACGTCGTGCGTTTGACTCTCCCTGGTAATCGCTCTATCCAAGCTTTGAGAGTTTTTGACTACAACGGTTGCCGATCACCGCCTGCTGCTGGGTAAGAACTGGTAAGAATTTGAGATTTGCTTGACGGATTTGTGACACCCACCACCACCACTTGTTCGTAGTCTGTAGGATCATATTCTTGTGTGTTTCTATTGCTGCTAACCATGCCAGGATCACAAGCCGACGAGATTGACTGGGAGAATTTATCGAACAAGGAGCTTCATGATAAGTTTCAGCAAATGATGACTGAACAGGTGCAAGATGTGCTGAACAATTTTGAAGAGGCCATGGAGAAGATCACTGGCCTTGAGAAGACGTTCGAAACAAAGCTCGATAACAAGTTTAATGAATTGCTCGCGCGTCTTCCACCACCACCACCCGCTGCACCTAACGCACCTCTCCAACAACAACAACAACGACTACCTCCACGTCGCGAAGCAGACCTCCGCCGAGCAAGCCGTGTTCCTCTTGCGTTTGGCCAAACTGTTGGTGCTGCTGTTGATACTTCTGTGGCTCCTGCTGCTGATGCGGAGGAGGATGATTATGTGGGAGATTATGAGGATGAGGTTGATCAAAATCAACACTACGTGCAGCCACCTGTACCACCACCAGCAGGTCGACCTCAGGTATATATTCGTAATGGTAGGCCTGCACCACCACCTCAGGTACGAGATGATGTCCATATTCCTAAACTGAAATTGAATATTCCACCATTTGAGGGTAGATATGTTCCTGATATATATCTTACTTGGGAGTTAGAAACTGAACAACGATTTACATGTTTACAATATCCTGAGGAGAGACGAGTTGCTGCTGCTGTTTGTGCTTTCACTAGTTTTGCATGTGTATGGTGGTCTGAACATTGTAGATTATATCCTATTCCAACTACTTGGGCTGCTTTGAAAACTGCTATGCGTACGCGTTGGGTTCCACCATATTATCAACGTGAATTGCTTCAAAAATTGCAGCGTTTAAGACAAGGGAAAAATTCTGTAGAAGAATATTATCAGGAATTACAAACTGGCATGATTAGATGTGGTATTGTTGAGGAGAATGAAGCTATGCTTGCACGTTTTCTGGGTGGATTAAATAGAGAGATTCAGACCATTCTAGACTATAAGGAGTATACTAATATCACTCGTTTATTCCATCTTGCTTGTAAAGCTGAACGTGAAGTGCAGGATCGACAAGCATTGGGGCGAACTAACTTTTCTGCAGGCCGACCTTCATCATGGACACCACGTGCATCTTCTACTTCAACTGCACCAGCACCTCCATCCGGTGCCACCTCCAGCCGTGATACAAGAAAACAGGCACAACCACCATTATCTGCCAAGAGCGCACCTGCGGGGCCTGCACAGCGTTCTTCTTCTTCCATGGCATCAACAGGGCACACAAGTGATATTATTTGTCGTCGTTGTAAGGGAGGAGGTCATTATGCGAGAGAATGCAAATCTCCGCGTGTGATGATTGCTACCGCGGATGGTGGATATGAGTCCGCTAGTGACTATGATGAGGAGACTTTGGCTCTTATTACACGTGAAGAACATGGTGGAGATGATTCTGATCATGAGACGCAATACATGGCTCCTGAAGACGCTGACAGGTATGAATGTTTAGTTGCTCAACGTGTTTTGAGTGTGCAGGTCACACAAGCTGAGCAAAATCAGAGGCACAATTTGTTCCATACCAAGGGAGTTGTGAAGGAACGTTCTGTGCGCGTCATAATAGACGGAGGGAGCTGCAACAACTTGGCTAGCATGGAGATGGTGGAGAAGCTTTCTCTCACCACAAGACCACATCCACATCCTTACTACATCCAATGGTTCAACAACAGCGGCAAGGTTAAGGTAACACGTACTGTTCGTGTGCATTTTAGTATCTCTACATATGCTGATTATGTTGATTGTGATGTGGTACCTATGCAAGCATGTTCCTTATTACTTGGTAGACCATGGCAATTTGATAAAAATTCTGTACACCATGGTAGAAACAATCACTATACTCTTGTTCATAAGGATAAAAATATTACTTTGCTTCCTATGACTCCTGATTCCATTTTGAAAGATGATATTAATAGAGCTAATAAAGCAAAACAGGAGAAGAATAAGAGTGAAAATCAGATTGTGGCAAAAGAATTTGAGCAACAAATGAAGCCTAATAATAAACCATCTAGTGTTGCTTCTGAAATTAAATTGAAAAGTGCATGTTTATTTGCCACCAAATCTGATATTGATGAGCTAGATTTCAGCAAATCTGTTTGCTATGCTTTTGTGTGCAAAGAGGCATTATTTTCATTCGAGGACGTGCCTTCCTCTTTGCCTCCTGCTGTCACTAACATTTTGCAGGAGTTCGCTGATGTCTTTCCACAAGACGTGCCACCGGGATTACCGCCTATTCGAGGGATTGAGCATCAGATTGACTTAATTCCCGGTGCTTCACTGCCAAACCGTGCACCATACCGTACCAATCCAGAGGAGACGAAGGAGATTATGCGCCAAGTACAAGAGCTTCTCGACAAAGGTTATATACGCGAATCCCTTAGTCCTTGTGCTGTTCCTATTATTCTAGTGCCGAAAAAGGATGGTACATCACGTATGTGTGTTGATTGTAGAGGCATTAATAATATTACTATTCGTTATCGTCATCCTATTCCTAGGCTAGATGATATGCTTGATGAATTGAGTGGTTCTACAATATTCTCCAAAGTTGATTTGCGTAGTGGCTACCATCAAATTCGTATGAAATTGGGAGATGAATGGAAAACAGCATTTAAAACTAAGTTTGGATTATATGAGTGGTTAGTCATGCCTTTTGGATTAACTAATGCACCTAGTACTTTCATGAGATTAATGAACGAAGTTTTACGTGCTTTCATTGGACGATTTGTGGTAGTTTACATTTGATGACATACTGATTTATAGCAGATCTTTGGAAGAACATTTGGAACATTTGCGTGCTGTTTTTATTGCTCTACGTGATGCACGTTTGTTTGGTAACCTTGGGAAGTGCACCTTTTGCACCGACCGAGTATCTTTTCTTGGCTATGTTGTTACTCCACAGGGAATTGAAGTTGACAAAGCCAAGATTGAAGCTATTGAGAGTTGGCCGCAGCCCAAAACGGTCACACAAGTGAGGAGTTTTCTTGGCCTCGCTGGATTCTATAGGCGTTTTGTGAGAGATTTCAGCACCATTGCTGCACCTCTCAACGAGCTTACAAAGAAGGATGTGCCTTTTGTTTGGGGTACCGCACAGGAAGAAGCCTTCACGGTGTTGAAAGATAAGTTGACACATGCTCCTTTACTCCAACTTCCTGATTTTAATAAGACTTTTGAGCTTGAATGTGATGCTAGTGGAATTGGATTAGGAGGTGTGTTATTACAAGATGGCAAACCTGTTGCATACTTTTCTGAAAAATTGAGTGGGCCTAGTCTGAATTATTCTACTTATGATAAAGAATTATATGCTCTTGTTCGGACTTTAGAAACATGGCAACATTATTTATGGCCCAAAGAATTTGTTATACATTCTGATCATGAATCTTTGAAACATATTAAAAGTCAAGCTAAACTGAATCGTAGACATGCTAAATGGGTTGAATTCATTGAGACTTTCCCTTATGTCATTAAACACAAGAAGGGAAAAGAAAATGTTGTTGCTGATGCATTGTCTCGTCGCTATACTATGCTTTCACAACTTGACTTCAAAATATTTGGTTTGGAGACTATCAAAGATCAATATGTGCATGATGCTGATTTTAAAGATGTAATGCAGAATTGTAAAGAAGGAAGAATGTGGAACAAGTTTGTTGTTAACGATGGATTTGTGTTTCGTGCTAACAAGCTATGCATTCCAGCTAGCTCCGTTCGTCTTTTGTTATTGCAGGAGGCGCATGGAGGAGGATTAATGGGACACTTTGGCGTGAAGAAGACGGAGGACGTACTTGCTACACATTTCTTTTGGCCAAAGATGAGACGGGATGTTGAGCGTTTTATTGCTCGCTGCACTACATGTCAAAAAGCTAAGTCACGACTCAATCCTCATGGTTTATATATGCCTTTGCCTGTACCTAGTGTTCCTTGGGAGGATATATCTATGGACTTTGTTTTAGGTTTACCTCGAACAAAGAAGGGGAGGGATAGCATATTTGTTGTCGTGGATAGATTCTCAAAAATGGCACACTTTATACCATGTCATAAAAGCGATGATGCTGTTAATGTTGCTGATTTGTTCTTTCGTGAAATTATTCGCTTGCATGGTGTGCCAAATACTATTGTTTCAGATCGTGATACTAAATTTCTTAGCCACTTTTGGAGATGTTTATGGGCTAAGTTGGGGACTAAACTGCTTTTTAGTACTGCTTGTCACCCCCAAACTGATGGACAAACTGAAGTAGTCAATAGAACGTTGTCTACTATGCTTAGGGCTGTTTTGAAGAATAATAAGAAAATGTGGGAGGAATGCTTGCCTCATATTGAATTTGCTTATAATCGTTCATTGCATTCTACTACTAAGATGTGCCCTTTTGAAGTTGTGTATGGTTTCCTACCTCGTGCACCTATTGATTTGTTGCCTCTTCCATCTTCGGAGAAGGTTAATTTTGATGCTAAACAACGTGCTGAATTGATTTTAAAAATACATGAGTTAACTAAGGAAAACATTGAGCGTATGAATGCTAAATATAAACTTGCTGGAGATAAGGGTAGAAAACATGTTGTGTTTGCACCTGGAGATCTTGTTTGGTTACATTTGCGTAAGGATAGATTTCCTGATTTGCGCAAATCAAAGCTAATGCCACGTGCTGATGGTCCCTTTAAGGTGTTAGAGAAAATAAATGATAATGCATATAAACTTGAGCTGCCTGCAGAATTTGGGGTTAGTCCCACTTTTAACATTGCAGATTTGAAGCCTTATTTGGGTGAGGAAGATGGACTTCCGTCGAGGACGACTTCATTTCAAGAAGGGGAGGATGATGAGGACATCAATACAATTGTTACACCCACAGCCCCTGCTGCTATACATACTGGACCAATTACTAGAGCTCGTGCACGCCAACTAAATTACCAGGTACTTTCGTTTCTTGGTAATGATTCTAATGTTCATGAGAATATGATGCTGCCTAAATTGGATACATTTGTTTTGCTTTCAAATGAAGGGCCTAGCTTGGAGAAGGATGAACATTGGAGCAAGAACAAGCATGGAGATGATGGCATGCGCAAGGGGAACAAGAACGGAGTTACAAGTGATGATTTCAGGACTTTGAAGCCACCATAATGGGTGCATGAAGCCTTGGACGAAATATACAAGATGCCACTTCATAAATTTCGTCCCGAGGCTATTTTAGGTGCTGGGTCACCTTATTATTGGGCCAGGCCCATGTAATTTCGAAATACATAAGTATAGGCTATTTTTAGAGTCCGTATGTGTGGGGAAACAAGAGATAGGGTTGATTTCGGACCCCTCCACCAAGGGCCACGAAATTCCCCCCTCTTCCTCCATATATACAGCCCTTAGGGCATCGTTTAGACTTTGGGTTTTGTTTAGATTAAAAGTTCGCCATGGCTGCAACTTCGCGTACTTCGTTTGTGTTCAACGACCAGACAAAGGCGTCACAGAACCCCACCTTGATCAATAAAGCTTTCATCTTATATTCGCAATATCCAGATTGCAATCTTAGTTTCTTGCTTGTTCTTCGTTTGCTCGCAGGAAACAGACCCTCGTGGTCAGGTTGATCGTGCTCCGGCGTGGTCAATAACCTCTCGGAGTTGGTTTAGCGATTGCTAAGGCGCGACGTCCTCGCACGTTCGTAGTCGGATCGTCAAAGTCGACTGCCACCAAAGCGATATCCACCATCTCATCGAAAGACGGGACACCTTTGCCTCTATCAGATTCTATAGGCGTTTTGTGAGAGATTTCAGCACCATTGTTGCACCTCTCAATGAGCTTACAAAGAAAGATGTGCCTTTTCTTTGGGGTACTGCACAGGAAGAAGCCTTCACGGTATTGAAAGATAAGTTGACACATGCTCCTTTACTCCAACTTCCTGATTTTAATAAGACTTTTGAGCTTGAATGTGATGCTAGTGGAATTGGATTAGGAGGTGTGTTATTACAAGATGGCAAACCTGTTGCATACTTTTCTGAAAAATTGAGTGGGCCTAGTCTGAATTATTCTACTTATGATAAAGAATTATATGCTCTTGTTCGGACTTTAGAAACATGGCAACATTATTTATGGCCCAAAGAATTTGTTATACATTCTGATCATGAATCTTTGAAACATATTAAAAGTCAAGCTAAACTGAATCGTAGACATGCTAAATGGGTTGAATTCATTGAGACTTTCCCTTATGTCATTAAACACAAGAAGGGAAAAGAAAATGTTATTGATGATGCATTGTCTCGTCGCTATACTATGCTTTCACAACTTGACTTCAAAATATTTGGTTTGGAGACCATCAAAGATCAATATGTGCATGATGCTGATTTTAAAGATGTAATGCAGAATTGTAAAGAAGGAAGAATGTGGAACAAGTTTGTCGTTAACGATGGATTTGTGTTTCGTGCTAACAAGCTATGCATTCCAGCTAGCTCCGTTCGTCTTTTGTTGTTGCAGGAGGCGCATGGAGGAGGATTAATGGGACACTTTGGCGTGAAGAAGACGGAGGACGTACTTGCTACACATTTCTTTTGGCCGAAGATGAGACGGGATGTTGAGCGTTTTATTGCTCGATGCACTACATGTCAAAAAGCTAAGTCACGACTCAATCCTCATGGTTTATATATGCCTTTGCCTGTACCTAGTGTTCCTTGGGAGGATATATCTATGGACTTTATTTTAGGTTTACCTCAAACAAAGAAGGGGAGGGATAGCATATTTGTTGTCGTGGATAGATTCTCGAAAATGGCACACTTTATACCATGTCATAAAAGCGATGATGCTGTTAATGTTGCTGATTTGTTCTTTCGTGAAATTATTCGCTTGCATGGTGTGCCAAATACTATTGTTTCAGATCGTGATACTAAATTTCTAAGCCACTTTTGGAGATGTTTATGGGCTAAGTTGGGGACTAAAATGCTTTTTAGTACTACTTGTCACCCCCAAACTGATGGACAAACTGAAGTAGTCAATAGAACGTTGTCTACTATGCTTAGGGCTGTTTTGAAGAATAATAAGAAAATGTGGGAGGAATGCTTGCCTCATATTGAATTTGCTTATAATCGTTCATTGCATTCTACTACTAAGATGTGCCCTTTTGAAGTTGTGTATGGTTTCCTACCTCGTGCACCTATTGATTTGTTGCCTCTTCCATCTTCGGAGAAGGTTAATTTTGATGCTAAACAACGTGCTGAATTGATTTTAAAAATACATGAGTTAACTAAGGAAAACATTGAGCGTATGAATGCTAAATATAAACTTGCTGGAGATAAGGGTAGAAAACATGTTGTGTTTGCACCTGGAGATCTTGTTTGGTTACATTTGCGTAAGGATAGATTTCCTGATTTGCGCAAATCAAAGCTAATGCCACGTGCTGATGGTCCCTTTAAGGTGTTAGAGAAAATAAATGATAATGCATATAAACTTGAGCTGCCTGCAGAATTTGGGGTTAGTCCCACTTTTAACATTGCAGATTTGAAGCCTTATTTGGGTGAGGAAGATGGACTTCCGTCGAGGACGACTTCATTTCAAGAAGGGGAGGATGATGAGGACATCAATACAATTGTTACACCCACAGCCCCTGCTGCTATACATACTGGACCAATTACTAGAGCTCGTGCACGCCAACTAAATTACCAGGTACTTTCGTTTCTTGGTAATGATTCTAATGTTCATGAGAATATGATGCTGCCTAAATTGGATACATTTGTTTTGCTTACAAATGAAGGGCCTAGCTTGGAGAAGGATGAACATTGGAGCAAGAACAAGCATGGAGATGATGGCATGCGCAAGGGAAACAAGAACGGAGTTACAAGTGATGATTTCAGGACTTTGAAGCCACCATAATGGGTGCATGAAGCCTTGGACGAAATATACAAGATGCCACTTCATAAATTTCGTCCCGACGCTATTTTAGGTGCTGCGTCACCTTATTATTGGGTCAGGCCCATGTAATTTCGAAATACATAAGTATAGGCTATTTTTAGAGTCCGTATGTGTGGGGAAACAAGAGATAGGGTTGATTTCGGACCCCTCCACCAAGGGCCACGAAATTCCCCCCTCTTCCTCCATATATACAGCCCTTAGGGCATCGTTTAGACTTTGGGTTTTGTTTAGATTAAAAGTTCGCCATAGCTGCAACTTCGCGTACTTCGTTTGTGTTCAACGACCAGACAAAGGCGTCACAGAACCCCACCTTGATCAATAAAGCTTTCATCTTATATTCGCAATATCCAGATTGCAATCTTAGTTTCTTGCTTGTTCTTCGTTTGCTCGCAGGAAACAGACCCTCGTGGTCAGGTTGATCGTGCTCCGGCGTGGTCAATAACCTCTCGGAGTTGGTTTAGCGATTGCTAAGGCGCGACGTCCTCACACGTTCGTAGTCGGATCGTCAAAGTCGACTTCCACCAAAACGAAATCCACCATCTCATCGAAAGACGGGACACCTTTGCCTCTATCACATGGCAAGTTTCAAATCATCCCAAGTAGTAGGTATATAATCAGGGTGTAACCGACAATATTCACTCCACCAAACCAAAGCATAACCAGTGAAAGAACCAACCGCAACCTTAACCTTTTTATGTTCATCGAAATTATGGGAAGCAAATATATTTTTTATGTCGAACTCCCATTCAATATATAAAGCAGGTTTAAAACGGCCATTAAATGGTGGTATAGATACATTAACCTGATCATGTGCATTTGGATGTTTGTGCACCTCTCGTGACGGTTGTGGTATTTGCAAAGGTGGTGGCACGTCTCCCGCGATCGACAAAGCCCATGAATTGACTCTGGATCCTGTCATGATTAGTAGAACAAGAAACAAAACCCAAAAATAATGTTTCTATAACTACTAGGATGTGGTGGTAAAACGCTCACAGTAAAGCAAATATCAATGTCTTACAAGTTCTTACCATGCAGCAGGCGGTGATCGGCAACCAGCGGTGTCAAGTAACTCCGAATATTGAGTAAAGCGATTGCCAGGGGAGCATACGTATACACGGTGTAGAAATATGTGGAGCTGGGTTGGCTATATATGGTAGCAAAAGATTAGCAATAATCAATTCAAAGATGCAATGTTGAATAAACGCTCAACGACGGTACTGTGCTGGTCCTAGGCTAGACCGTACTAGAGACGCGAGCCTAGAACACTAATGAGGTCACGGCGTAGCACAACTAGCATCAATGAAGGATACTAAGTAGCTCTTGACAGCAAGATATAAGTGAAGATCACAACGGCAGTGAAGATAATGATGAAAAACAACTGCCAAGCAGGATATACAACAACTCTCTCTCCAACTTTCCTCTTGAAAAGTTTGAGACAATTTTCTGATAAATTCTTTCAAAGAATGCTACTAACTCAAGATTTCCAATGCAAAAAGAATCACTCAATTCCAAGTTGATATGAGGAGTGATAGAGGCGGGGGTGTCCCGATCTTTCGATGAGATGATAACTATCGATTTGGTGAAGATGACTTTGACGATCCGACTACAAACGTGCACGACGTTGCGCCTTAGCAATCGCTAAACCAACTCCGAAAGGTTATTGACCACGCTGGAGCACAATCAACCTGACCACGAAGGTCTATTCCTGCAAGCAATCGAAGAACAAGCAAGAATATGATAAAAGCAATCTGAATATTGCGAGTATATATGAAGTTTTGATAAAGGTGAGGATCCGTAAGCGGTCTTGGTCTGGTCGTTGGACACAAACGAAGTACACGAAGTTGCAATGGCTAACTTTTAACTAAACAAATCCTAAGGAAAAGCTACTAGATGGATCTACTTATATAGGAGCAAGGGGTGGCGGCCAAGGAGGTGGGAGGACGTCCCAAGGCAGCCTAAAACTAAATCTAGGTCGTACAAGGCCAATGGGCCCAAGTGGAGGTGATGTAACACCTTTGGACTTGTAGTTTGACTCGGATTCTGCTGCAGCAATAGATTGTTTCGTCCACAACTCAAAGCTCCGGACGAATTTGAAGGTGATTCCAATTGGGTTGGAAAGTGCACGAAATCTAGTTTCCAACAAAAAAAGAATCACCCAATTCGGAGTCCGTATGAAAAACTTGTGTGCGTTTTGAGTCAGGTATGTCTGTGCAGTCCGAATCTGAATCCAGAACGTGAGAGACTTGGACTCTATCTTCTCTTGGGCCAAAAGTGACGTGAGAGAACTTTTTGGACAGCAAATAAACATCTCTTTCTTCCTTATCTTCATATGTGGATTGTACAAATGTCCCATACACCTGCAATTAGACAAAACACAAAAGTGTGTGAAGTATTTTTGTTCTGGATAACATAAATAGATTATTGAATAGTTTGCACTAGAAATCACCTGACAAATATGCATATATGCAATATTTTTGGTCATATCCAAGGTAGTCATGTCCTCATCAGTACGGTATGGTGCACGGTTTGGCAGTGAAGCACCGGGAATTAAGTCAATCTGATGCTCAATCCCTCGAATAGGCGGTAATCCCGGTGGCACGTCTTGTGGAAAGACGTCAGCGAACTCCTGCAAAATGTTAGTGACAGCAGGAGGCAAAGAGGAAGGCACGTCCTCGAATGAAAATAATGCCTCTTTGCACACAAAAGCATAGCAAACAGATTTGCTGAAATCTAGCTCATCAATATCAGATTTGGTGGCAAATAAACATGCACTTTTCAATTTAATTTCAGAAGCAACACTAGATGGTTTATTATTAGGATTCATTTGTTGCTCAAATTCTTTTGCCACAATCTGATTTTCACTCTTATTCGTCTCCTGTTTTGCTTTATTAGCTCTATTAATATCATCTTTCAAAATGGAATCAGGAGTCATAGGAAGCAAAGTAATATTTTTATCCTTATGAACAAGAGTATAGTGATTGTTTCTACCATGGTGTACAGAATTTTTATCAAATTGCCATGGTCTACCAAGTAATAAGGAACATGCTTGCATAGGTACCACATCACAATCAACATAATCAGCATATGTAGAGATACTAAAATGCACACGAACAGTACGTGTTACCTTAACCTTGCCGCTGTTGTTGAACCATTGGATGTAGTAAGGATGTGGATGTGGTCTTGTGGTGAGAGAAAGCTTCTCCACCATCTCCATGCTAGCCAAGTTGTTGCAGCCCCCTCCGTCTATTATGACGCGCACAGAACGTTCCTTCACAACTCCCTTGGTATGGAACAAATTGTGCCTCTGATTTTGCTCAGCTTGTGTGACCTGCACACTCAAAACACGTTGAGCAACTAAACATTCATACCTGTCAGCGTCTTCAGGAGCCATGTTGATGAGGACATCAATATAATTGTTACACCCACAGCCCCTGCTGCTATACATACTGGACCAATTACTAGAGCTCGTGCACGCCAACTAAATTACCAGGTACTTTCGTTTCTTGGTAATGATTCTAATATTCATGAGAATATGATGCTGCCTAAATTGGATACATTTGTTTTGCTTACAAATGAAGGGCCTAGCTTGGAGAAGGATGAACATTGGAGCAAGAACAAGCATGGAGATGATGGCATGCGCAAGGGGAACAAGAACGGAGTTACAAGTGATGATTTCAGGACTTTGAAGCCACCATAATGGGTGCATGAAGCCTTGGACGAAATATACAAGATGCCACTTCATAAATTTCGTCCTGAGGCTATTTTAGGTGCTGCGTCACCTTATTATTGGGCCAGGCCCATGTAATTTCGAAATACATAAGTATAGGCTATTTTTAGAGTCCGTATGTGTGGGGAAACAAGAGATAGGGTTGATTTCGGACTCCTCCACCAAGGGCCACGAAATTCCCCCCTCTTCCTCCATATATACAGCCCTTAGGGCATCGTTTAGACTTTGGGTTTTGTTTAGATTAAAAGTTCGCCATAGCTGCAACTTCGCGTACTTCGTTTGTGTTCAACGACCAGACAAAGGCGTCACAGAACCCCACCTTGATCAATAAAGCTTTCATCTTATATTCGCAATATCCAGATTGCAATCTTAGTTTCTTGCTTGTTCTTCGTTTGCTCGCAGGAAACAGACCCTCGTGGTCAGGTTGATCGTGCTCCGGTGTGGTCAATAACCTCTCGGAGTTGGTTTAGCGATTGCTAAGGCGCGACGTCCTCGCACGTTCGTAGTCGGATCGTCAAAGTCGATTTCCACCAAAGCGATATCCATCATCTCATCGAAAGACGGGACACCTTTGCCTCTATCAACAAATGTCCCATACACCTGCAATTAGACAAAACACAAAAGTGTGTGAAGTATTTTTGTTCTGGATAACATAAATAGATTATTGAATAGTTTGCACTAGAAATCACCTAACAAATATGCATATATGCAATATTTTTGGTCATATCCAAGGTAGTCATGTCCTCATCATCCTCCCCTTCTTGAAAATAAAGCCGTCCTCGGCGTTGCTTAATCTTAAATGTGGCTAACAAAAGAGACAATGTGTACATGTTGTATATGTATATGTCATCTATTTTTACTTCCCTTGATTTTTGCATATATGACACATGAATAGATGAGTAACTTGCATAGTTCATAAAATCTAAAGCCAAAAAATTAGCACAAGAAGTAGAAGGCATGAAAATATTGCAACTCAGTTTGCACATATAAGTGAAGTTCTTATTCATTTCAAAAGATTGACAATGTTCATCATTAAACCATCCCAACATTGGTGAATAAACCTTACTTGCATCAAATTTACATGCTACAACATGCTTAAATAAACAAACATGCAATAAGTCATTCAACACAGAATCATCACCAAGATTAGAGGTCATATCAAAATGATTAAACATTGGTTCTTTTGCATCAATAGTTAATTCAATGGGTGCACTTAAAAGTGTTGGTATTTCAGTTGTTTGATCACATGGCAAAGTCAAATTATCAACGTAGTCCTCTAAAATAGGTGGTGTGATCAAAGTAGTGGGTAGCTCATCAGATGGTGCATTCAAATTGACAAGGCATTCATCATTCTCATGTAGAGATGGAAGATCAGTACCTTTGTCATTACCTCTTATGATCAACTCAGATGATGTAGCCACTCTCGGGGGCGATGTGTCACATGGTGGAGGTGATGTAGTCCTGACAACAACGGATGTGGTTGTCATAGTATGCCTAGTAGTTGAAGGAACAATCATATCAACTCTTGGAATGTGCACCGTGCACTTGTTCTCCTCGTGGCCAACACGTCATTTTATTTCCTGTTCAGCTTTGCAAGCAAGGTGAAACAAATGGTCCATAGGATAACACTCTTCATGAATTAGTATCTCTTGAATATCACGGTTTAATCCTCCCCAAAATCTATCCATAAAATCATCTTCACTTTCTTCTAAAGAGGAATGCAACAAGGTAGTTTGTAAATCATCATAATATTTTGTTACAGTTTCACTACCTTGTTTTAAGTGTTGCAACTTCTTAATCATGTCACGAGTATAATAAGCAGGGACGAAAGTATGTCGCATGGCAAGTTTCAAATCCTCCCAAGTAGTAGGTATATAATCAGGGTGTAACCGACAATATTCACTCCACCAAACCAAAGCATAACCAGTGAAAGAACCAACCGCAACCTTAACCTTTTTATGTTCATTGAAATTATGGGAAGCAAATATATTTTTTATGTCGAACTCCCATTCAATATATAAAGCAGGTTTAAAACGGCCATTAAATGGTGGTATAGATACATTAACCTGATCATGTGCATTTGGATGTTTGTGCACCTCTCGTGACGGTTGTGGTATTTGCAAAGGTGGTGGCACGTCTCCCGCGATCGACAAAGCCCATGAATTGACACTGGATCCTATCATGATTAGTAGAACAAGAAACAAAACCCAAAAATAATGTTCCTATAACTACTAGGATGTGGTGGTAAAATGCTCACAGTAAAGCAAATATCAATGTCTTACAAGTTCTTACCATGCAGCAGGCGGTGATCGGCAACCAGCGGTGTCAAGTAACTCCGAATATTGAGTAAAGTGATTGCCAGGGGAGCGTACGTATACACGGTGTAGAAATATGTGGAGCTGGGTGGGCTATATATGGTAGCAAAATATTAGCAATAATCAATTCAAAGATGCAATGTTGAATAAACGGTCAACGACGGTACTGTGCTGGTCCTAGGCTAGACCGGACTAGAGACGCGAGCCTAGAACACTAATGAGGTCACGGCGTAGCACAACTAGCATCAATGAAGGATACTAAGTAGCTCTTGATAGCAAGATATAAGTGAAGATCACAACGGCAGTGAAGATAATGATGAAAAACAACTACCAAGCAGGATATACAACAACTCTCTCTCCAACTTTCCTCTTGAAAAGTTTGAGACAATTTTCTGATAAATTCTTTCAAAGAATGCTACTAACTCAAGCTTTCCAATGCAAAAAGAATCACTCAATTCCGAGTTGATATGAGGAGTCAAAGAATTCTAAAACTGGCCTGAAAAATTGGAACAAGCTGTGTTCATGAACTTCGGAGGGCAAAAAAACCTATTTAGAAGCCGATTTTGAGGTGTCAAATATTGAACCAGCTTCTGCAATTATTTAGATGCGGCTCGTCGCTAGCTTCAATTTGAGTACTCGCGGAGCCAAAACGGACTTCGTATGAGGAAGATACACCTGTTTTACTGAACAGTGCACAAAACAGATTCCAATCCGAATTCAGGTACGAGATTGATTCTGGATAGATCCAATTTTTTTTTTCTTCTCTCTTTTTTTTCTCACGCTTTTTTTTTCTTTTTCTTCTCTCTCTTTTTCTTTTTTTTCCTTTTTTCTCTTTTTTTCTCTATCTTCTTTTTTTGTCTTTCCAAGACAAACTAGATAAGATGCAGATTGGATCAGGCGAAGATGTGAATGACCTCAACTATGATTATGACAATGAACAGTGCGTAGCATATGGTGGAAATTAATAGATGGAATGGTGGACAGCGGAAGGGATAATGATGCAGCGGCGGCGTGACTAATGTGAACAGAACTCGAAACTCTAAAGGAACTAGACGCTAAAACCAGCAACTGACACGACGATGCAACCGATAATTCAACTATGCAAGCAATGAATAGAAAATTGCAAAGGCTCAGACTGGCTTGAATAAAGGATGAACAGATCTAACTTTTTTTGTGTGGCTTTTTCTTGGACAATAGGTAAGAAAATAAATCTAATCTAGGAAAACTGGAAATTCTCACCGAGCAACCTGAAAACTGATACCACTTGATAGAGGCGGGGGTGTCCCGATCTTTCGATGAGATGATAACTATCGATTTGGTGAAGATGACTTTGACGATCCGACTACAAACGTGCACGACGTTGCGCCTTAGCAATCGCTAAACCAACTCCGAAAGGTTATTGACCACGCTGGAGCACAATCAACCTGACCACGAAGGTCTATTCCTGCAAGCAATCAAAGAACGAGCAAGAATATGATAAAGCAATCTGAATATTGCGAATATATATGAAGTATTGATAATGGTGGGGATCCGGAAGCTACTAGATGGATCTACTTATATAGGAGCAAGGGGTGGCGGCCAAGGAGGTGGGAGGACGTCCCAAGGCAGCCTAAAACTAAATCTAGGTCGTACAAGGCCAATGGGCCCAAGTGGAGGTGATGTAACACCTTTGGACTTGTAGTTTGACTCGGATTCTGCTGCAGCAATAGATTGTTTCGTCCACAACTCAAAGCTTCGGACGAATTTGAAGGTGATTCCAATTGGGTTGGAAAGTGCACGAAATCTAGTTTCCAACAAAAAAAGAATCACCCAATTCGGAGTCCGTATGAAAAACTTGTGTGCGTTTTGAGTCAGGTATGTCTGTGCAGTCCGAATCTGAATCCAGAACGTGAGAGACTTGGACTCTATCTTCTCTTGGGCCAAAAGTGACGTGAGAGAACTTTTTGGACAGCAAATAAACATCTCTTTCTTCCTTATCTTCATATGTGGATAGTACAAATGTCCCATACACCTGCAATTAGACAAAACACAAAAGTGTGTGAAGTATTTTTGTTCTGGATAACATAAATAGATTATTGAATAGTTTGCACTAGAAATCACCTGACAAATATGCATATATGCAATATTTTTGGTCATATCCAAGGTAGTCATGTCCTCATCAAGGAGTCAAAGAATTCTAAAACTGGCCTGAAAAATTGGAACAAGTTGTGTTCACGAACTTCGGAGGGCAAAAAGACCTATTTAGAAGCCGATTTTGAGGTGTCAAATATTGAACTTGCTTCTGCAACTATTTAGATGCGGCTCGTCGCTATCTTCAATTTGAGTACTCATGGAGCCAAAACTGACTTCGTATGAGGAAGATACACCTGTTTTACTGAACAGTGCACAAAATAGATTCCAATCCGAATTCAGGTACGAGATTGATTCTAGATAGATCCAATTTTTTTTCTCTCCTTTTTTTTCTCACGCTTTTTTTTCTTTTTCTTCTCTCTCTTTTTCTTTTTTTCTTTCCTTTTTTCTCTTTTTTTTTCTCTCTCTTTTTTTTCTCTCTCTTTCCAAGACAAACTAGATAAGATGCAGATTGGATCAGGCGAAGATGTGAATGACCTCAATTATGATTATGACAATGAACAGTGCGTAGCACATGGTGGAAATTAATAGATGGGATGGTGGACGGCGGAAGGGATAATGATGCAGCGGCGGCGTGACTAATGTGAACAGAACTCGAAACTCTAAAGGAACTAGACACTAAGACCAGCAACTGACACGACGATGCAACCGATAATTCAACTATGCAAACAATGAATAGAAAAATTGCAAAGGCTCAGACTGGCTTGGATAAAGGATGAACAGATCTAACTTTTTTTTGTGGCTTTTTCTTGGACAATAGGTAAGAAAAAAAATCTAATCTAGGAAAAACTTGAAATTCTCACCGAGCAACCTGAAAACTGATACCACTTGATAGAGGCGGGGTGTCCCGATCTTTCGATGAGATGATAACTATCGATTTGGTGAAGATGACTTTGACGATCCGACTACAAACGTGCACGACGTTGCGCCTTAGCAATCGCTAAACCAACTCCGAGAGGTTATTGACCACGCCGAAGCACAATCAACCTGACCACGAAGGTCTATTCCTGCAAGCAATCGAAGAACAAGCAAGAATATGATAAAGCAATCTGAATATTGCGAATATAGATGAAGTATTGATAAAGGTGGGGATCCGTAAGCGGTCTTGGTCTGGTCGTTGGACACAAACGAAGTACACGAAGTTGCAATGGCTAACTTTTAACTAAACAAATCCCAAGGAAAAGCTACTAGATGGATCTACTTATATAGGAGCAAGGGGTGGCGGCCAAGGAGGTGGGAGGACGTCCCAAGGCAGCCTAAAACTAAATCTAGGTCGTACAAGGCCAATGGGCCCAAGTGGAGGTGATGTAACACCTTTGGACTTGTAGTTTGACTCGGATTCTGCTGTAGCATCAGATTGTTTCGTCCACAACTCAACGCTCCGGACGAATTTGAAGGTGAATCCAATTGGGTTGGAAAGTGCACGAAATCTAGTTTCCAACAAAAAAAGAATCACCCAATTCGGAGTCCGTATGAAAAACTTGTGTGCGTTTTGAGTCAGGTATATCTGTGCAGTCCGAATCTGAATCCAGAACGTGAGAGACTTGGACTCTATCTTCTCTTGGGCCAAAAGTGACGTGAGAGAACTTTTTGGACAGCAAATAAACATCTCTTTCTTCCTTATCTTCATATGTCGATTGTACAAATGTCCCATACACCTGCAATTAGACAAAACACAAAAGTGTGTGAAGTATTTTTGTTCTGGATAACATAAATAGATTATTGAATAGTTTGCACTAGAAATCACCTGACAAATATGCATATATGCAATATTTTTGGTCATATCCAAGGTAGTCATGTCCTCATCATCCTCGGTTGGACCAACACTCAGAGGAGCACTGGCCCGGGGGGGTTAAAATAAAGATGACCCTTGAGTCTGCAGAACCCAAGGGAAAGAAAAGGCTAGGTGGCGAATGGTAAAACCAAGGTTGGGCATTGCTGGAAAAGCTTTAATCAAGGCGAACTATCAAGGGGTTCCCATTATAACCCAACCGCGTAAGGAACGCAAAATCCGGGAACATAACACCGATATGACGGAAACTAGGGCGGCAAGAGTGGAACAAAACACTAGGCGAGGGGCCGAGTGATAGAGGCAAAGGTGTCCCGTCTTTCGATGAGATGATGGATATCGCTTTGGTGGAAGTCGACTTTGACGATCCGACTACGAACGTGCGAGGACGTCGCGCCTTAGCAATCGCTAAACCAACTCCGAGAGGTTATTGACCACGCCGGAGCACGATCAACCTGACCACGAGGGTCTGTTTCCTGCGAGCAAACGAAGAACACCTAAAAATAGGATAGCCAGAAATTTTTTCGAAAAACGCGTTTTCGAAAAATTTTGGGCCTAAACGGAGCGTGGCTACCCGACTCTTTTTTTTTTTTTCCGAAACCTACTCCGGCAAGGAAACACAAATCGGAATCTAGATGGATCCCGAAAACAAACCTAATAAGCAAAGAACTCGGATTGGTGGTGGATATATGGTGGTGGTATATGGCAGCGGCGGTGGTAGCGGTGGTAGTATATGGATATGGATCGGTGGTGGTATATGGACACGGATTGGTGGTGGTATATGGATACGGATTCGGTGCGGTGGTGGTAGATGGCAGGGGCGATGATGATGGTGCGGCGGCGGCGTGACAACTTATGACCAGAACTCGAAACTCTAAAAGACTAGACTCTAAGACCAGCAACTAGACACGACGATGCAACCGCAAATTCAACAAAGCAAAACCCTAAAAAGATTATGCAAGGCTCAGATTGGTTCGGATATGATGAACTAACCCTAATTTTTTTTGTGGCTTTTTCGTGGACTATAGGTATGAAGACAGACTCGATCTAAACTACGAAAAACTGTAAAATCTCACCGAGCAACCTGGAAATCTGATACCACTTGATAGAGGCAAGGGTCCCGATCTTTCGATGAGATGATAACTATCGATTTGGTGGAGACGACTTTGACAATCCGACTACAAACGTGCACGACGTTGCGCCTTAGCAATCGCTAAACCAATCTCCTGAGGTTACTGACGATGCCGGAAGCACGGTCAGCCTGACCACGAAGGTCTATTCCTGCAAGCAATCGAAGAACGAGCAAGAATATGATAAAGCAATCTGAATATTGCAAATATATATGAGATATTGATAATGGTGGGGATCCGTAAGCGGTCTTGGTCTGGTCGTTGGACACAAACGAAGTACACGAAGTTGCAATGGCTAACTTTTAACTAAACAAATCCCAAAGTCTAAACGATGCCCTAAGGGCTGTATATATGGAGGAAGAGGGGGGGAATTTCGTGGCCCTTGGTGGAGGGGTCCGAAATCAACCCTATCTCTTGTTTCCCCACACATACGGACTCTAAAAATAGCCTATACTTATGTATTTCGAAATTACATGGGCCTGGCCCAATAATAAGGTGACGCAGCACCTAAAATAGCCTCGGGACGAAATTTAGGAAGTGGCATCTTGTATATTTCGTCCAAGGCTTCATGCACCCATTATGGTGACTTCAAAGTCCTGAAATCATCACTTGTAACTCCGTTCTTGTTCCCCTTGCGCATGCCATCATCTCCATGCTTGTTCTTGCTCCAATGTTCATCCTTCTCCAAGCTAGGCCCTTCATTTGTAAGCAAAACAAATGTATCCAATTTAGGCAGCATCATATTCTCATGAACATTAGAATCATTACCAAGAAACGAAAGTACCTGGTAATTTAGTTGGCGTGCACGAGCTCTAGTAATTGGTCCAGTATGTATAGCAGCAGGGGCTGTGGGTGTAACAATTGTATTGATGTCCTCATCACCGAGCCTTCCACCCTTTACCAAGTATATAGATGCATTAAGATAACAAGATAATATAATGATATCCCAACAAGTAAATAAATGTTCCAACGAGGAACGGCCTCCAATCTTCACCTGCAACTAGCAACGCTATAAGAGGGGCTGAGTAAAGCGGTAACATAGCCAATCAACGGTTTGATAGGACATGGTGGGTTAGAGGTTTGACATGGCAATTTTGGGAGGCTTGCAAGGAAGTGGTAGGCATCGTAGCATTGTCATAGCAAAAGAGCGAGCGAACTAGCATAGCAAAGATAGTAGTGATTTCGAGGATATGATCATCTTGCCTGCACAGTTGTCAGAGTTGACTGGATCCTCGAAAGCAAACTCAACGGGCTCCTCGTTAGCGAACTTGTCTCCCGGCTCTACCCAAACAAGACAAACAAGCAACAAGGACATAATCAACCACGTGCAAGGATCAAGCAATATGATGCAAAGATGATATGCTATGCGGGATGCGATGCGGGATGCAAAATGCAAGATAGGACAGGAAAAGAATGAACCTGGCCTCAACATGGAAATCCAAGTGTGCCGCTGGAAAGATGAGATGAAATCGCTTAAAAACGATATAAAGAACGCCGGAATTGGAGTTACGGTTTGGAAATGGCAAGCGAAACAAAAATGACTCCGGTCTGCGATTTATAGCAAGTAGCCATCTAAATGCAATGAGATAAACATGCTACAACACCCAAACATGACAACAAAATACATGGCAGGGATGCATTCATGATGCTTAACAAAAGTCTAGCACTGAGCTACGGCCAATTCATCCATTAACAGGTTCAAACAAGCATGGCAAAAATGCATATGGCAAACAAATTTCAGACTTAGTGAAATTAGTACCTGTCTGGAATTTCAGATCAGGTAGCCCTCTTCGGAGCAACAAAACTACATGCTACAAGATCTTAACATGGCAAAGTAAAGCATGGCATGGGGCTACTCAAAGAGCTTAACAAAAGTCCCTTAGTGACCTTGAGCCAAAAGGGATCAGAAAATACAATTGCAAGCAAGTGAACATAGCAAAAACATAATCAGTTTTCACACAGTGAAAACTGACACATGCTGAAATATAACTCAAGTAGGCATGTTTACGAGCTCGATGCACTCACTACGGTGCAAGTCATGGCAAGACAAGCATACACCCATCAAGAAGGCACAAAATGCAAGCTATACATGGCAAGAACAATAGCATAGCATGCACGGATCAGCTACAACATCACCGGCAAAATTGCAAACAAGTTGACAATCTGCCCAGATTCACAAAGTAGCAAAAGTAGAGCTTGATTGACTCAATCTAGGGTGCTCCATAATTGAAAACAAAGACATGGATAGATAGAGCACTACAATATTAACAAAACATCCTTACTGATCATCCCCAAAAGAGGCACGGATCACTAGGAAACAACATGAACATATGGCATCATGAGATAAACAGATCAAGGACTTAGTGGAATTGCTAAGTCCCTGAAAACAGAATTAATAAGTGCACCACTTTGCAAGCTTGTGCTAGTCACCACACACATCACAAAATACATGGGTTGCATCTCTGGAAAGATGACAAAACCCTTAACAAAACATATGTAGAGCATCAGGGCATATCATGCACATATTAATCATGGCAAAAATGACAAAAACCTAAATGGAGTAGCAGATTTGACAATAAACTCAAGTAGCCCTCTTCTAACAGCATTTCGGGCATCAAGATGAGCTCAAATGAAAATGATGCAATGGAATGAAATGATGTACTCTCTGAGATGAACATTTTGATATGCTATATGCATGAATCGGAGCTACGGATGCAAAGTTACGGAGCTATGAACATGGCAACTTGGATCCGGAATTCTGGGACTTAGAGAAAAAAACAACCTCTAGGGTTTACTGTTCACGGATCTCAGATCCGGCGCGAACGCTGTAGCACGGCGGCGCGGATAACGAGGATGACCGGCCGACGTTGGTGGGGCTTGCCGGAGGTCGGGGGCCGGCCGGAGGGTGCGGAGTCGACGACGGAGATCCGCGGGGCGGCGGCGGCTTGGCGGCGGCATGGGCCGGGAGGCG